>NC_051444.1:24094414-24142632 GCF_001649575.2 Kryptolebias marmoratus
CCCCTCCCCCCGAAATGTTGCCAGCCCCCACCTGGAAGTAACGCCACATTCACAAACCGCACATGAGGAAGGAGACAAGACGCTCATTACAGAATAACCACTGGCTCTTTCAACGACACTTCCCCCAGTATATATCTTCCATCGCTCCACGTGAATGTAAATTATTGTTAATAAAGAGGCTGGAGAGGGGGTGTTGAGCTGATAACAGCTGAATAAATTTTAGGTGCACATGCAGCAACAGAGATAATTTTCAAAGTTTGCTCTTGAAAGAGATACTTTCAGGCATAAAATGAAGCGTGCACGCACAGCAGCGCAAGCAAGATGAGTGCTGTGCAAACTGCGAGCAAGAAGTGCACGGATGTTGATGTTTTCAGTGTCTCCTCAGCATTATAGTTTCAGAATAATAGTAAATGTACCATACTTACGGTATATATCACCTTTCTAGCCAATCAGGCCACTCAAAGCACTCTACAACACAATCTGCCCTCATTTCCCCGTCCACACACACATTCATACAGCACTCCACTCCAGCACAGATAATCTGAATACATCATTCTGTAGAGTCTAATCAGTGCTTCAGACTGCATCCTTACACTGATGGGATACATCAGAGACAATTAGGGGTTCAGTGTCTTCCCAGGGACAGTCTGACATGTGGTGTGCTGGTGGAATTGAACCTCCAACTCTCTCACTGGAGGACGACGGCTCCAACCACTGACCCACAGCGACCATTTAATTTCCCCCCCCCCCAAGATGAATAAACCACCTGTTAGTGTTGCAGAGGTGGCTTCATCCCTGGCCTGAAGGAATAATTGGACCTCAGTCACACCTTTGCTTCTTCCTAAGTGCACGTTTTGCACTTTAACGAGTCTGACGGCAGTTTCACAGAAAGGCCGTTTTAAGAAGTTTAAAGCAAATTACTTACAAATAAATGTTGCCTAATTATCTCCACCGAGGAGGTTACGTTTTCCCTGGTGTTGGTCGGTTTGTTTGTCCGTCTGTTCGCAAGACCAGTGTACAGATTTTGGTGAAATTTTCAGGAAAACAAGTGATTAAATTTTGGTGGTGATCCGGATCATGATTCGGCTCCTACGGGTCTTTAATCGCCTTGGAGGAGGTTTGCGCTCTAGTGTGTTTTAAGTAAACAAAATTAAGAATAAAATTAATTAAACTGGCACAGCATCTCAAAGAAACATGGACTTTTCTTTCGGCATGCTGATTAAAAAAAAAAAAAAATTTTCTTCTGCTAAAGGCGAAGTTGGGGGGGTAATGTTTTTGGCCATCCCATTAGCAAAATATCTTATGATCCGGTGAACTGATATTAATTAAGTAATCATTGGATGTACGTTTACAGCTGATTAAATCTAAAGTCAGTCACATTCAAGATGGCTGTCACAGCAAAGCAACCTTAGTAAACACACACATTGCTTTGACTCTGTCAGCTTTATAAATCCTGAGCTCAGGTTTGGTGGAGAAGCAGCTGAGGTGCATCTCCAACACATATTTTAAGCTCTCACTGAACGAGCGAGACCTGTTTTTAAAACTTTTCCATCAGCTACTGTCGGGATATCTGTCTGTAAGCAAAATCTCTGGTGAACCGAGGCGTAGATTTAAATAAAAATTTGCAGAAACCAATCAGTGAGTGTACCTCTACAACTGATTAACACAGTTTGAGATGGCCGCCGCAGCCAGCTGACTGTCCAAAACACAAATATGGCTGTTAGTTTTACAGATTCTGATGTCAAATTTGGTGTGGTAGTAGCAGGGATTCATGCCCAACAGTTACTCAGAGGTCTACAGCTGGAGTCATCCTTGTTTGTCTGTTGGCAAAATATCTCTTAAACCACCAGACTGATGTTAGTGAAAGCCTCAGAACATAATCACTGCCTGTACATCTACGACTGATTAACATTTAGAGTCAACCCAACTCAAGATGGCCACCGCAGCTAATTGCCAACACAAAGAAATCATTCCAACTCATTCATTTTTATAGATATTGAGCTAAATAGCTCTCCTACATTTACCCACACATTAATCAGAAACAGATGAGATAAATGAATGAACCATATTAAATCAAATTAAGGTGCTTTTATTTCCGTCCTTGGCAGGGATTGTTCCCACGCTGACACAGCTGCAAGGCAGCCGAGAGGACAGCCCAGTCAGTTGAAATGACAGTAAAAGTTGTGACAGGCAGGGGGGTTTGTGTGCACATGAAGGAATTGGCTTTTTTTTTTTAACAAATTGGATGAAAAGCTTCAAAGCTTCACGAAGGCTTCATTTTTCCAACACTGCCAGCAGCCAGGCAGTAGGCAGGGAGGCAGAAATCATCACCAACTTTATTTAACCTAATCCAAGCAGGCAGGTGACAATGACAACAACAACAATATGAATTGCAACAAAGACAGGAGTCTGAACATGATTGAGAGGCTGAGGACAAACATATAACGGGGGAGCTGATTACAAAGTGAATGCAGCTGGGATGATTACACATGAACAGCAGGTGTGTGTGAGAGAGAGCCAGGCAATCCAGAAAATATCAAAATAATGAGTTTTTTTAGGTTTTTCTTTTATTGAAACACTCTCATGAAACACTCCAGTGGTCCATTTCTCTGATTTAAAATGTTAATGACTTGTCTTTAGAGTTTTTGTGTCATAATCTTGAAGTGGGCTGATTGTGTGGGTGGTGTCACCTCCTTGGTTGGCGACGTAGAACAGTGGTTCCCAACCCTGGTCCTGGAGGGCCACTATCCTGCATGTTTTAGCTGGTTCCTTCCTTTGACACACCTGATTGGAATCACTGAGTGATTAACAGGCTTCTGCAGACGTCAAAGACCTGCTGAAGAGCAGGGAAACAATGAAAACATGCAGGATGGTGCTCCTCCAGGTCCAGGGTTGGGAATCACTGACGTAGAAGGAGGCGGGACCAGCTGTGGGAGACCGCTGTAAGACGCCGAGGAGGTTACTGTCGCTGTGTTTATCACGGAAGCAGAAGAAGAAGAAGCACGTTTTGTTGACAGTGGGTGAAGGTGGTTCTTCTATTGAAGGTTTGTATTTCAGGTTGTCCTCTTCAAAACTTTAATTGCAGTCAGACATCAGATTTTAGCTAAACTGACCACATCCATCAAACTTTCTTGTCCTTCAGGAGGCTGAAGAATGACTCAGCTGTTGTAGTTTTAGGTCAGTTTACTCAATTAATTGCAACCATTTTACCCCCACACTATCCCTATTTGCTATTTACTGCCTTGTTGGCGTTCCCGTGTTTGGCTCTCGATACGTCACACTTCACAATAAACCTTGAAGAGACCCTAGTCATTTTTTTGATCCTTGATTATTAATTTTAAATTAGTGTATTTTTTAAATGAGAGACTCTGAAAACAAGCACCTTTTATGACTTTCTTTTTTGTTAGCTTCAAAACACTTCATTTCACCTTTAAGATAACTGAAACATACTGACAAACAAGGAGGAAGGAATGAAAGCAGGAGAAATTAGATTACACTAATGAAACACCATGAAACCCCAAAGTTTCAGACTTTAAATGGAAAAAGCTGCACCAGATTTGAGCAAACTATATATATGTTTTTGTGGTAAATTCTCAACATACTGCATGAAGTGCAAATAAATTATCTTTATTATCTTCCTCATCTCAAAGCTTCTTTTACTGAGCAAAAGCAGCTTGCTGGGTCATATAAAAGGATGTGGACTTCTATCAGTCTGTCCTCAGGCTCCATCCCTTTTCAGTTAGTGTATTTTTCCTACTTTTATGAGATATGATATTACTCCACATGAATCCAACCACACATCGTTTTAATGTCTCGTCTGGAAGAATGTATTTCATTCATGTAAGCAAAACACTGTTTCTGCGGTGGTCCGGTTAGGACTATTTATTTCATTTAGCTCTGGTAGCATTGATCTGTGGAGCTATCCGAGCCCTGTGGTGAGATTGTATTCAGTGCAGGGTCCTCACCGGCAGGTAGGCAGGACGACTGCAGGGTAAAACCAACACATCATCCATCCGGACGTCTAATGAAGTCCCCACCCTGCTATTCAGCTTCCCTTTGTTAGAAACACATTTCAGATAGATCTAAATGCATGACAGGGTGCTGGTTTGTTTCACACCTGGTTCAAACATTTTGTCTTCTTGTTTTCTCACCAGGATGAATTATGATGGATATGGACTGTGATTACCCATTACCTCATTTTACCAGCTTTGTTTCAACGTGACTTTTTCAAATTGGCTTCCAGATTAGGTTGAGCATGTATAATAATGGGGATGCCATTTTAAACATTACCTTGAAAACTGAGCATATTTTTTCTGCAAAAAGTCAGTGTGAATGCTGAGCACCGGGTGACTCTGCTGCTGAAATCTGCTGAAGAAGCTGAGAGGGAATTGTTAAAGTTAAAGGAAGAAGAACACAAGCTAAAACGAGCAGAACTGTGAAAAGCTAAACACCCGGAGCAGCAAGCTAAAATGAGCAGAACAGTAGGTAAAAGCTCAAATTAGCAGAACGGGTGTAAAAAAAAAAAAAAAAAAAAAAAAAAAAAAAAAAAAAAAAAAAACAAACTTAAAATTAGCAAAACCATAGCTGAAAGCTAAAACGAGTAAAGCTGTAGCTCAAAATAAAAATTTGCAAAACTGTAGCTAAAACCAGTACAACAACTAAAACCTAAACTAAAATAAAGCAAATGTGCTGAACTAGATTTCAAAGAGAGCAACGTTTTGAAGAAATGAAGGGATCTCAAGGTATTTCTGTGTGTAAAAGTTTTGTAAAAAGTTAAATATTTTCAAAAGTATAACAGTTACAAAAGCCAAAGCCACACAGTTTCCTGTTAAGCTGAATGTGTTGACATATGGATAGCTAGAAAAGTGCAAAGTATGTGGAAGTAATTTAGTTGCAAAATTACAGAAGAAACTATAAACAGGAAAACACAACCAGAGCTTAGAATTCAGCAGCAGCTGTAATAAACACAGCTTTCTAAACAAAATGTCAGACGTATCCATCTGGTGTTAGGCTTCCAGACTGGAGGAGGGTTCGTCATCCCTTTTCCCCTTCTTACCTTGCAGACATGCAGTTCTTGGTTTTCCCTGCTGGTGGCGCCACTGCTCCATTCTGGGTGTCTAATTGGATGCAGCTGCTCTCAGTTACAGCTGATTCTGTTACACAAGGCTGAGCTGAGGCGTGTTGAACTCTGTGATCATTAGCATCAGTGCTCAGAACTCCTCGTTCCCCCAGAAAAGAAATAAGGAGAAGTCGGCCCGGCGTACTTGCCTGCCCACTCTCCTCCGCCGTCCTCCTTGCTGAATCTTTTCCGCCCCTCTAGCCTGCAATGAAAAGATGCATGAATGACTTTTTATCTTTCAAAAGCAAACATCTACAAGGTCACCTGTGTCCTCTTCATTTTATTCCCCAAAGATCTTTCAGTCTCACCTGCTGCTGTAAAAATAAAGTTTTTACTTACCTTGGGCCCTCATTCTAATAGCAACCTCAAAGACATGACTGCTATGTTTTTTTAACCTTTTCAGAAATTAGTCTTATATCATTATTTCTGCACTATCAAAACATTTTTTTTTTTACCTTGTTAGGCCTTAAAGTTGGAAACACGTTGTCCTCCTGTTTCCATTCTTAACAATATTAAATGGTAAAAAAAGACTGATTTGTGTTTTCTACTGAAAGATTTAACCTAGCCCTAAATGTCATTAAACTATTTATTTCTTCCACAAATTCAAAACAGGCCCATTTTTCTTCTTTGCAGGACCATGTATGAGAAAATACACAGAATTATACCAATTCAGTCAAATACTTACTAAGTTAGTTCTCAGAAAAGTTAGTCTACTGATGTTAGGGGGTTGGATCAAAGTTAGGAGATGTTCAAAAGACGACCACTTGTCATGTTCAAAAATTCCGAAATGTAACTCCGTGATCAGAGAGGGAGCGTCCTCGACAAGAGCACTGAGATTTGAGCCTTAAGTGAGAAGAAAATCAAAGGTAAAAGTCGGCACGGAGTCACACTTTTTAAGTGTCAGAATGCTCAGAAACTCAGGAGGTTCGTTCATGAATGCTGAAATCCTTTTATTAAAAGCATTGTTCAGAAAGTAAATAACATGTCAAACCAGCATTTGATTTGGTAAAAGAAGCAGACAGCGTTCCGTGTCTTATAGATTTCTGCAGATATTTTCAAACTCGAGCATATCAAAGTGAAAGAAATCCCCAGCAGCAGCAGAGAAACATCTCAGCAGTTTTTGAATGCAGCAGCGAGGCTTATGTACAGGACCACAGATATTCAGTTTGTAATCAGGAGGCTCAGTTGGAGATGTTCTTTTTTTCAACTAACATGAGAGCCTCTCATACAGGAAAACCTTTGAAACAGGTCAACTTGGCAAAAGGAGCTCACTTTATTAATATTGCGTTTTGCAGAGAGGTGGCTGTGGAATACTGCAGACAGAAGAAAAGCCAAACAAAGAGCCAGTTAGCAGCAAATATGTGATTGTTGAGCTTCTTACACAAGCGTCAACCTGTGGCCACGCTCTCCTCTCTTCAGGTTTTCAGTTTTCCGTGAGGAGATGATGGAGTGAAAAGGTTTGACTGCTGGTTGGTGCTGCAGTTCATCAGTAAAGTGCTGATGAAGGCAACTCAGTGTTTCACACCAAACTCTGAAAACCCTGTAAGTAAAAGACGAAGTGTCCAGCTGAAACAGAAAAGTGCTCTTATTGTTGCAGTCGGTAGAGTTTGTCATTGGGTTTGGGATGGTTTTTGTTATTGTTTCTTTAGTTACTTTGGTTTTATAATCTTTGTTGTGTGAATGCTGATTCAGTGTTTAGTATTGTTTTATTTTTCAATTATTATTCCGTACATTTTTTGGCATGTAACAACTGCAACTCTGTGCTATTTTAGCCATTCATATATCAACTCGTTTTAGCTTTTAGTTAGCCTTTTGCTACTTTTAGCTACTTGCTGAGCCTTTTTTGTTGCTTTCGGTTTTTAACTACCTTTTTCTCCTTTAACGTTTTAGCTAGCTTCTGGTACTTTTAGCTTTGACCTGGCCTTTTGATACATTTAGCTATTAGCTAGCATTTTGCTACTTTTGGCTTACAGCTAGTGTTCTGTGTGTTGTTTTTTTTAGCTGGAACTCAGTTTCAGCTTCTTCAGCTCTCAACATTTACTCTGCATTCTCACAGAACATGGCATGTTTCTCGTTGTATTTTACTCCTTTTGTGTAAATTTTGTTCTTTTTTTGTTCACTCCAGGTTTTCCCTTTTCCCTCAGTTCAAACTCATTTTTCTTTGTTCTCTGCCAGATATTTGTTACCTCAACTGGTTTATTTCCTGTTCATCAAAACCCTCTTTGGTCCTTCATTCTGTCCAATTAGTTCTGTTCTCATCCATCTACCTTTTACCTTCTGTATCTGTCTTTCACTACAACCACAGAACAAATATAATTAAGACAAAGGAAATAAATTCAACAACATACCTATTAGAACTTCAATAAATGGAGTGCACTGATTTGAATTCAGATGGTTGTATAATGAGCGTTTCACTTCAGCTCTACTGTCTTTTTGGGCAACAAAGTTTATTCGTTTGTCTGCAGACCATCATTTGAGCCACATTTGATGTGTTTCAATTTGTTATTAGGCAAACGTTTACAATTCAGCTAAAAAGAGAATGGAAATTTGTCACGTACAGGGCTTGGCGTGAATAAATTAGGCTGCATGCTGTCATCAGAAGGAGGCGAATGACTGTAATAAACGGGGCACTAAGTGCAGAGAAATGAGCTCTAATCAGAATGAAAACTTCCAAGACGAATAAACAAACAAATTAAACCACCGTAGTTATAAATGAAAGGTAAGATTATGTTTCCTCTTCTTTCAGATTGATCACACTGTATTTATTCCTTTTTTGTCGGGGTTTGCGGTGCAGAAGCTGAGTTCAGACAGTCCAGAAGTTACCCAGAGTGGCTTTAAGCCAAAGAAAGAGCTGTGTCACTTTGGTTATAAACGACCCCAGATTGAAACAAAAAGAACAAACCATTCATTAAAATCTAGTAAAAAGTTTGTTTTTGCAGGTCAGAGCCGAGAAAATTCATGATTTGAACTTGTGTACCTTGATCAAGTGTCAGAACGAGAACTTCCTGAATATTTCTTCCAGACGGAGAGGCACCGGGGACTTTTTACAGTTCAGAGTGTGAATTTTAAAGCTCGCTGCCCGTAAAGCCCCGCACCGCACCACCCCCGTCCCCCTTCTCTCCCCCCGCCCTTATTAATACAAGCGTGCAATGACTGATGGACAAACCAACTTTAAAAAGTTGTCCAGCCTTGGGGCAAGGCTGAGGGCCAGTAAATAATTGAGGAGGTCCAGGCAGGCCTCCCTGCTGGAATCAATCAGAGCCTTGGTTCTACATTCGGGCGACATCAAGCGGGGCCCAGCTGGGTAGACAGATTGACACAGGCGTGTTATCTTTCTTATTCACATAAGAATGAGAAGGTTTTAGTTACTGAAATAATTTAGCTTTACCTCCTCCAAGGAGGTTAAGTTTTTGGTAGTGTTCATTTGTTTGTCTGTGGACAAGATTATTCCAAAAGACAACAATGTGGCCTGCCTACTCTGATGCTAGAGTCAGTCAGTAAAGAAAATCATGCAATTAGGATGTTATACCTTTTTGTAGAGCAAATCTGTCCTGGCACATGTAGGCAGCCATCTTCTCTATATGGGATGCCTGACATGCCATGATCAAATAAAAAGTTATGAACAAATTTTCATGAAATTTTTCAGGAAACCTCCAACATGGTTCAAGGAACGAGGGATTAAAGTTTGGTGGTGATCCGGTCAAAGGTCAATGTCACAGATCAGCCCGTGCTCTGACTCTGCAGCTGTATAACAGGAAGGTTAAACTCCACAGCTGGACACCTTGTGGGTCAGGGGTGATCTCTGCTGATTTCAAGGTGACGGGGTCAAAGGTAAGGTCACAGATGAACTTGTGCTCTAATTAAGCAACCATGTAACGGAGGAAAATTAAACTGCACAGTTGGACACCTCTTAGGTCGAGGGTGATCATCTCTGATTTCAAGCTCATGGGGTCAAAGGTCAACTTCACAGATAACCTGGTGCTCTAACTCTGCAGCTGTGTAATGTAGGAATGTTAAACTGCACAACTGGACACCTCCATGGGTCAGAGATGATGCCTGTTGATTTCAAGGTTCATGCGGTCAAAGGTCAAGGTCACAGGAAACCCCTTTGTTACAAACTTCTCACTGCTCCTACATGTGCCCCTTTTGTTTCCTCCTCCAAGGAGGTTCTGTTTTTGGTTTGTTTGTCTGTCTGTTAGCAAAGATCAGGTAAAAACTAACAAACAGATTTGGATGAAATTTTCAGGAAATGTTGGGTTGTTACAAAAAACTGAATTCAATTTTGGTGTTGATCCAGATCATGATCCGGATTGCTCTATTTTTTAATCATGCTGTGGCCTTGGTGGAGGATTGCACTCTTTGATATAATGCGTCTCTTTTGTAATTGGAGACACATTCTTTGAATTCGGGACGAAATTTCACTAAAGACAATGTAGGATTTATTCACCTAGACAGTAAAAAGATTTTTTTAAAAAAGTTATTACCTTTTAATGTGCTGAGCATCTGCATTTTATGCCGAGCAGGCTGTGCTCTAAATACAAGGTTGGCAGAACAGGTCTTGGCCCCTCGTGGCGGGCGTCCAGAGGCAGGTGCAGCTCACCTGGCAGTCCTCGCTGCTCCTGATCTGCAGAAACTAACAAAGGTTAAAAGGAGTTACATGAGTGCAGAACATTTATTGTGTTTTGGTAAATGTCAGGTCGGTTACCTTTACTTTCCTGTTAGCAGCTGTCAAAATTAAAACAACGCAGTCTTTATATTTATTAGGAACTATAGTCTGTCAAATCTGTATTTCCTCGACTGGGTTCATAAGTGAGCCACTGCACATGCTCACCTCTCATGACATTTATGTTTTTAAATGTTAACAGCAGACGTTGCAATTTGTAGACAGTTATTACATTTTTCTTTGTTTATTGCAAAGCTGTGTGCTTGGTCACTAAAGTAAGGAGACAGTTTGCTTGCTTGGTGCCCAGTTGAATGGCTACATAATGCCCGTGTTGGAAGGTTCCTGACGAATTAGAAATCTGATTGATCAGGATGTGACATTCTTTCAGCAGCAGAAGGCAGCTGTGGCCCACAGAGTGGCTGCGTTGTTCTTCTTTTTATTTCATAAACCTGGCTGAAAATGAGTAGATAAGCTAAAAATAGGAACATCTTGCATCACCTCAAAATATGTTTTTAATGATAGTTTGGTTTTAGCATCTTTTTACTTTCTAAAATTGACAACAGAGTTGCAAATTACTGTACGACATCAAGTTAATTATGATTTGCTATTTTAATTTTAAGTGTAAAAATATAAGAAGATAAAGTAAAGATTTGTTGCTGTTATGAGCAGAATTCTTGCCTAAATAAATCAAGACATTTCTAATCATAAGTACTACTATTTGCCCTGTTTTTGTTTTTTTCTGGATCCATTGTTTTAGACATCAACTTGTTACACTTAAGGGACACAACTGAAAATTAAATGAGAGCTTGTTTCTTCAATCAAACCACATTAATCACAGTTATACCAAATATAACTGGGTCTTTTTTAAACTAAAGACCAAGCATTCCTTGAAGAATGCATATCGCCCGCTGCCTTTCATGCCAAAGTTTTAAACCAAAACCATCTGATGCTGACAAAAGACAAAGTTATAGCTGTTTTAGTGAAACCTTGAAAGTAACAGCTCGTGCTCAGAGCATGTTGGGATGACTCTCAGCTACCACAGTGATAAGTGAGATTTATTTATATAGCACTTTTAAGCAACAAGGCGATCCAAAGTGCTTTACAACAGAAACAAAAACCAAATGAAATACAATGAATGAAACACAATGAAACACACAAAAAAAGAAAAGAAAAATACAACAGTCATGTATTATGTAAAATCTAAATGAAACATAAAATAATCTAAACAGAATCACTAAAACAGACATATCTAAGCATGAGCTGAGATAGTCAAATAATCTAAATCAGATAGGAGGAGAACACATCAATCATGTACTAAAAGAATCCTGTATAATATAAATGAAATATAAACACAATGAAACACAAGAAGAGATCAATCATGTCTAATCTAAATGAATCATGTCTAATCTAAATGAATCATGTCTAATCTAAATGAATCATGTATAATCTAAATGGAATATAGTATAATCTAAAAACCAGACCAGACATATCTAAGCATAAGCTATATAGTCATATTTGTGATTTTTAGGATCAGTTGGGAGTCTTGATTCAGTCTCGATTCGAGCTGACTCCAAACGTAAATCAGCTGTAGATGTACATCCAGTAATTAGTTTCTGAGAGTTTCATTGAAATCTGTCCAGTGGTTCATCGTAACACAGTCACAATCCAACCTGACAGACTGTTAATAAAAACAGAATATTTAAAAAAATGTCCATTTGGAGTTTTAAAACCATCTGGGTTTTGAGAAGGTTAATATTCACAGAACACGGGCTGCACATTTTGTGCCGAATTTCTCCCACTGAGGTGGTTCCAAGAAGGGAGTTTTTCATTGAAATATTACAGCCAGCTACAAGAAGAAAACATTGCCGAGCAGCAAAGGCCTGAAGCAGCCAGTGTTTACTCCCCTGCAAGAATAAATGACCTCTTTAAGCAGAATGTGCATGTGAACATGTAAATGGTGATTTTTGTGTGCTGCTGCGTGCATGGGCATGTAAACTCCATACACATGTAAAAATGAGTTTGCCATGTCATTCAAATGGGCCATAAATCAGCCCTGACCTGGGTTTAATTGCCCCCTGAGCAGCTGTTTCATGGTTTTAAATGCCTCTCCGCCATGGCTTGGCAGCACAATAACGTTTGCAGTGAGCATTTTAAGACAACCCTGTAACAAATGCTGCTCCTGGTGCTGGAACGGCTTTCTTTGAATCATACAACAACCATGGATGGCATTATGCTTCTACACGAAATCAATCCCCTGGAAAGGATGTTACTCGAATTAGGTGTCTTGCTCAGAGAGCAATTCCAAGCACTAAAGTGCTCTAATGTTTATTCATTGTTCTGGGCTGTTTATCTAGGGGAAAGGAATCGATAGCTGAAAGAGAATGGGTCCTTTTCAGAGAATACACTTAATTTTTTTTAAATTCTCTCATCTGGTCGAGCAAATGCAAAGGAATCCAAAACATCCTTTAAACTATTTGTTCATCTGTACACCTCATTTACTTCTTAATGGGTCGAAGGTAATATTTGCTCACAAACTACCATCCTCTGAATTTTGAAGTGACATTAAACTAAAATATATATTTTTAAATTCCACTTTTTTCTGAAAATCTTACAGAGAAAATTGTCATATTCTGTCAAGTTTTACGTTTCTGTTGCTGTTGCCTAAAGTAGAAACTTTGTAAAAAATGCATTGAAATTTAAAGCTAAATACAAATAATAATAGAAAAATGTTGTGCCTAACAGGTCTCTCTGTCTTTACCTCAGCTGGCATGAGTTAAATTTGTCTGTTGCAATTTTTCCCTTATATTTGCCTCCTCTTCAATCCTTTAATCCTTATTTAGTTTTATTGTCCAATAAAGCCACAAAATCTGATAAAATCTAAAAAAAGCAATGCATTTTTACAAAATACAAGTTAGTTTAAAAACTATTTAAAGGGAAAAAGTAGCATTTTTAAAATAAATAATTCATATCGCTCGTCGTCTTTCATGTCAAAGATTTAATCAAAATTGTTGCACAATCTGGGAGTTGTGGAATATTCTCAACTACCACCACATCAATTATCAGCTCAATATCTGTAAAACTGATTGAGTTGTAGCCATTTTTGTGTTTTCTATAGCCAGTTGGCTGTGGCAGCCATCTTGTAGCTAGCTCCAAAGGCTAACCAGCTGTAGACATACAGAAGATATTTATTATTTGAACATTTATTAAAATCTGTTTTTAAATAATTATTACAAATTATCCTAAATGGGAGAATTGATTTGTGTCTATATGGAGCTAAACACCAACAATGCGTGAAGGTGGGATCTGAAATGTTGATGTGAATTTTGATAAAAGCTCTTTTGAACATCAAAAATGCTCATTTGATCTTGGAAGAACTTCATTCTAAATATCTATACTACAGCCGATAAATGTTAGAACTGCTTTTTAAACTTTTAATGATTTTTCTTTTATCTTTTAAGTGTTGTTTGAATGTATGCTACAATGTCCTGCTATAAATAAACCAAAGTTATTGATTTACCCCTGGATTTTACTTTCTATTCATTTTGCTTTCAGCTGCTGTTTTGATCAATTTTCTGTACCCACTCAACCAAAACTAGTTGTGTAAAATGCTAGGGCCTTGTTTTCTTATAACATGCACATAGTACTCAAACAATAGAAGCATCCTATTAGGTCTAGTACATCTCTTTCAGACTCATGCTTGTGTTAATCAAGAACTGTTTGTATTTTACCATAAAACCAGGCAGTGAACTGGTGAATTTGAAGAGAATTTGAAGTTATACACGAGACAACAAAAAGATGTGATGTTGCCAAGTGATGACAGCAAAGCTAAATTACACAGGCGGGTAGCTTCTACATTTACTTGAGCTAAAGCAAAATAAATACTTGTCCTAACATCTGAGCAGAGAACAAGTGCGAGCAGCTGAAAGTGAACTGAGAATCGAGGTCAGATGCTTCAGTGGAAGTGCTGCAGCAGCTTTCTGAAGCCAGACCCCCTGATGCGTATTTTCTCTCTGCCAGCCTCCAGCAGCTAGTTGAGATGAGCTGCGTGGAAAGTGAGGCCAAAGCGGCGCCTCTCGTTTCATCTCCTCCTAATCCGGCATGCCCCCTCAGTGACACTTAGTTCTGGACAGTCCTTCCAATATATCCCATATCCTATTTCACCTCACACTAATTGGAAACCTGAAGTCTGTCTGTGTTGCCTTCTCTTGTGGTTTCTCCCTTTCTTGCTATTTTTTTTTTGTCTCCCGTTTTATCATCCCAGCATGAGGGACAGACAGTAAAATGCTCCCTCAGTCATCGGCGTAGTAGAAAAATGAGAGTGTAACCCGCAAAACCTAGAGCGCCTCTTTTATATTGGTTCATCTGCATTCAAGACGAGCCAAGTGGCAGCAGGCTTTATTGGGACAGATGACCTCAGGTTTGGGCTTTATATGTCAGTATCAAAAAGACAGTTTCCCTTCGCTCTGTTAGTAAATTGGTCAGGCTTAAAACCTGCCGAAAACATCCTTTATCCTCATTTTCTTTTCATTTTTTCCTTTTTTTTGTGGATCTCCTTCCTCACAAATGCACACGTACATTGCGGAGGCAGGTTTTTAGTCTTGGGACTGGTGGTGGAGCACTTAGACCAACAGCAATTACGTGATGTAGAGTGCAGCAGAGACCGAGCAAAGAGTCGTGGGGATATCCATCAAAATGCAGTACACCCACTGGGCATGTAATGAACTGTGCTGCATTTTCCATCAGTGTCTGGAACTCTGTCTTAGCCATGGTCAATAAACGGCTAATCTATGCTTGTGTATATTTTCGGACTGATAGTGTTAAAAGTCCTCCCAGATCTGTTAGCGGATTTTGTCATTTGGTCGCTCGGTTTCCACAGTTGCAGTGAAATTTTGACTAAATAAATCATTAAAGGAAGGAAGAAAGAAAATATTTCACATTGGTTTACAGTGAAAACACAAAATTTAATAATGAGTGCTATATTCAAAGAGCAATATAATCCATCCACCCACCCAATTTCTATACCCACCTAATCCTATGTGGGGGAGCTGGTGTCAGACCCATCAATCAATCAGTGACAGGCACGGTACTCACTGGACAGGTTGCCAGCCAATTACAGGGTGGTGCTAAATATAAGTAAGGTAAAACATTACACTAGGTGGACCATTTATGTTCTTTTTAAAATTTTGATTTAATTTTAGGTCTTAAGTTGGGTTATTTGGAGTACTTATGGTGTTGGTTTGATCCCCAGCGTGCCAAGAGACAAGACAGTGAACCCCCACCACCCCTTATAAGCGTATCTGTGTGTGAGTGGAAACATAAAAACTGGTATATAAAGCGTAATATATATAATAGAAAGCACAGGATGAGTGTGTGTGAATGGCTGAATGAGAAACACTGTACAGCTCTTTGCAGGAGGTGGAGAGGTTTAAAAGGTGCTATATAGGTGTGGACAATTTACCATTTATGAGTAGTCAGTATCTAACCTGCAGTAGACAATGATCAGCACAATCTTTGGAGAATCAGAGTTTGAGAGAGAGACCAATAACTAATCATGGCAAGACTCATTTGTAGAGCAAACTCCAACCTTTCTTGTAGTTTGACACAATTTTCTCCTCTTTAATGTCTGAACAATAACTAAAGAAAGAATCCTGAAGTGATCCCAAAAGTAAACACAACATACCTTTTCTGGAAAAGAGAATATTGTATTTTGCACGAGTCGAATTCTGCAGACAAAAGGCTCTTGGTGACAGCAACATATTAACTGTTGGTTTCAGCCGATTAAAGGTAGGATAGCTTAACAAATGCAAGGCATGCAGTCAGCATAGCAACACAAACAAAACAAACTAAATAGTAGAAAAGTACATTTAATTCTACAAGAAAATCCAAAGTGACAGCATTTTTGGTTATGTCATTTAAATTATTACAATGTTTTTCTTTTAAAATTGATATTCAAAAACCACAATTATTCAACTTGAGAAATAAGATCAAATTTAACCAGGAATAATGATACTGAAGGCTGGTCTGCTGCTGACCAAGGCACAACTTTGAAGCCTGATAATTCCTGCGTAAATGAGCACATGGTCAGAGCCACATGTGTCCAGGATCCTCGGGTACCTGTGGAGTATTAATGATAAGCCGGGGGAGGGGCTTTGGGCTGCTCGACAGAGAGGTGATGACACTTGGCTGCAGTGAGCAGGGTTTATACATAAATATACAGACACACACACACACAGGCCAGGTTTTTGCAGGCTTTGTGGGACATCGGAGGCAGATGGGCGAGGACATGGCTGGCGTCTACGGGCACAGCTGCCCTCCTCACCGCCTCACACCTGTTACACATCATGTCCGCTACGGCACACACACAGCTTCTTGGGTGAACCCTGCAGCATGCTGGCACATGCCTGAGAAGAAACAAACACAACCACACAAATGTACACAAATATCAATATATTCAATGTAAAAACACCAAATGCTTTGTCAAACTTTTGCTCCTCCTAGAATAAAAATGCAAACGTAATGAATCTTAGAAGTTAATAATTATAACCCAAACCTTATTAGAACATGAATTAAACCCCAAAATTATTATAAATTCTGCTGATGTAAAGAGTTATGTTTATAGAGAAATATATTTGTGGATTGACCACTAACCTTTTTGTTCCAGATCATTTTCACCACGATATTGTATTTTATAGTGTTTAAACTGAATTATAAAGGAAAGAATTGAATGAAAGTTGGATTTTGTCTTGATGTGTCCAACAACATGTGCATCATGCAATCTTTACGTGCATGCGCCACCAAGACCAGGTTTGGGTTGATGGTGTTTTGAGAAAAGCAGCAAATATTAACACGCTTGTTTATTATTTAGTTAATATTTTGCACCAATCTTTCACCACAACTGGTAATAAAAATACTCAGGAGTCATCAAACAGTCTGGTTCCTGCTTTGGTGGTTCATATTTACTTGTACATCGCAAATGTGTATGTATATGGCAACATCATGCTGAATTCATTCAAAACTGTTGACAAACATATTGGCCTATCTTTGTTCAATTTATAAGATTTAAAATAGATGTCCAAAACTTGCAGACGTTTTGCGCAAAACGGCTCCTGGCTCGCCACATAAAGGCTTCCTGTAAACAACAACCCAGTCAAACTGGGAGTCACTGCAGCCTTGAAGAAAAACCAAGACCACCGCAACATTCAAATATCTAGAAACACCAAATAACTACAATTAAATGAGAAATTTGCTCCAGCGATGCAAAGACCACCAGGGCAAAGACGGGTGAGAAGAGACCCTCGACTCGTCCGCCATCATCGGAGTTCACAACATCCCGATATGTTTCAAGAACTCACCTCCTCAAGCCATGCTCCGATTATTCCTGAATATCTTCACTAGCAGCTGAGATCAAAAACTGCTGTGAAACAACAACTAAGAAATAAGCAAAAGTACTCTCAGCAGTACTCGTCAAGAGAGCTGAATATACCTCCGATGAACTTCTAACCTGGTCTGTTTGGGACGTGTGCTTAAGGACTGCATGATTCATGTATTTCCTGCCTGAAAGTTTCCCTCAACAATCCAGCAAACATCAGTGTTAGAGTAGTAATGGAAGTGTTTGCATCAAGTACACACCCCCGTGGTGCTCCTGGAGTCACCTAAACAGTCTGTGGCGTAAAAAAGAAAAGTAGTTTGAAATCCATAACCAGACAGACATCAACACCAGGTAATGACTTTTATATAAAAGCAGCACTCAAAAGAATAGAAAACAATGAGACTTGGAGATAATGTATGAATGAATCATTCTAATTAATAGTTCATGCCCAATGGTAAGTTTTCACTTTGTCTATGATTCACTCCTGATTAATTTTGAATCAGCCTCTGAGCAGCACAAAAATGATTAGCTACTCATTAAATTACGGATGGGTAAAATGGAAATATTTCTGTGTTTCCCCCAAGAAAAATGAAAAATCATACACTCAGACTGCGAATGTGCCTAATAACAAAACAAAGTCATCAAGTTTTTAAAATGTAGACTGTGAGAGGGTTATATCTGTGTTAGCGTTTCTTTTGAAGTTATTAGAAGATTGTGTCAGGAAATCTCTGACAAATGTACATGAGTGTAACTATTTAGTCGCCTTTTGGTTGCACAGATTTCACACGTCAGTGGAAGACTTTCTGCTGTTAGAAATGTTTGGTCTTCGAGCGTCCACATGAAAGTATGGCAGGTCTGAGGTCAGCTGGCCGAGGAGGAAAAGTGCATGAAAGTGAAAACTTCTTCATCGGTCTTGGTGTTCCAGTAGTTTTTTGTCAAAGCTTTGAAGTGTGTTTGGGGTCATTATCTCGATGCCCCCGTGAGTCCCTTCACACGCAGGTGCAAAACCAGAGGTTGCGGCATGTCTCTGAGGGACGGAGTGTGTCCACGCCTCGGTCAGAGTGGAGCTGAATCAATGCACAGGTCGGAATCTGGAGCAGAAAAACACAGAGACCTCAGGATTTCCTCAACTTTTAACATGCTCCACTGTGCTCCTGTTCTGTCCTTCTTCCTGCACAAAACCCTCTTTAAGTTTATTTTACAGTTCTTGAAAATAGCTTCAGTTAGGTGTTGGCACTAAATTTACATTAAAATCAGGACATCCAGAAACTGAAAGAAAAACAGAAAAAAATAGCTGTCCATAAATTTGTTCATGGACTATTTTTAGCCACAGCTTTTCATGTCATGAGTTTTAAATTAAGATCATCTTATGTCGAGAAATGAGAGTTGTAGCCGTTTTGGTCAAACCTTGAAAATGACACTATGTGCCATGTTACACGATATTGCGAGATGCGTTAGCACTCGGAGTGTTTGTACGACTCTCAGCTGCTGCCACTTCAAATCTTGCCTTACTATTTGTAAAATTGCCTAAAGTATTGTTATTTTAGAGTTTGCCATTTTGAATTGGATTGACTTCAAAGTCAGTCAGTTGTAGGTGTTCATCCAAAGATTATTTTCTGACAGTTTCATTAAAATCCGTCCAGTGGTTCATGGGATATTTGGCTAACAGATGAGCAGGATTGACTCCAACAGTCAATGCCAAAGTTTTAAAGTATTAGCCGCTACCACACAAAATTTCTGTTTGATATTTATAAAATTACCTGAGTTAAAGCTATTTTTGTGGGGCGTTTTTTAGATAGGTTGGTTGTGGCAAAATTACATAGACTCCAACCGATAATCAGTTCTAAATGTGCATCCACTTGTTACTTTCTAAGAGTTTTATTAAAATCTATCCAGTGCTCCACGAGATATTTAGCCAAAACTCAGACACAACCATGAATGCATTTAGGTGGCTGGTGATCATTTTAGATGGAGTTTAAAATGTCATTTTATATAATTTATTACGTATTCTTCAGTATATAAATACAATCAGCCTGAGACTCAAATAAAGGAGCCCTGTTCTTTTGTGAGGCATGCAGAAACGTGACATTTGACTTCCCACTTGAACAAAAACGGGTGGAGTTTCTCCTCAAAAGGACAAAGTGTCAGGGGGGGGGTGTCATGGTATTTACAGCTCTCCGCAGTTTTCCGTGAGGCGTTTGGCCCGCTCTGAAGGAGAAAAACGCAGCACACCTTTGAAAGCCGCCTTTCATGAGCGTCCAGGAGATTGGTGTAAACATTAGTTGTTTACAAACCGACAGGGGGCAATGATTGGTCAGGTCACAGACAAGAACATTTCAAGTGAGTCACAGCTCCATTCTCTGTGTATGTGTGTTTGTTTGTTTCATTATAGATATAGGGCACACAATTAAAGTGTTTCCTTGAGGTAAAGAAGCACAAAAAGATGAAAGGTCGATATACCACCAAACAGGAAAAACCGTGTGAGGACGGAAATCAATTTACTGCCCATGTTTCAAAAGCTTACATCTCTTTGCTTTCAATGTGTGCAGCTTCTTTCCAGAGGTTTTCAACATTTATATGAAAGACGTGGAAATCCGAATCCATGGTATACTCTAGCTGTTTTGATTTGTTGTGGGAGTGTTTGAAGTGGTTTTCTGTGGTCACTGTGTTACATGTAATATATATATATATATATATATATATATATATATATATATATACACACTCATACACATATACATGCATGATGGTCAGCTTGATCTCAGTTTGGAGAAGCAGGAAGAATATGTAGCATGTAAACCAAGCTAACCACTGCTCATAACAACATAAGGTTTCATTACAAAATGTGTGTTTTTTTCACCATATGAGCTTTGCATTAGTTATTTACACTGAGGACCATCTGTGCTGCAGTATGGTCTTTGCAACACTGAGCCCATACAAGACTGTTGTCAAACTGACTGTGTCTTTATAAATGTGTGGTGCCTGAAACTAATGACTGCGTATACCTCTACAACTGATTAACAATATGGCTGCCGCAGCCAAATGACCTTTAATGGATACAGTTCAGTCAGTTTTACAGGTATTGTGCCATAATTTGGTGTGATTGTGTCATTTACAACACATACTCCAAGTGCTACTCATTGTGCAGGATCTTTGCTTAAAACGTTAGTAATTGTTGGTGTCAACCTTGTTTCTCTGTTAGCAAAATAAGTCATAAATCACTGGACAGAATTTAATGAAACTTTCAGAAAGTAATCTCTGAATGTACATCTACAACTGATTGACTTTTGGAGTCAAGCAAAATCAAGGCGGCCACAGCTAATCAAACTTAGGCAACACAAAAAACTGCGATGACTCAGTCAGCTTTACAGATATTGAGCTAAAATTCGACATGGTAGTAGCTGAGAGCGATCCTCGACACATACTCTGAGAGCTATCACATCTTGTGAGATCTCATGAGATCTCACATAGCATCATTTACAAGGTTTGACCTGTACAGCTAGAAGTCCCTTCCTTCTTGTCATAAGTTACTCTAAAACTCTGGTGTGAAAGGTGGAGGGTGATATGCACTCCTTCAGTGATTTTTTTGTTGTTACTTTTTTAATTTTCAGGGCGGCTCTGAATCTGTGCCTCATGGAGCTTTGCAGACACATTTACAGCTTGTTGAGGGCGGCCTTTCTGGGACAAACTATTAAAAGGTAATGTCAAAACTAAAAAAGACCTTAAAACATATGCTTTTGTACCAAACAGTAGTGCTGCTATCAGTCTTTCTGCTAATATAGATAAAATTTTATATTTGTAGCAGGGCACCATAATTGAAGTTATGTTTGTTTTTGAGCAACATTAGTTAGGTCTAGTGATTTTAAATTAATGCATGTAACTCTATTGTCTAGTTCAAACCAACATATCTCATTCAGCAAATATATATATATACAAACACACTTTAAATCCCCAAAAGGTTCTCTTGGCTGTTAAGATAAACATCAGGAACATATTTAAATCAGCTTTAACTAGCAGCACAGAACTGAACTGTGCTAAGATCATCACTTTTTTTTTGATTATCTGTGGCTCAAAATCAAAGGTTTTATTTATAACTTTTTGATTTCCTTGAAATGACAGCCTCCAGCTGTTTTAGAGAGTAATTGTGTTAAAAAAGAAAGAAAGAGACAGAATCAAAATAACTATTCATGGGCTGCTTTGCAAGATTACCATTTTCAGAAAACAAACATACCCAAACATTGTTTTAAATGTTTTTTTTTATGTTTCTATATTTGTGACTGTAATTCATTATTGAGTCATTATCAGGCGAATAATCATAACACATTACGTTTGATCAAACCGCTGCATCTAAAAACTGGGCCACCTCGGGAGAAGAATGAGGCTACAACAAACAGCTCCTGTTATATTTCAGAGAATGCAGCCATCAGCCCAGAAAATGTGGATGCAATCAATATAAAATCCATTTGCCATCCACTGAATCCATTTACTGGCTGGAGCACAAAAGAGAAATCTTTAGATTATCGATTCACATTTTGCTGCTTTTAGTGCAGAGGGTGGTAACCTGACGAAAAAAAAATGTTTTTTATATAACTCTTTGTTGCTTTTTCCAACTACCTGTTGAGGTCAGAGTTATGGGAGCATAAATCACAGGAAAAGTAAACTTTTGTGTCCAAATAATGCAATTAATAACAATGTTCTCCTTGGAAAACAAAACTATATTCAGCTGACAGTTTTTCCAGCTTGGACACAGCTATCATGCGGTTACGATTCCTCAAATCACAACACGGTTGATGCTGATATTAATGCTGAAGTAAAAACTCATGCGTGTGTACGTGTTCGCTGCCGTCTCCCTGTACCTTTCAGGATCCATGGCTTTTTAGTTGTCGCCTGTTTTGTTCTTTCGTTGTAATGGATTCAGTTTATTTTCGTCGTGTTGTTCTTTGTGTTTTCTTTTGTATGAATTTCCTGTTTCTTCCCCCTCATTTTCATTGCATTTCCCCCAGTCCGTGCTGCGTCTCTCTCTCTTCTCGCACCTGTTGCTCGTTTTCATTAGGCTCAGCTGCGTCCACTTGTCCTCATTTCCCCCAGTAATTATTCTCTAGGTTCTCAGTCACTAATCAGTTCTTTGTGCTGTTTGTTTGCTTGTCTTATGTGTACCTTGAGATTTTCATTATCCTATATTGTGCTACCTTGTCAGCTTTTTGTGTTTTAGTTTCCCTTTTTGTATTAGCCAGCTGCCACGTCAGCCTTTTGTTTTTTTCATTGATTAATAAATTGTGCCTTTTCTTCGAGTCTTCCTGTGAGTCTGCATCCTTTGGTCCTTACCTACACAACCTGACAGTACCTTTCAAAAGGTATATTTCCTTTGCCAAGACGTTCAGCTGCTTCCTCAACAGACAGGAGATCCAGTTAGTGTTACCAGCTGCCCCGAGGCGACTTCAACCTGAGAGGGGAGATCCACCTGTACAAATGTAAGCTGGGATTTTTGTGCTCAAGCTCACTAAGTCTCTGTCCACTCAACAGGTATTAAACCCTTAGCAGTGAAGCTCCTGGCGGGGGGGCTGTCTGCACCTCCTGGTCTCTTGCCGATGAACTTTTGCTCCCCTGTACTGCCTTGCTTTGCTGTTAGCCAGCCTGCAGACCATCGCCTGCGAAGGAACGGGTTTTTAATCATTCCACATTTATCAAACATCAAATGAGCTTGAAAACCTCCCTGCTCCTCACTTGGACTTTGTATAAGCTGAGCAACATATTTAGGTAACCTATGGTACAATCATAAATGTTTTAGCTAAGTCTAGTCATCAGAGACTATTGTATTCTGTGTGCTGAATGGATTTGTTTATAAAACATTCCCTCATGCACATTACTTCCTGGGTTCATAGCAAAACCCTGCAAACATTTTGTTGTGTATCAAACAACCCTCAAAATCTGCCAGTCCCAGATGGCCAAATCATTCTCTTTTTATTTATCAAGAAACATAACTCATAGTTTACAACAGTGGCTAAGCTATATACACACGTTTCTACTTGTAGCCTGAAGCTGTGATTAATGGTTTGTGCTCAAATTTTGTTTCAGAGGCTCTTTTTGGAGAATTTGCTGCAATTAAGCTCAATACGTTTAGCATGCTTATATTCTAAAATCTTCAAGTTTATGCATGACTATATACAGTATCAGTCAAGAAATTATTTCAATGCTGAGGTTGCGGGTTTGAGCCCAGGTTGTGTCAGGAAGGGCATCCAGCGTAAAACCACTGCCGAATCTCTCGTGCGAGTTCGCTCGCAGTGGCGACCCCTGCGGAAGGGAGTGGCTGAAAGAGAAACAACAACTCAAGAAATCTGATTAAAACCGAGGTTATGACACACAAGTCCTCCTTATACGCTGCATCACTCATGGTTTCCTCCGCTGCTTTTTGCTGAGCTCCTTTCAGCAGAGGGCTGCCACTGTATCTCACTGGGCTGCGATTGTTAATGACTGGTTGGAAACGAAAACAAAAAATAAGAAAAATACACTGAAATCACACTGAATTGGTTACTTGTGGCATGATTGGGTTTGTGGCACAAACTGCTGGCAAAATTTAAGCCAAACTATGCATAACTATATCATCACTGTTGCACAGCTAGCAACAAAACTGCAAATTTTTGACACTTGTGCAATCTGGACAACTGATAAATCTGGACCAATCAGGGCCTTGTCCAAAGCCAGCATTCATTTTGTCATCGGATTTGGAGCTCAGAGAAGACTTGCAGAAGTCTGCAGCATGTCTCCTTGCTGCTGCTGCTGCGGTCAAGAATGGCTGGATGATGTGGGGCTGGTATTTGGTGTCCGTAATGTCTGTTTTTCATTTCTCGTCTTCAATCGGTCACAATTTGGTTACGTAGGTCACCAACCCCTCGGACAGGTGGCTCAGATTAGTCACTGGAGTACTGGTTCGTAAGCTGTGATTGATAATGTGTGGTGGTCGTGATGAAAGCATGTCAAAGCCAAAAGAGTCATATAAATTCCTTTTTATTCCAAGAAAGAGAACTTGTGTCATTGCGAAGCCACCTGCTAACAGTAACTACAGTGAAACTCAAATAAGTTGCTAAGAACTTGGAGACACTTTTCAGAAGGCAAAGGGAGACGTCATGACTTGTTAGACGAGGATTTAAACGATAAAAGAGCGGAGACATGAAACCGGATGAGATAAAACAGAGATTCATTTAATTCCACAGTATGTAGCTGTATAAAACGATTCACTTAAAATAGCAGCTTTTTTTTTTTTTAAAGACTTCAACAATCTGTACAAACAGATCTGGTCCCATGAGCTTGAACACAATCTCCCAAAGATGAAATGGGAACAGAGCGAAAGGCCCATTCCCATGTGCTTCACATTTTTATTAACTGTCACTGGCCTCGCTGACTGGAGCTCATTACAGCCCATGTAGTGGAGTGAAAAGGTTTGCAGAGACAGCAAGCAGCACTACCTCCCATACAGCTTTCCTCGGGGGCATTTCCTTTACCATGGTGAAGACTTTGTAATCTGAGCCCAGCAGGTAGGTTGATGGAGCTGACATCAATGTGTGTGTGTGTGTGTGTGTGTGTGTGTGTGTGTGTGTTGAATAGTAAAGCAAGGAGTGGAAGGTCAAAATAAACAAAAGCCAATTCTCCTGGTTCATTTGCTTTAATGCCTGATGCTTGTAATGCACACATCCAGCAGCCTCTAGTGTGCAGAAAATTTCCATAATTCTCTCAAGATTGAAGTTAAAACGGAGAGCCATTCTTATTTGTACAAGCATAAGCAGTAAAATAAACTCACTAAAGTAAGGCAGATGGCAGAAATAAGACCGTTGTTCAGGTTTAGTGTAGCATAAGAAGCTCATGAAGGCCTTAAGTAGCGTTTAGTTGGAGTTGTGCAGATTACTTTAATAATGTCCTAGATTATTTTGAGCATTTAATACAAGAATGTTACTTTCTCCAGAATTCTAATAAAGTAATGGGATTCACAGCATAATTGCTTTTTAAATACTTGTGTAACTTTTTGTTAAACTTGCCAAAAATGCTGGAGCACAGATGTGAACCACTGTTAAACCCACCTTCAGATGTTCTGTCTGTCTGTCTGTCAGTATAACTTGAATCAAGGTGGCACGGTAATTTTCAAAGCACAGCCACTTTCACCGACTGCTGAGTTAGGAAATGAAATCTATCGCCTGCATCTCACCGGGCTGCAACCGCTGCAGGAAAATAAACAAATTTTCACTTGGAATCACACTGAATTGGTACTTACGGCATGTTTGTGTAAGTACATAACTGTGAATAAATTACAGCTTTTATGTAACATTCCTGTGAATGACATGCAACTTTTATTTATTTTTTGTAAATTTGTTAAAAAGTGTCTTAATTATGTCTCAGTATGTTTGCAATTTTTTTCTCATTTCTTGACTTAATTCAGTCACAATTTGGTTCCACAGATTACCACATCCTCTCAAACTTGTCTTTGATTTCTTGAACTTTTGACCCAGGGAAATAAATTGAAAAAGGTTCCAGATGAGTTTTAGATGCCCACGGCGACTAACTTAAGAGAAAAAAATGTTTTGTTAATCTGGATCCTGTTGAAAAAATTCCTGCCACACAAGAGTGAAGCCCTGCAACTGATGCGAGAAAATTGAAAACCTTCTCGAGACATTTTGGAAACTCCAACCCAAAAGTTGTTTTTCTTTTCTGTCAGGGAGCAGCCACAGCAAGTGAACTTGGCAAGTGTTTTACACCAGATGTCAGGTCTAACACAACCTGGGCTTGAACCTGCAGCCTCAGGATTACAAGACCACACACAGCACTCACCACTGATCCAACGTAGCCCTAGAAACTCCAGCCTGAATGCTGTTCGCAGTTAGTTGCCAACAGTTGCAGCCCAGTGAGCTGAAGGCTTAAGGCTAAGTTGTGCAAAAAGTCTCTTATAGGTAAGTTTGTTCTGCTGCTCCCCTTCTTCAGGGGTTGCCACAGCGAGCAAACTCGCGCGAATGATTTGGCAATTGTTTTACGCCGGATGCCCTTCCTGCCGCAACCTGGGCTAGAACCTGCAGCCTCAGGACCACCGAGCCACTACAGCCCCTTCAAAAAGGCTCTTATATTAAAACAATTAATTTCTAATGAAAAGAGATTAACTAAATGCATGGTCTAATATTTTAGGTTTTCTACAACATTCATTATCTAAATACATTTTCTTTTTGTTGCCAAATCGTTATATATTTTGTCAAAATAATTGATTGAACACGCATGACAATCAGAACCATGGGATATTTTTAAAAGCAGAATTTTACCACCATTACAGTTGTAAAAAGTTGAAGCTTAAATAAAAATTAAAAAAAAAAACAAGAACCCACTTTTGCTCGTGTTTGTCTTTGTCTTGACAAGTAGTGCAGTCAGAGAAGCTGTTTTTCCCTCATGCACTGCAGCTGATATTTCCTAGACATTTTCTGAAGTGACAGCATGAGAAACCACAAATGTCCACAACAAATCTACTGCTGACATGTACATTGTTTTTTGGTTACTCAACAGCACTCTGAATACACTCTTATTGTGCTATCCAAAGATGCAGTGATTTCCACAGTGTCCTTTTCTTGCAACATGTTCTGCTTTTTGTGTGCTTTTGCTCACTCAGTGGACCCTGACTCCTGGGCCACTACCTTCAATATGAAGCTCATACCAAAAGACACTAATTGTTCCATAATGACACCAAAGCATGCATTGTCTGCATAGCTGCACCGTCAGACCTAATGAGCTGTCACCTATGGATTCACGGTCCACAAAATGGTTATTGTTGCCCAATAGGAGACAATCCAAGGAAAACAGAGCAATGGTTGTTACTGATAAACTGACCCAACATCCTTATTACACTGGGAAAAAAACAACTCAACTCACAAATACTTGCAAAAATATGTACCAGTGTTCCGAACTAAAGTAAAAAACTTAAATATTGAGCCAGAAGAGCTGGAGTTTCTGCAATGAATGCAAGCAAAACTAGCCTAGGGAATACTGGAACAAACTACAGGTGTCAGTCACTGTTTGCTGTTAGCCCTCGATGGGAATATTGTTGGAAAGAAACAAGCTCAAGGCTCCTTCTGATTTATGTTACTGTATATGGGTTTTTCTGAGTAAAAGGAGCTGTTGTTTTTATATGATGACCAGACAACCAGTGTTGGCCAGTTGTTCAGATATATTTGTGCCCCTTATGCAGGTCAAGAGACTCCTGCTGTATATACCATTTAACAAAATGAGCAAATAAAAAAACTACAAATAAAGTCTAAATATATCACTGAGATTTATGTTATGGACTTCACTGAATGGGTTCAGGAACAGTTCCAGAAATCATTGTGTCTGTAAACACAGTTCACCCTGCCATCCTCAAATGCTGGTTGAAGCTCTATCATACAAAGAAGAAGCCCAAAGTGAACATCATCCAGAAATGCTGCTCTCATCCAGCAAAGAAGACCCAAGACGGTTAAACAGCTACATCAGACAAGAATGGGACAACATTCCCTCCAAAACCTCCAGCAGCTGCTCTTATCAGCTCCTGGATGTTTACAGACTGATGAGAAAAGAAGAGGGGATGCTTCACAGTAGGAAACATGACCCTATCCCAACTTGTTTGAGATGTGTTGCTGCTTTAAAATAAAATAGTCAAATTCATCTTATTTTTCCAAACAAAACAAAACAAATCTACAATTTCTTAGTTTCAGCATTTGATGTGTTTACTATGTTCCCCTGTGAATAAAATATGGGGTTATGAGAATTGAAAATCCTTGCATTCTGCTTTTATTTACATTTTACACAATGTACCAACGTTTTTCAAACTGGGGCTGTAGAAATAAAGACCAGCATAATATGACATGACAAAGAATGTGGTTTATTAATGTGCTGCCTTTTTGATCACACAGTCTTTGTGTTCTGACACCGTAACTAGCAGGTATCTTTTACAAAACAAATGCCCGAGGTAGCAGCATGAAAACAATGAAGATGTAAAGCTGAGGTAATTAGCGGGTGACTGATGATAAGGCTAATAGTGTCACAGAGGGGTGTCGATAGAGGGTGGTGCTCACTGCAGTGAAATGCCTGATAGTTTACATTAGTGTTCAGTAGTGTTACCACCAGTCACCCGCTCACTGTTAAACTAAAAAACAAGACTTTACTTTTGACATAGGCAGAGGAGAGTCCCTCAGGGCTCTGCTCCAAGACCTTTTCATTTTTGTCTTCCTTGAAGTCCTGAAAGATGGAAAAAGTAGATGTGTTTGGAGGCTATCCCACGGTCCATTTGGACGACTCATTAATCATGTCTGCCTATCACACAGAGGCCTCAGAGAGCGCCGGCGAGCACGTCGTTAGAAATGTATCTGCAGCTCACTCTGCTCTACAGGTTGCTGTCAGTGTGGCAGCAGGGAGGCATGATGAAAGCAAAGACAAAGAAAAGAGATTTAAATGGAAAAAAGCTTGGAAATAATAGGAAATATTAAGCTATTCACAGGAATAAAAGTTATTATGTGCTCTCAATTCCCAGCTTTTATGAACCAGTTAAAGATTTTCTTTCTCAAATTCAACTAGCCTAAAATTGGATGAACAGGATCAGAAAAATCCCATCACACAAGAAAGCGAAAAAGAGACACTTAAATATACTTTGTTGTGAAATTCTTTTATCAGTTTAAAGCAGATGTCTGCACCGCATATTGGAACAGAATTTCTGATGTGAATATGTCAATCGTACCAATGATGAAGAGGCAGGTAATCCATTTGATGTGGAGATTACTGGATCATTGCAGCCTTGGCTCCGGGCTGATTCCAGTGGATAAAATGGCCACGTTAATTTGTATTGGAGGAAGCAGATCTTAAGTATATAGTGGGTGCAGGGAGTCTTGTGGCTGTCCTTGCTTCTGTATTGGAGGGAGTAGTCTTTAAATATGAAACAAGGACAGCCAGTCTGTGGCTGTCTGACAGTGAATCAAAGCTGGAGAAATTGAGACGCTGACTGAGCTGGAGCTGCTTCCTCTTCAGCCACGTCGGTGATTTTGCTGAAGAAAAGATTCTGTGACATTCAGCAAATCATGAGGGGAAATTCAAGCCAGATTTATGTGAGCAGTATTCCAGGTCATGGCTGAACGGCGGCACTGGGAGATGCACGGGTCAGTACGGGGCAAGCCTGGGAAAAGAAATCCTCGTTGCAAATTCAGATGCTGTGGCAACACTTTAAATAGACCAGGTTTCCCAGCACCTCAGAGTGGATGACATGAACTGCTGTTAGTGCTTGTTCAGGGTTTAAAGTAACCACGAGGGACAGTAGTTAAATGTTTGTTTTAGCACTTTAAATGGCTAAAATAAACAGCAGCATTCATTAGTGCACAGCCATTGCTTCCAGCTTTGCTATCCAGGAGATTTGGAGTCAAATCTCTCAGGTTACTCTGCTACTGACATTTGTGATGTTTTACAACTGCTAGGTTTTATTACGGGTCCTGCGGCTGCTTTTCAAAAGTCCTCACAAAGGAATGTACCAAATGACCTCCCAGCTCCGTGCATGTGAGCTCACATATAGCCGTAGCTGCACATTGTGTAATGGAAATACTTATATCAGGGGTAACGCACTTTGGCAGTGTGGATATGCCACTATGAGTGTTATTGGAAAAAACAGAAAGCGGAGCAGGGTCAGGGCTGCTGTGTAGCACCTCATCAGTCAGCCCAACAGCCCAGAGGAGGAGGGATTGTTTAAATTTGGCTCTGTGCCTCGTCTTGAGTTACGTCCAGATGGCTCATGACTGTGAGATGTTCTAAGTTAGGCTCTTGTTGTGGCTTCAATTTTGAAAACGGGCAGCGGGTTCACATAACCTCCTATATGAGTCTCCCGAAGAACAGGAGAGAGAAAAATATTGCTGCTGACACTCTTAAATTTGCTGTATTGTTTGAGATCATCTTACAACTTTAGAGAAGTGTTTTCTGGTTTATTCCGTCAAAATTGTGTCGTATCTCACCCCAGATGGCCTTCAAAGCCACATGAGAAGTGGTTTCACCCGCAAGGCAATCAGACTTCGGGCCAGCATATCATCAATTAAAACCAAGCTGACATGTTTCTGGTCATGTGTTATATCACTACGCATTCAATAAATGCTTCCATATGGCTTTTTACTTGGTGAACACTGTGTCTGTGTGTGTGAGAGCCTACAATTTGGTCTTTTTTTTCATTTAAAAGAGTAACTCTTTTAGATTTTAGTATACAAGCTATTTACCCAAGTACAAAAACAAAGTTGGTCACTTTGTAAAACATAAATACAGAAAGAACAGCATGATTTTTAAATCACCAAAATCATTTCATAGATAAACAACATAAGAGGTCAAATAAAATGCTTAGGTACAGTGATGTCTTGTAATTTTTTAACAGTGAGCACAATTTAGTGTTGCATCACTAGTAGAAAAAACAATCATGATAAGAAAGTTAAAAAAGAAAACATTGGTGCTTTTTTTACTTATTTTAAATTAACAGACTGTGGGAAAGTGGAAAACTGCCCTGAGGTTTTGTAAATCAGCTAAAAATGTATAAAATAAAATGTTAAAATAGTCCACACTTAAATCATAAGGTTTTCCAGGTTCTTTAAAGCACTTTACAATGGTCCTTTCACACATTAGTGTCAGGGTTAGGGTTAGGGTTAGGAAAAACAGAAGTCCAGAGGAACTTCTTTTGTTTTGTTTTTTTTGTTCCTTTTTTTTGCCTCTCTGTCCTTTTTGTTTCACAGGTGGAGCTGTGAGCAGGCCCTGCAGTTCTGTGAGCTGCCTCCTACTTTCTGCTTCCTTTGGTCACACCTGCAATCAATCATCCTCATCGAGCACCTGCTACTATAAGCTGAGCTGTTGCAAATACTCAACGCCGGTCCATTGGCTGTAGACTCTCCTGTTGTGACTCATCTTCATCTTCATTGATTGTCTTCAGCTTCCACCAAAGTCAAAGATTCCCCCACTGCTCACCAAAGACTCCAGGGATCATTCAGCTCAGCCATCTCCCAGCCTGTCCACCCCCCACCATCCTCTTCTTCATCCTCCTTACTGTTCTTGTCTCTCATCTTCCTCAGACTCCTAGACCATGCCCCTCCCCTACCTGGAAAAAGAAAGAATCCAGAAACAAAAACAACAGACTTTAAACTGTGAAACCTCTCTAAGCCTCTCATTAATCTGTATCCTCTCCTCACAGACACTTGGTGAACCAAAGATATTGCCGTTTTCCCTTGAGTGTTAAAGCTTTTACAAACTATTTCCTGCGTAGAGCCTCTGTGGTCAGCAACTTTGGCTGCTTAAATAAAGAAAACTAAAATCATGAGAATTCACACTCATACAATACTTTCCAATGTATGTTTCACTCTCTACACACAGCCCTTTTTCTGTTCTTACTGAGTGCAGCAGGGGCTTCATTAGCTTGCACAAATACACTTTAACTCACTGTATGAGGGGGAACCGAACCCCTGATCCTCCAACTGTAAGCTGACCTCCCTATCATTGGGCCAAAGCTGTCCTGAAAGAAGTTTGGAGTTCATATTTTATTTAAAACACTGAATAAAGTAGAGCCTAAAACACTACTTTATTACAGAAGTTGAGTGATATACTCTATGACAAGTTCATAGCAAAGCAGATAGCAGATTACCTTTTTTTTGCTTCCAACCATACTGTCCAACGTTACAATCACACTTTTATTTTTAGGCAGAAGTACCTTATGTAGGGATTTGGGTTTTCTGTGTTTCAGTTTATGGTTTTTGTTTTATTCTCATCTTGTTTTCTGTTTGAGGTTTTGTTTCAGCTCTTGTTCTCATTTGTTGTCACTATCCACTCCTCCCCAGTCACTCTTTTCTGCCACGCCCATCTACACCTGCCTCAAGTCTTACTAATTGCTTCACCTGTGCCCACTTTCCAATTACCTCCTCTGTTTAAAAACTCCTTCACACTCCGCTGGATCATTGTTCTTGGTTCCCTGCTGTTTTGTCTTGCGCCACGTTTTTGCTCCACACTTTGTTTTTTCATGTTTGAACTTAGTTTCTTATTTTGCTGCCACTTCAGCCTTTTTGTTTTTGTTTATTTTATTTTAATAAATTAGTTTTCTTAAAAGATGAGTCTGCACCCTGGGTTTGTCTCTGTTTCCACGATGCCTGACACTTTAGTTTGATTCATATTGTTAGCTTTGGCAAAAAAAGTTAAAATATACAGTTGACAAAACACTAATGGTAGGTGGGACGACATGTTTTGTGAAAGAATGAAACAGAAATAATAGATGAGTGGAAGCACTCAGAGAGCACAAACCTCCGCCCAAAGCCATAGCGTCAATAAAAATAAAAAAAAATAGTACCATTCAGATGATGAACCCCACCATTTACTGAAAATATCATGCAAATCTCTTCATTGTTAGTTTTTATGTAATCTTGCTAACAGACAAACAAAGACAACTAAAAACATAGCTTCCTCCCCTACTGGAGCATAAACAAAGTTTTAAAAGGAAGAGTCACCTGTAATCTCGACCTTTGACCCCTTGACCTTGAAATCACTAAGGATCATCCTTGACCCATGAGGTGTCCAGCTGTGCAGGTTGACATTCCTACGTTATATGGTTGCAGATCAGAGCACAAGATCACCTGTGACCTTGACCTTTGACCAGATCACCACCAAAGTTTCTTGAAAACTTTATGAAATTATTGTGCACAGACAGATAGACACTGCTGAAAACATAACCTCCTTGGTGGAGGTAATAAAAAAACTTCTGAAAATCTGGAGCTTTTTAAACATTTTATCTGATTCGGTCACAATGCTGTAAAGCCTCATTCACATCTGCCACCAAGCACTGAAGAAGAGACGGAGGACAAATGAAAAGAAGGACTTTAATTATTTGGAAAAACATTCAAATCTGTTAACATTCTGCCGCGTGTCCCGTTTCTTTTGAAAACATTCTTTGCTTCAGTTTTTGCCTTTTTGTTGTTTTGTTTTTAATTGTATGGATCTTTTATATCTGTGGAATTAATGACAGGTCACTGGGCTGATTATCCCAAGCTGTGCTTAATAAGACGACTCTTCTCATTCACTAGTTGTGACCGGTCAGTATACCTGCTTTTACTGCACAGGCAGGCAGATAAAGAGCAACATAAAAGAAAGGACTGGGCTGTCGGCCCGTGAAACACAGTGGAGAGTGTGCAGAGCGATAAGAGGGCATAAGAAGCTGCAGGACAAAGCGTGGTGGCGACTGAGTCTGGGGAACCAATTGACAATGATGATGTCAGTGATAAACTAGATAAAAATAGGCAAAAGGACTGAGACCTAGANGGGAGAGAAGTGGAAGAAGAAAGTAGCAAAGACAAAATCAAAGACTTTTTCCTCACTTTGATTAGAATCACAGAAGACCACTGAGGAAAGATTTTAAAAAGAGAACCACATGAGAACAGGCGCTTTGAGACAAGAAAAACCAGATGAAAGGGAGAGGAAACACTAGATCAGTCTAGACAGAGGGGTGCTGTGGACCCTTGGACCATTTAGCCCAGGAAGAATGTGATACATAAGAACTGTGTTTGTTTCATGTTGTGGTCGTCGCAATTTGAAAAGACGGTTTTGACATCATTTTGGGAATCCCTCACCACTGCCTCGAAACCCATGAGAGACTAATGTAAACTGACTACAAGTGAAACTTACATCTATGGACACAACAAGGCTGCCGCTATTGAAAACTTGTTTATTTTATTGTTATTTAAAGTTATTTTAACAAGGCAGAGATTTTTTTTTTTAAAGAACGTAGAGAAGATACAACATCCACTTTAAAATTTACTGGCAAAGATTCACAGACCACAAAATGAATAGATGGTAAAAATATATAAATATTTGACTGTCACTTTCATTGCAGAACATTTACAGCAGAATCTGTTCGCCACCAAACTGATTTAATATGATTTTGTATATTTTAGAAAAGTCAGCTCTCAAACACTCATGCTTTACAGGATTTACAGCATTCAGTTTGTGTTTTCTTTATTTTGATATGAATTCTAGGTAAAAGAAGACAACAATTTCCTATAATACTCCTAGATATTTGGAATAGTATAAGAAATTATAGTATATATAGAGAGATTTTTTCTGCAGATCATCCAGATGCCAAGTGTAATGCCTTTCAGCTTTATATATGTTTCTACCAAATACTCAGGTTCAACCTAAGAGATGAGCTGATGGTGAGCAAAGCCTCAGCTTTTATTGGAGCTGAGACTTGGAGCAGACATCAACTCACCACTGCAACAGGATCCGTGTTGGTAGGTGACAGTCAGGTGCCAGTCAGGCGCCTGACTGTCAGCACCTGGGATACCAGAAGCTCAAAACAAGAGGTACAACAAGCTGGCAATGGCAGGGAAGATCTGGCAAGTTTTTTTATGAGTTCAACCCACAAACTCAACTCTGTTGCTCAACCCACAAATACATTTTCCTTACAAATGCAGCACCATTCAAAGGGAACTAAACAGGCTTTCCAGTGGTATAAGATTTAATTACCTTTCAAAATAAATATTAGGACACAAATAATTATAAGAAAAGATGCACTTAGCACCCTTTCATCTGGCATAGAAACCAAGGACTCATTTTTCTGTTTATGAAGTAAAAATAAAGGATGCATTAATGCTTAAGTATACACAAAATGGCACCTTTTAATGTTAAATGGATACAGTGAAATGTTTCTTTTATGCCATTTTCAGGAGTGCCTCTGTCAAAGGGATAGTCTAGACATTTTTGAAGTGATATTCTATCAAATAGTTATAGAAACTCAGCACCTTATCGGCAAAGACCTAAGTCTTAGAGCACAGAGTATGGAGAAAAGAGCAGAAATCCTCATCCAGGTTAGGCTAATATGTACCCTTATTGCTCGTAATGTTTTCCATGGTTGATTTTTTTCAGATTTACTTAATCATTTAAATTTTGTTTTTAAAAATACAAGAAGTACATTGAAAAAAAAAAACCTATCAAAATAAGCAAAATTTTCTTGAAGAGCAGCATTTTTTACTTTTAAGTGGCAAAGCATCCATTTATAACAATATGATGATAACAATATGTGTCATAAATATTTAGTTTATTTACATTTACTCAGAGTTTTCTGTCATCATCCTAATGCCACTAAACTACGAGGTGCCTAAATAATAATAATCCCCGGGATAATGGGGGTAATCAAACCCATCCACCACATTAAGGTGACGATTCTGCAAAGGAGATTTATTTTGTTTGTTTGTTTTACTTCTGTTTAACTCTGGCACAAAAAGCGGAGGGCAATATGCATTTCTTCAAGGACTGCTCGACCTTTAAACATAAAGTTCCCCATGGATAAGAATAAGCGAAGGTAAAGTGATCCATCCAACATGCACAATAGTAAGTTTTTCAGGTTTGTATGTCTGCATTACATTGATCTGTCCATGTAACACTGACATAATCCATCAAAGACAAGTTTCTTTTAAGTCCTAAAGAAAAATTAAAACTTTATGCCACACTAACAAAGCATCTTCCTATTTTTCTTTTTTCCTTTTTTTACTGTTTGCTGACTATAAAGTGTAATGTTCTGAGTATTTGTCATCTGATCTTGAAGTGGATTATTTTCTTGTTGAATTACAGTAAAATAATTTACATTTAGGTGCATATTGAACAGAATGTAAACTACACCAATGAGCTAGGGTTCAAACCATGACAAGACTAATAAGGAGAAATAATACAGTATTTTCAAAGACTTGAATCTGTCAGCTAAATCAATATAGCTGTAGCTGAGATTATCACATCCTTTGGACCCGCGTGCTCCAACCCTGGTGTAAGGAGCCGCTGTCTTGCAGGTTTGAGATGTTTCACAGATCCAGCTCCCTTGAGCGGGTCATTAACACGCTTCTGGTGGACTTGATGACAAACTGATGAAAGACTGAGAAAAACTAATTAAATCCACGTTCAGCGCCCATGTTCTTCACTTCATCGGCAGGCTAGCATCACATAAAAAAAAACACCCATTTTGCCGTGCGGGCAGATTGGGGAAAGTCCGAACCCTTTTCTTACACAGTGATGAGATATTTAGCTGGTCTCTCAAAGCCTCGTTCATCCTTCAGTCTGTCTTCAGTGGAGAAAAACAGAATTCACTGGCTGTCTTTCATCCTCTCTCTCAGCCTCGCTGTGCCGTTAGAAGAAGCCTCTGATGCTCCTCCAACTTCAAGCTTTTAGCCTGAAGCACATCTATTGTTGCTGCGGGATTAATGCTGATGGTCAGTAAGTTCCTTCAAACACAGATTAAAGAGGCATGCCCCGCTTCTATTTCTAAAAGTAACCCCTTTAATGGACCAAAGAGAACAGCATTCTTTGAACTGCGTGAACATAAAACATGTCAGCCTCCCTCCACCCGCATCACCAGCACAGCACATATTTCATGCAAATGCAGACAGCACGCAAACATCTAAAAGGCTTTATATTTTACTAAAAAGCATGCATCGCTAAAGCTCTTAAAGTAATCCATATGTTACGTGCTCCTGAACAATAAAATCTGACCACAGTAGGGAAAAAAAAAATGGTGGCGGTAAGAGGGGTAATTGTAGATAAGCCGGAGCTGTCTTGTTTGCTGGATAAATTACTTGCGCCTCAATACTGTGGCAGATTTACAATGACAGGATTCAAGGTTACATTCTGTTCTGTAAAAAGAGGAAAATCTATTCTAATCACACACAGCTCTGCAGACAAAAGAATCGCAAGGGAGACGTCCCAAAATGAGTCTGCATCATAACATCGGGCTCATAAAGAACCATATTCAGCGCAGGATAAACGAGGATTCGTACAATACTCTCAGAGCCCTGATATCAACATGCAAAAAGTCTGAAATTACATCAAAGGAAAGTCTGATCATTTTTAAAGCGATGTTCTGTCAAATAGTTGTCAATAGTACCTTTAGCCATGACACCCATCATGGTACATTGAGTATGAAGAAACAGCCAGAAGTCTTCCTCCAGGGGAGCCAAATGAGGGCCTGTTTTATATTGTTTTTCAGGCTTATAAAAGAAAAGAATGCTACATTAGCTAATAATAAACCTCTACACTTTTGCACAACAGTGTTTGTTTAGTTTGTCACTGTTTTCTCAACCGAATGGCGTCCGTGTTACTAAGCATGTACCATCTACTGGGGCTGCTGAATGCATCAGTCCATCCGATCAGCTAGTCCAGTCTGCCAAATCAAACTAAACAAACGGCGTCGTGCAGAAGTGTGTCATGTGTATGTCGCTAACAAAGACACTTTTACAAAAACCTTACCAGCAAAGACTGAATATCAGGTAATGTTAGGTAACCAAGAACCCTTCAGCTGAAGCTCAGGACAGCCAGTTTTAGTTCAGCACTCAGTCCCTGATTGATGTAAAGCACTTGTTAAAATGATACTTGAATTATCATCCTGTTTATATGAATCACAAGCTTGGCAACAAACCCACCAGTGCCGGAATAATGTGTCCGCAGGACGCCAACAAACTTCTAAATGCACTGGAGTTTTCAAATGTCATATGATCCTGTCAGAAGATGGGAATCTTTTCTAGATAAATCAGTTTGAAGCCATAGTTAGAGATGACTGATGTCGATACAGCGGACAGATTTGTTTTACTAAATGACTCCATGTCTTGACTGATGGCTGATGAGATGTCACGATGGGGCCAAGATTTTATGCCTTTTTTCTTCTTCTCTGAGCTTGACCTTTTTTAATTTCTCTCGCTACTCATGATAAAAGACCCTTTCGCAGCTTGATGAGTGTCGAAGCGACAACGGCGATGAGTGACTGATGAATGAAATGCTTGTTTGTGCCAAGTCATAATCTGTGGCATAAAATACCTTCTGCTGTCACATCTTTTAGCTGGAGAGGAGGACCTAAATATTCCTATTTAACACACATTTGCACAGAAGAAAGTGTGTTCTTCATGTTCCTGTTTCTGTCCGCTTTATGTGGATGTGTACTTGTTTTCTGTATTGCAATCATGACAAAGCAACCCATATTAGCAGAGATCTTGGTGTGTTTGAGTTGCCTGTGTTTCTGGGAGCTTGTTTTCTTGCAGCAGAGCAGACACACCAGTGCCTCTTTGGGTCCTCCCAATTCAACCTGGCATCGCTGTCAGAAGCATGGCTCTGTGCCTTGGCATGAAATCCACCCTTTTCCTGGCACGTCCTCCGGTTGTGGGAGTGGGGGGGAGGGGGGACCGGGCCAATCAGGGCATCTCTGATCACTGTGGTTGTCCACACTTCGGATCTGAGGATGCCCCAGGCCGTCTTTTCCACCTGTTCAGCGGGAACCTGAGGGGCCCCTCCACCTCACCCCCCCATATGTCACCAGATTCACTCCTTGTTATCGGCTTTAGATCAAAATGCAATAATGGCTTCGAAGAAAGCCTGACAAAACATGGACAGATGTCAAATTTGAGCCATATTGTTCCCCAACTGAATATTCAGATGCTATTTTTGCACGCAACAAATAAATATGGCCTAAAATGACGAAACATAGAGCTTTTCTGTTGTTTAAAGTCATTTCTGTGAATCTGTGGAGAAGACTTAGTCAGACAAAACATGCCATAGGGACAAAAAACACAAAAAATTGCATGTTTTTAAGACAAAGGTTTGTCAAATGGAAGAATAGCTTTCAAAATATTCTTCTATAACAGGCTGACAGAATCTCATTTAATAGCAAATTAAGACATTACGTCTGTTTTTGTGATTTTATGCCTGTTCAGTGATTACTTCCTAAAACTCTCCATCAAAAGCAGTCAAGGGGTGATTCAGCATGTTCAATGCCAAAAAAGAAGCCAGGCTTTTTGTTTTTCGTGAGATAATAAAGCTCATTTTGTAGTGAAAATGGTTCAGTTTATCTTGAGATAACAAGATTAACAGGATAACTATGTTTTTCAATCTGAAAATGATAGAAATGATTTCAAAATCACACTAAGCACAGGCTTTCCTTCATCAGAAATCAGAACAGTCATGTTATAGCCACAGATTCAAGCTGGAAATGTCATGAAGGAACCTTCAGCAAAGTCACACTGCCATGACTTGACTTAATGTTATAAATCATCCTGAAGTGCCCCGACAGAGGTCCTGAATGATGAAACTGGGTGTAAGGCAACATTCACTCATTTTTACATCAGAATCATCTCATGATCACCAGAAAACTGAGCTCAGATTGTTTGGTTCAGAAACAAAACACAATTAAAATTTATAATTTGAGTCACAAACTCCTGTTAAAGTGAAATCCTTGTCTTTGTTTTCTCTCACCTTTTCTTAAATTTTAATTTGTGCATTTTGTCATCAGTCAAGTGTTTGTGCTGTCTTGTTATTCCAGATCCCACCTGTTCTTTAACCTCACCTGTTCTCACTAATTTGTCTGTGTATTTATACTATGTTTCTGCTCTTGCATCGGCCTTTATTTGTTTGCCAGTTTTTATCTTGTTTTGTTAGTTGTTGTTTTTTTTCTGTTAAGGCTCTTTACTTTTGCTTCTGCTTTCCTGTTGCTCCAGGGGTCCCCTTTCTGAGAGCCACGAAACTTGTTTGGCATCATAGTTTTCTAATAATTTCTCTGGAAGATGCTAAATGTTTTGCAGTTTTTAAGAGCAGCTCCAGGAATGTTGGCACCGGCAAGTCTGCTCCATTAAAACTCTGGTGGGTCTCAAGTTGCTTTAAAATCTCACACTGCCAAAAAGGTTTTGCCAAGCTAATTTTACAGCTGATAAAGGGTTGCTAATTTGAATCGAACCTTAACTTTGTGTTAGAAACAGAAACACTTTATATGTTTTCAATCACTTAACTTGTCAAAAATATCCCTAGAGAGAAAAGAAAAGCGTGTTCAGTAAAATGGTCAGATTTATAGCTTGTGATCCTTACAGTCTGTGCAGTGTGGCTGTTTTGTTCAAATGAAATTGATTATTTATCATCTGACTTCATCCTTTCGTACTTTTTCTGCAGAAAGAAGCAGCAGCAAGTAGGTTTTATTTTGACAGAAATAAAGATATTTAACATTTACAAGTGACCAAATAAATTAATATGCTTATTTAGGATGAAATTCAGAAGAAGCAGAATTAAAATCTTGCAGATTTGTAAATACAAATGACATTCTTGTTTGTCTTTTCAAGGTTTTCATTGGACTTTAGAGGCTTTCTCACTCATTTTCAGTCCAGTACCTGATCGTTTTCTTGAAGACTTCATTAATTATTTGTTTGTTTTAAAGCGACTTTAATCTGACACGAATTAAAGCGTCAGATTAAAGTAAAACTTAAAGGTTCAGAGGCTCCTAAACTCAAAGGATAAACCAGGGATGTGTCGACACCTACTGTAACAGACAACCAGCTAATTTTAAATGCCATCATTAGGCATGTTGTTACCAACAGCCTGTCACAGAGACGCACTTTGTTCACACTTCAGCTGAACTGATAAAAAGTACCAAAGATAACACAGTCTGACAAACAGAGAATAGCATGTTAGCACCAGAGAGGTGAGCCCCAAAGGGCTGGAAACTCGACATCCAGTAAACGATCATCTGAAGGAAGATGCATCTCTCAGGTCCTGTGTCGAGTCTTTATTTATTTATTTATTTTTAAAATTTTCTAAAGACATAACTTTCAGATGCTGTTCTTCTGGTGTAGATAATTTCTTAGACTTTACTCTTTTGTCCTCCACTTGTCCACTTCATTGCTTTAAACTCACAATATGCTGTCTTGGTCCGATATGAGGACTGACAGAATGAGTGAAAAAGCAGCTGAAGTATAAAGAAACCATTACCAGACCCTCAGAAAGCCTGAACTACAACGCCACTGTAAAATCTTTTTAAAACATCTGGCTTCTTAGTTTTGCTGTTTGCATGTATTATAAGTGATTAAACTTATTTAGCCAAACATAGATCAAATTTAAAGAAAAATGCAGCTTGTCTCCTACTTTATTGTAGAAGTGGGGATAAATATATTTGGCTATTACAACCCCGTAAGTACAATACAACTATGTTAAAGTATAAATGCACATTTTTATTTAAAGCAATAGAAATTTATGGTCCAGCCAAAAACAGCCATCCAGCCATTTTCTTTACCCACTTCTCCTTTCCGAGTCACGGGGAGCCGGTGCCTATCTCCAGCAGACACTGTGCGAGAGACGGGGGACACCCTGGACAGGTGGCGAGTCCATCACAGGGACACATAGTGACAGACGAGACAAACAACCATTCATCAAAAACATCATGCATGCGATTTTTTTAAAGCAATGCATTTCACTGGCAAATACAGTCACAGTTTTTTTAGGTTGTACTTGAATCTGTTTTTTGTTTTTTTATAAAACAAACAAACTAGGGCCTAAATGTAACTTCAAGTCCAGGTTGTCACTTTTCCTTCATCCATCCCAGAGTTAGTGACACTGTATTGATGTACTGTCAGAACTTCAACACTAAGATATCAAACCCCATCATCCATCTGAGGAGAGCGGCGTCTGGCATTTTAGGATCAGATTGGTATTCTGAAATATTTCTTTTGTGCTTCACAACAACGTCTGAACTGAAGAGGGACTTTGACGACTCATAAACGCCCTGAAAATGGCATCGAGAGCTGAACATTTTAAGAGCATGAATTAACAAAATGGAGCCTTAAAATCTGCATGTTGTTAAAAGCAGATGTTCTTTTTTTTAAGGATTGTGGGGTAAATTACACAATGGTTTTAACTGATCTCAAATAAAACAGATCATTTCAAAACACCCCAAAGACTTCTGTGCCGCAAAGAGGGGGGAAAAATGCGTTCGACACTCAAACTTTTATAAGACAAGTTCACTGTCTTTAGGTTGTGAGGAACTTAATTGGCAGTGGCAAGTGTCAGATGAGATGTCAGCGTTGAAAGAAAGGCTTCTGAATAAACTCCCCGGAGATGTGACAATGTCAAGAGAGAGTTTCTGGAAGGTGCTCAGAGTTCAGAGAACAGTCTGGCTTGATTTCCTGTCATTGCAGGCAAGTAATTACTTCTACTGTGGAAGAAGAAGAAAGAGTAGCTTTGGTGAAATAATCTTTTTACCTCACTCAGAAACAACCGCTCAAACATTGGAAAAAAAAATCTGTTTCCTTCAGTTCTGTTTTTTTTAAATAGTGGCAACCTTAGAGCTTTTCGAAAGTAGTAACATAGTTAAATTATTTTCAGTTCAGTCCAGACCAAATTAATTCAACACAACACAGACAGGATCTAACTCAATTCTGGTTACAGACGATCCAATTTAGCCACATTCATTTTTATTTGAATAAAGTTAAATTCAATACAGTTGTATTTCAACTGAATTTAGACAAATTTGGTGTTTTAGTGTTTATAAAATACTGCTGTCTAGCTTAGAAACTCAACAGATTGCATCAAGCCTATGATCCAGTGTCCTGGGCGTCCACAGGGGACAGGAGAACTCCTCAGTTTAAAGGTCAGCTTTTTATGTTCTCCGGCTCAAAGTCCTGGCTTGAATCTAATTAAAATGTTGTCAAAATACATAAAGAGAGATATCATAAGAACAGTGGAGGGAAACATTTCTTTGCTGTTGTCTTACAAAGGGTCACTTTGACTTAAAGGTAAAAGGATTGAAAGACCACAAACTGAATTGATGCACACAGTCCTGACTGTACATAATAGCAAAAAATACACAGTCAAAAAAAAACAATTGCTTCGCTTCCCTAAAATGACAGCATTCAGCTAACATTTGTTGTTGTTTTTTATGAATTGTGATGGCTTTGTAAGTGTATTACTTCAGACAGATGTGTTAGAAGACCCTCTTTGGACTTTTTTGTTTTCTCTTTTCAATAAAAGACGTGTTCCCATGAGCATGCTTGATCAAAATACAACAATATTCTCATAGCAAATCATACACACTGCCTGTGAACTTACACATGCCACAGTTAAATTAATCATTACCTCTTTGTTTTAAAAACAATGGCATTCAGAACCTTATTTTCTCTTTTTGAAACATCCATTTTTATTGTTTCTGTCTATGCAAACTTTGACCTTACAAACCTGACAAAGCAAAGTTAAGGCCCAAAAACAAGACACTTCAAGACTCTTTGATACAATCCTAGTTTTTAATAGTTTCTTTAAACTTGTTTTGTTTTTGTTTGAGGACCTTGTGCCTAGCTGGGTTGACACAATCCAGGGCCTGCTGAATTTTATGTCCAAGTGTGTATTACGGCATCCTAGAAATTAACCTGTTTTGCACAGATTAAAAAAAATTCATTCTTACAAACTGGACTGATAAATAATTACTGAAAACATTAACTTCAAGAGGCTTCTATCCATGATTTCTTCAACTCATACCCCTGAGAGTTTTTTGTGGATCCTAGGGGAGATAAAAATGGGCCATGTTTATGGCCTCTGAAGCGGCTTCCAGGAGCTGTGGCCAAATGGTCATTGGTGCCTGTCATGGCGCTATCCGAAGGACTAATTGGTGGACACCAGCAGTGATGGAGGCTGTGAAACTGAAGAAGGAGGCCTTTAGAGCTGGGATGCTCCTGAAGACTCCTGAAGCAGCTCACAGGTACAGGGTGGCAGAGGAGCTGCAGCTTCTGCGGTTGTAGAAACAAAAACTTGGGCATGGGAGGAACTGGAAAAGGTCACGGGGAAGGACTTTTGGTTGGCCTCAAGGAGATTCTGGCAAACTGACTCAGAAAAGGAAAGTGGTCCTGGTCCCAGGCTGCGCTTGGCTGGGGTAGGGAATTGCTGACCTACATTAAGGATATTGTCGGACGGTGGAAGGAAAACTTGATGATCTCCTTAATCTTCTTTATGAACTTCGGGGAAAGTGAGTTGCTGAAGTAGTTAAAGAAAGCTTCCCAGTGGCAGGGCACCAGGAGGAGATGAGATTTGCCCTGAGAAGCTGAGAGCTCTGGACATTGTGGGGCTGTTATGGTTGATATGTCTTTTCAATGTTGCATGGAGAACCAGGACAACACCTGTGGAGTAGCAGATCATGGCGGTTGTCCCCAAATTTCAAAAGTGGGACAAGAGAGTGTGGTCCAGCTATTAAGAGTGACTTTTCTTAGACTAATTGGGTAAGCTTAGTCCAGGATGTTGGAAGGGAGGCTCAGACGAGTTGTTGAACCTTGGATTCAGGAGGAGCAGTGAGGCTTTCGTCTCTGTCATCTAACAGAGAACCAAATCTTTACACTTGCAGAGAAATGAACTTTTTCTCCGATTATTGTTTAATTATTCATCTAGAATTTAATATTGTCTGATGCTGTACCTCCATCACTTCTCTCTACAAGGAGCCGCCTGCTGCTTACCGTAATCAATCCCTCTGAATTTATAAAACCGATGGTGTTTTCTTTATGATGCAGTGTTCCTGCAACCTCTAATTGCACCAGTAACTTAATATTCCCTGACACAACTTCAAGCGTGAATATATTTCACTTTCAAACGCAGCAACTGTTCAATCTCCTGGTAGCGTTTGTCACACCATGTTGCTCAAACGCCTCGATTTATGCAGCAGCCGGTGCAGTAAATGTGCTGTAATTGCACAGTCACACATGGATTGGGGTGTGTGTTTCGTAGTATCGCACCAGATCCATTCATCTGCCGTTCATGTGATAATGATGCTTTAGCACCACAGCTCCACCTCTCTCTCTCTCAGGCCTTCTGCAATTTATTTAAGGCTGTTGTTTTGATTCCCTCTCATCCCCTGCATGTATACCGCCCATCCCTGTGTGCATTTGGGGCTGATTGGAGGAGAGGCTTTGGCGTCCTGATCGGACTGGGCATCAGCAGTGCTCTCTGCTGTAATGACCCGTGCTGGGAGGTGTTGTGGGAGCAGATTTGGAGGCGCTATCCTGTTAACAAGGAGCCTGCTGAGACAAGCTGTGAGCAACGCTGCTCAGAGATGTGTGATTTCCAGCAAGGCCTGTTTGTGCCAGACAGTTGGAGATCTGCGCGTTACTGTCCTTTTTTGATTGTTATTGAATATAACTGCTGGAGAAGAACTTCTCTTGGTTGACTCTCTGGCTGGATTTGGTTGCCAGTATTTGCTTTTAAATTACATTAATTAGTCAAAACTGTTAATATGCTAGAAAAAAATCTATGTTGTGAATAATCAACTAATTCTTCTTTGACTTTTTTCAGGAAATAGCTGAACCCAGACCGACCTGTTCCCTGTATCCACTTTAATATTCGGACTAACTTATCTATAATTTCAAAGGTCCACGAAGAAAATGGCCCTCCCCCTGTACACTGAGCCTTTGTCTACTGTTCAGATGCAGGGTACACACATAGAGTGCATGCAAATGTCCAAGCTTTAATTGCATGACTGCAAAGAAAAAAGGAGCACTGCTTCCTTAGGAGAACAAAAGAAGAGCAATCTATCAGTGTTGAAAACAGCCCTGACTGTGCACCATAGGCTACATGCAGAGTGATTCTCTTGGGGATGTAGTTCAGAAATAATGAGAGAGGAACATTGGAGTAAACAGATTGACTTTTTTTTTTTTTTGCAGCCAGGTCTAATTACAGGGCAGGAATAAATAATCACGAGGAAGAAGGCAGGAACACCGGTGTAATGCATTGTAATGGGCCGTGAGGAATTAACGCGTCATTTTTCTGTCCGACATGTAGCCGTGGCGTGTTCGGTTCACTGCGAGGTACAGATGCTGAACTGCGCTGGCATGTGGCTGTGATATGTGGGCAGGTTGTTTTGCAGCCAATTCTGCCTTAATGAAGTAGTCGGGATGCAGTTTGTTTTCAGTTTCATTTAGCCCACGCACTGCATCACACTGAATTAATATTTGCAGCTCAGTTCCCTGTCCAACAGCAACAAAATAAAAACAATGGTTGAAATTCAGCTCGTTGTATTTGAATGTAGTTGTGACGATGATTGCTTTAACTTTAAGAAAAAATATGTTGTTGAGTGAATTCAGATTGCCACATGGTTAACACGCCACTTCACCAAAACCTCATCAGAGCAAACTGGTCAGGTGAGGCTAGCTGTCTGGTCAAATGGTCACATTGATAAAAGCTGGATTTTAATTTCAATTTCCCCCCAAAAAAAGGACCTCGACATGGAAAAGTTGTGAAATTCCAGTCTAAAAGTACAACTTTTTATTGCAAAACCTAAACAGCCATAAGATGGTTTTGGTTGTTTTTGTTTGGATTTATTTTTGTTGTTGTGTTTTTTTCGCGCTTTTAACTCTACTTCCTGTTATACTTTGAAATGTTTTTTTTTTCTTTGTTCTTTCTGAGCGCTTCATTTGCTCCTCATCTGGTTTTCTGTTGTTGATTGCCGTCACACGTTGTTCATTACCTCCCTGATGCTGTGGGTTTATTATTTTCCTGATTTTTCTCATTTCAGTTCAGCCACATTTGAACTTTCTCTGCATACCCACGAGATAATGAGTGGTAATCTGAAAAGGACCATTATAAAATCCCAGAGTAACAAAGTCTGAGATTATAGATGAAACCGGAGAAAACCGTTCTGACTGCGATGTGCTGTGATGAACCAATAAAATGAGAAGATAAAGGCATGTTCCCTGGAGAGGTTAACAGAGGCCAGATACTGAAGCTTCTAGAAACACAGATACGGTAAATTTCCAACTATTTAGCTGGGAAACAACTCAAGTACAGAAGGGAATGTTGGTCAACTAGTACAGTCAGTTTCATAAAGTTATTTCTGTCTCAAAACCAAAGTTAATGAGGGGAAAATAACTTATCTATGAAGCAAACAGCTCAGACAAGATTTCCTTTCTCTAAGAAATTCAATCGTTGCTCTTTAAACTTCATGAACAATATTTTGCGCTGAGCTCCCAGGTTCATGTTACTGCAACCAAAAAAAAGGTTTGTTTCATCCTAAATTAACGATGCAACCATTCTACATGCCAAACAACTAACCAATTAAAAGTGAGAAAATCTTTCAATAATCCTACATCTTTTAATTGCTCAGAACACTTGTAACAGGATTTTCTCCCTGTACAAAACCAAATTATAATCACCTATGAAGGAAGAAAATAATTGTTAGTTTCAGTTTAATTAAAAATAATCGAACATGATCTCCAACTACATCACATTCTTATATTAGAAATCAAAATTCGGTAAGTTAAATAATTTATGCATTTTGGTAAAAACACTTCCATTTAATTGCTTGTACTTTTACAGTGAAATGTTCGTTTTAAAGCTGTGTTTCCTCCACCTCTGCAGATGACCTGTGAAACATTAAACACAGCCATCGTCAGCGCATGACTGGAGATGATTTACAGTCATGTCACCATCAACTCAGTCCTAAACTCACAGCTGCTTTTCGTACGGGCGTGTTTTCATGTTTACTGATCTCGTCACCAGTTCTCGACAGCTTCACAGATGCGATTGATAAAACGGCGAATGCTTCAAGACGCTGCGAACATCTGAAGCCTTTCTGGGTTGTAACCCTCCTAAACAGCCGGGTCAGAGCATCCATTTGCTTCACGGTAAACAAGGTCAGACAGGAGAGGGGGAAAAAAAAATCCAAAACTGAATATTCTTGTCTCTGTAATCGTTTCGGACTGTGCTGCCAGAACAGATTGCAGAATTTTGCTTCCCTGTCTGAGTACGATGGAGTTCTCTCCCTTCCTCTCCCCCTCTTTTTTTTTTTTTTTTCAACCAATATTGCAACATTGCCCTCTCCATTTCATTGTCAGTCTGTGCAGCACTGTGTTGCATAAATTTGTTAGCTCACCAGCCACCTTCCTGGTAGGGGTCTATGACCATCCATAATGGATAAAACATTCCACGTCGCTGGTGTGGCCGCAGGTTCCTGCTCGGCTTGGAAACAAAAAGGAAAATATGCAAATAAAACCAACCGCTTAGCTTCAGAAAGATGAAACACTTAAAGAAGTCTCTGCCCTTTTTTTTTTTTTTTTGTCGGGTTAAACCGAATGCATCTCCTGAACAGTGAGAGCTCGGTGCATGCGAGATTAGGTGCTGCTTCCTGTTTGGTATTTTAAAGTGATTCCCCAGCCCCTGTGCGAGGAGCTTCAGTTCCTGTTAGAGAAAGAGAGAGCGCTCTTTTTAAGCCGCCATGGCAATCCCAACGCAAACAGCCGACGAACTCTGGCAGGAAGCAGGTC
>NC_051444.1:24142707-24155745 GCF_001649575.2 Kryptolebias marmoratus
GTGGGGTGGAGGGGGGGGTGGGGAGCAGCTTGTGGTTATACATCTTGTGAAGGCTGCATGTGTTGCCCAGGCAGCTCTTTAAGTGACTCCATTCCATCTCAGCGGTGCTCATCATAAGAGGAAGAAAGCACGCATTCAAGCAGGCAGCAACAGAATAAACCAGCTCCAGCTGGTTAGAGGACAACGTGGGCTTGAAACATTAATCGGAGTTTATAAAATAAAATAAAAAAACAACTTTTGACAGGTGGACTCCCTGTTCAGATTACTACTACAGCATATTTTATTATATCAACAAGCTTTGCCTTTAAATATTTGCTCACAAATCCAAAAATATTCAAGAGCCTCCCCAGCCGGCCTCTTCAAACGCACCTCCGAGGGTGGAAGTGAGCACAGGGCACCATGATAGAATCCTCGCAGGGTTTAGGGTTTGTTTTGAAGCCCCTGTTTGCGCTCTTTGGTTTGTTCACCCAGTGTCTGAGAGCAGGAGGCTCCTGCTGGGACGTCAGAGGAGCATCTGCTTTCACAAGATGGAGTCGAACAGAGAAGAAGGCGCCGCAAGACGGACAGAGGACTCATGTGGCTGCATTATCTTCTTCTGTGAAATTCATTTGAAATGCCAGGCTTGACAAATTGCACCTGACTTCAACCTAATAACCCCTAGTAAATGCCTTTTCTCTTTCAAGTATTGTGCTCGAGCGTACACGGGTGGCATTGGAGGGTTGAAAGTGTCCGTATTTGTCAAATGACCCGGAGATATCGAATCATTCATGGCTGCGTGTGAAATCGGCTCAGATGTAGGATTGCGCCTCGAGAACTGTTACAGGGCGGTCGGATTTAACGAACAAAAAAAGCTGCCGGGTTTAATGGGGTTTCATTTGAATTTCCGTTCCTTTCGTTAGAAAGCACTGACATTTCGAGCACACCTAAAAGCTATTATCACTGACTAACCTTTACAAAGAAGAGTGATGTGTCTTTTCCCAAAGAGACAAAGCCCCGGGGGGAAAAAGCAGGTCAAGTTGAAAAATTATTTTTCTCAAGTCGGCCTTACTTTGCAGTACAAAAAAAAAAAAAAAAAAGAGACAAACTGGTGAAAAAAATGAAGGATCTTAAAAGAAACAAAGAGTTAGTGGATGTTTTAAGGCGCATAAATCTCCACAGTTCCATTTCTCAAACGAAAATGTTTAATTCATGGTTTTATTATGATGTTAAACGGTTCCCTCACAGTAAGAAGGTTCCTCCTCAGATGGAGACATTAAATAGGAGGTTTTCTTTGGTTTCCTTACTCATTCCCAAAGACAAGTTTGCTGCAAAAAAATAAAGAAAGAAATAAAAAATCCCTGCAAGAAAAACCTACAAATTCAGGCTGGATTTCCAAAAGTGTCTCATTTTGTTTTGTAATAAAAAAGAAATAACACTTAAATCTACATCATCACAAGAGAAATACAGGTTAATGCCGTTTGCTAACCAACATTAGATCACTACTTTCTCAACAAAAACAGTATTTTGTGTTTCTCCGTCTCACTGGAGCCATTATGAGCGCAGCTGGTCTCTGGATTTACAACGACCCCTTCTACAGCTTCTACTCTAAAGCAAAACACCCAGAAGTTCGTGTAACGTTGGCACAATGAGCATTAGTATGCATAGGATTCCTTTAATTATAATATAACATTTGAAAATAAAAGCTGTCAGATTCCTTGTTTTGACAACAAATTGAGTTAGAGTATTGTTTATAATCAAAACAAATAAATGCAAAATGAATGAATGAGTTATTTTCCAAGTGTAAACTGTAAAATGTCAGTAAATATGGTTATATCTGGCTTCACCTACATCCAATCTACTTCAGTCTGGAGAAATATGATCTAAAACTGTTTTAAAGTACATGTAATCTAAAATACCTGCTGTACTTTCAGCCCTATCCACCCTTCTGTTCAGTGGCTCAGTTTAATATGTGTCAAGATTTTAACACGGTAAAAAGAAGCCATCACAAACTTCATTTCTGCAACACATTAGAAATTGACGAACATAATTCAGGCTGATAAGCCTAACACTGACTATCATACCTGACAGCAAGAAGTCAAAGATGATGCAGTCTGGAGTTCGTGTTTTTGAAACTTCACACATGAAAGTGATAATTAGTAAACCTTACTAAAAATACTGCAGCTCCCGCTCACTGCATTGTTTCCCTTTGAGACTGAGTTAAGTGTTTGTGTACTTTTTCCTCCGTTGTCTCGCTCTCTCTTACGGCGAGCACATTAAAAACGGTAAATTGTTGCCGGTGCAGCTGATTAAGAAGGTGTGCATCGCTGCAGTGTTAAACGCACACATAATCAGAGGAATTCAAGAGTCTGAGAAAAGCAGAAACATTGAAGGCACCTAACAAACATGTAACTCCTTGGCCAAAATTCACATCTTAATCCATATTTCTTGCCTCATTTTTAGTAAATTTTCACATCTCTCCTTCCTTCTTATGTTTCCTTGTTTATCTTTGTTTACTCTTTTTTTACTAAATGCTGATTACTTCTGCTTTTTGCTTCATTTGCACCACTTTTCTTCTTTTAAAAGAACTTGCATTCTGCTCATTTGGAGGACTATAACTTTTATTTTCATGCAACGTTTGCATTACCTGCTATGAGCACGTTTTAAGAGAATAATATTATCATTTTTTTTTAAGTATTTCTGACAATCTGAGCTAATAAGACCTCGGCTCATCTTCAGTCGCAGGTTATCTGGTTGCTGTGAGTCAAAATCTGACTCCTGACATCATTAAAGGGGCCGGTGTGAGCAGGCAGCTCGCTGCAAATTATCAACTCCATGATGAGAGGTAATTAGGACAATGATTACCAGCATCCAAGAAAAGAGTGAGCACAGGGAAAGAAAGTGCTGACATGTGTGAGGAGAGCTGTGCCAAGGGATGAAAATGTGCCCGTGCAGCACATGCAGGATGTGTGTCTCGGTGCACGCCGGCTGCCTGCTGCTGAAGCTTGTTGCGTGCTGCGCGGCGGCAGGTGGGAACTGTCCGTGAGGCCGAGTTCGGCTGCCATCCTGAGCCTGGGGTTTGGACCAGGTGCACAGCAGCTGCTTGCACTGAGGGCAGAAATTCTACACAACATAAAGCCTACGTATAAACTGCCGATGCCCATGAGAAATTGCTTTACGATGCAATGTTAAAAAGTTTAATCCAGCTCAGTAGATTCAGGTTCGGAAAATTAGTAAAAGACAAATAACATAAAGTTGCCTCAGGACATCTGTGGATTGTGTAAAAGCTTAAGTGTGATTCAGTCCTCCATTCTGAGCATGCATGAAGCGGTGAGCAATGACGGAAAGGGACAACTTCCTTTGAACAGGAAGAAACCCTCTGCAGAACCAGCCTCAAGATGTGCAGCCATCTTCCTCGACTGGCTGAGGGTCGAGAGGACAGGAAGAAGATGGAGACGCAGAAGCACTGGAGTAAGTGTTTGTATTATGGGAAGGAAAACAAGAGATCAGGAAGTGAGTTATGGAGTAGCTGTAAATACATACATGAAGCGTAAAGGCAGCGGAGTGAAGAAATGCGGTCAGGGTGTCCTCCAGCAGCATAACCCAGTCAACTCTAACTATAGGATTTATCGAAAAGGAAGCTCTCAACTAATCTTAAAAGTAGACTGACAGAGTTTCAGGGAGTCATGAGGAGTCCTTCGTTCTGTCTTTTTCTCACTTTTCTTTGCAAGTGTCTCTGCACGGCACTACAATGGCTCCATAAAGTAAAGTTGCACACAGCTTTGTCCAAACACCACTCATCAGAACACTGCCCTATAGTCTGAGCCGTGACACTACTTGATGCCAGACTACTAACGTCACAATGGTGATGTTTGCTAATAATCTTTAGAATTGTACTTTTTCTCAAGTTTCCTTTAAATTGAAAGTATCTTTTTTTCCCCCCTCACAGAACTCACTGAGGGTGCTCACTTCTTCCAACGACACAGATCGCACCTTGGATTTGAGCTGCTACAGGAAATCTCTGCACCTTCACACACTCTCCACCACCATCCATGTTGGGGTTTTTTTCTGTTTGTGATTCTGGGAGCACAGACCTTTTCCCGAAACCCGGAATAAGAAAAAAGTACAAACTCTGGTTGCTACGAAGGATGTTAGGTTTATCATTGTGCTTTAAAATAAAACTTTTACCTCCCTTTTTTTGTCTACAGTCATGTGGTCAGTTTACTTCAGTCCCGTTTGGCTTAAAGACCTTCAAACCTTCAAATGACGCAGACAGGGACAAAAACTGAAATCTGGTTCCAAAAGAGAGGAGTGCTCTGCCTCCCAATCTACTATAGGAACCACAAGGAAACCTGCGGCCTGAGATGAAGTGCTCTGATAGGAAAATATAGAGCGGAAATTTGGTCATTACATTAGAAGTATTTTAAATTAGTTTCTCAATTTTACAGTGGAATGAAGCTATAAAAAAATCTGTTATTCCAACTTTCTTTAGGATTCTGGAAGCAGTATTTTGGACTTTTGGGACATCGTAACATGAGCTACTATAGTCTGGCCCTTGAAGTAGCAATTGCAGGAACTAGTTTTTCTGCAACACTGGATCCGAGTTTTTATAATTTTGGTGATACCGTGCAGGTGAAGGAGAAGGCTTTAGAAACTTGCCTAATGTGCTTGTTACAATGCATATCCTGGTTAAAAATTACACCTAATTACATCCAGTACAAGTCAGTCAAATGTTTGTGTACAAGATTAAAAAAATAAAAAAAAACATTCTTCCTTGAGGCCCCTTATAGGCTTGTTCGTTGCACCTCCACATAAGTGAACGCACAAGCTCATTAAGTGACCACAGCATCAACCACTGTGCTGACAATAAATGTCGTCTCCATTCAGTTAATGGGTCGGCGAGTAGGCATTGCAATTTAGCATCGTGACGGCTCCTCTACGGTTTAATGGTCAGAGGACAAGATGACATTTCAGTCAGAGTGTAAATAATCCTGAGGGTGTGCCAGCCGCCACGTTAAAGACCGCTCATCCGACCCTTCTGCGGGGCCGAGCCTCGCCGAGCCTCGCGTCTCCTAATCTGGCTCTAAATAAGATCAGGATCATGCCGGGATCGTGTTCCGCTCCACGCCAACACTCATAATCCTCAAAAGTCAGTGGAACAGACGGCCTGATTCGGTTAATGCTGTTTTAGGAGTAAATAATGTAATGTTGATTTGTCTTTAATCTGGTCTCATTTTTTTTCTTTTCCTCAGCCTGTTTCGTTCCTCTTTGTCATCTCACCTCCATTTACCCCCCCACACACACACCCTCCATAACTTAATGTTGCCTTTTCACTGTACATATGGTTTCTGCTTTAACGTTTGCAAGTGTAAGAAATATTGATCTTAACAGTTCCTTGAAGAACAAGTGAATCCGACATTCCTTCTGTTGATATGAATCTAATAGCCTTTTCCTTAAATGTGCAGCTGATATTACTTCATTATTCTTTTTTGCCCGTGTGTGTGAGTGTGTCTGTCTGTTAGCAAAATATTTCACAAACCACTGCATGAATTTTATTGAAATTTTCAGGTAAAAAAATCACTAGAAGCTCATCTACAGCTGATTAATGTTGGGAGCCGACCCAGTTCAAGATGGCTGCCACAGCTAAGTGACCTTGGAAAACACAAAAATGGTTATAATTCTGCCAATTTTACACATATCCTACTACAATTTGGTGCTGTTGTAGCTCCCAGTCTACCTCAACACATACCCCAAGTGCTACTCCTTGCACAAGGATTTTGCTTAAAACTTCAGCACCAACTGTTGGAGTCAACCCTGCTTGTCTGTTAGCAAAATATCTCATGAACCATGGAGCAGAATCCAGTGAAGCTTTCAGAAAGTTATCATTGGATGTGCATCTACAACAGATTATCTTTTGGAGTCAGTCCAGCTCAAGATGGCGACCACAGCTGATTGACGTTAGCCAACACAAAAATGGCTATAACTCACTCAAATTGACAGATATTAAGCTCAAATTTGATGTGAAAGTAGCTGAGAGTCATCCTCAACGCGCACTTTGAGTGTGGCATCTCATGATACCGCAGGAGACCGTGCAGAGCGTCACTTTCAAGGTTTGACCAAACTATAACGCAGCCGTTTCTCATCATAATATAACCTTAGTTTAAAACTCTGGCCTGAAAGCCGACGGGCGAAATGGAGTACCTTCAACGACTGCTAAGGCCTTGAATTTACGACCCTGATATGTTTCGTGTTTGAGATCTGAGATCCTCCTCCTCATTCTTTGGTTAATATTTTCCCAGAACTCGGAGCAAGCAACAGGCTGCAGGAGGGAGAAAATGTTGTTAGAAAAATGAGTGGAGTTTGAGCCCAGCTGTGTGCCTGCACATAATATAATTGGCCTGTGGATGTGTACTGAGTTTAACAGGCAGCTCTGCCCCGGAATATATTGCCTCATTACAAAGAGCAGAGCGTATGTAAAAAGCTGAGGCAGAGTTTCTTGTAGTGGGAATGAATGTTTTGGTTTCCTTACGTGTCTGGCAGGAAAAACAAATGTTACCCATTATATTATAATAACTGGGTACAGAAGACCAGCAACAAGCAGAAGCCATGATAATCTAACTGAATCCCTTGTTCACAGGTTTTTTTTTTTGGTTTCTTACCATTTTAAAGGCACCATCACCTGAAAAAAAAAAAATTCCTAAAAATAACATTCTTTATTTGTTAGAGCTACTATCACAAGTCAGTGTCTTTGCTAACGAATATAAATCTGCAAAGAAATAAATAATTAGCTTTGTGAGCTCACATATTTCAAGCTGTTTTTTTTTTTTCTCAACAAAGTTGCTGAAGCCCTGTTTGACAATCCGTCAAATTATCCACCAGTTTCAATAACAGCATGTTTGTTTTGGCAAAACACAACCTTGATGATAGCTTTGCACTCAGAGCTAAGATTACTAAAGAGACCGGATAGGGCTGGGAGAGAGGAGAATGAATTGATTGGGCAAACACCCACGATTTAGAACTGTTTTATAAACAAACGCTTTAATGTTGACACAATTACTGTACTTTTTTTATTTCTTTCCCAGCATTAAATACCCTAAATCTTTAGTGCGTCACTGCTTGTTTTTATCCTCACAGCGGTTCCTACAAGAGTCAATCTGGCTTCAGCTTCTTTCTCACTTAAATCAGTTAATAGTTAATAGTGTGTAAAATGTAAATTAGGAAAAAGAAGGCAATGATTTGCAAATTTTATAAACTCATATTTTATTCACAGCGGAACACTGTGAACTAAGAAGTGTTTAAACTAAGAAATTGTACCACTTTTGTATGCATAAAAAAGAAGGGTAATTTTGAATTTTATCACAGCAATACAGCTTAAAAGAGACGGGGTAGGGGCAACAAAAGGCTATAAAAAGTAAGTAGCACAGATAAGAAACAGCTTGGAGATCATTTTGCAACTAATTAGGTTAATTGGTAACGGGTCCGTGAGAGGACTGGGTGTAAAAAGAACATTTTAGAGAGGCTGAATCTCTCAGAAGTAAAGATGGGCAGAGGTTCAGGGGTCAGGGGCTCAGGAACACAAAAACGGGATGCTTCACAGAGGTAAACACGGCTCCGTCCCATCTTTTTTCACTTGTGTTGCTGCCAAAAAATTCAAAATTACCTTATTTTATATTAAAAAAATAGAAGAAAGTGCAAGTTCTTAGTTTGAACTTTTTGATAGGTTTTTAATGTTTTAATGTGAATGAAATATATAACCGTTAAAGACATGAAAATGCCAGTTCAGTCGTGTAAAGCCCAACTTTCAGCGACCTGATTGAACTCTGAGGGATGTTTCTGCTGTGAAGTGTGTCTGGGCTGTAAAGGGTGACTTCTCTCACTCGTTTTATCAAAATCCCAGTGATGTGAGCGCAGTTTGTTGTGTATTTCATCCCCGTTGTGGGTTGAAACACTAACAAAAGTCACGGCATACTCTTCCTAATCAAGCTGCATGCTTTGACTTATAATTTGCATGTTTTTTTTTTGTTTGTTTGTTTTTAAAGTTGTATGGCGTGGAAACAAATAATAAGTTAGACCCACTGAACAACCAACTACAGTGGACTAAAGGACTTTAAAAGGATATCATGTGCACATCCTGTTGAAAAAAACAAGCCTAACAAATATTTGTCACCGCACTATAAAATATGTTATTAGTACTGAAAACAGACTAATAAAAACTCAAAGCTCAGTATCAAATTTCTGCTTTATTTCGAGCAAAACATGTTGCTGCAAACATCCAAAGTGGAACCAGAATAGGACAACTTAGTTCTCCCAGCTACTGACTCGTTAGTGGGTCACTAATTTAAAATCTGATTAAATCTCGGCAGGCTCCACCTGAGTGATTATAAGGTTATATCGTGGGTAAAGGAAAGTACAACCGTATTGACAGTTTCTTTATAAAAGTGAGCTATTCTGAATTATTTATAGAGAGATGTTTCAGTTTAACATCATTACGAAGTTGTTTTGTTAGGTCTTCCGTTCCCCGTGTTGTGTTTAGCTTATCAGGGCTCCATTAATCCCGACTCGTTGTGTTCTGGGCGAATAAAAAGACAACCAGCTGGGTGGAGGAGACAGATTGGCAGCTGAATAGTTAAAATTCAGCAGGGTACTTTGTTTACTCGGGAGCCATGACTAATTATATTGGTAGGAGGGGGGGAAAACTGATATGAAATAATATGATAAAGAAAACCTTGTTAGTCCGGGGGGTGAGCCTGGAGGCACACCGTGCAATCAGCGAAGCACAAAGTCTTCTTATGAATGAAAATGAAAACGTTATGTCTGACATATCAAGCGGGAGCACATCCAGGACAGCTCCAGCTGAACAAAGACTCTCTGTCAGGCCCAAGGTGCTGATGTGATCATGATTAATATGTCATGATGGAGTCAAACCAGCGGGGGGAGCTGTTCAGTGTCTGAGAGACACCGATGAGCCAACATGGGCTGAGCTGACAGCCTTGTCTTTTCTTTTTGTTCCTCCTTAAATCACAGGCTAAAATGAAACAGCAGTTTATATTCATACTCCGTCTCTGAAAGGAGAGGGTGTGTGCGTGTGTGTGTGTTACCAAAATATCTCATGAACTCCTAGACAAAAAAAGTAATCTACAACTGATTAACTTTTGGACTTTTGACCCCATTAAAGATGTCCGCCACAGCCAACTGACCTTAAAAAACACAAACAATACAGTCAATTTCACACATAATGACCTGAACTTTGGTGTGGTAGTAGCTGAGAGTCATTCAGAACACATACTCTAAAACGCCGACAGGTTGCACGGGATCTCTGTTTGTTTTGCCACTACCTATTTGGAGTCAACGCTGTCTGTCTGTTAGCAAAATATCTTGTGAACCACAGGACTAATTTTAATGAAACTTTCAGAAAAAGATTATTGGATATACGTCTACAACTCATTAACATTTGGAGCCAACCCAAATCAAGACAGTCACTACAGCTAAGTGACCTTAAAAAACGCAAAAATAGATACAAATCAGTCATTTTAACAGATATTGTGCTAAGATCTGGTGTGGTTTTAGCTGAGAGTTATTCACAACACAAACTTCAAGTGCTACTCATTGCACAAGATCTTTGCTTAAAATTTTAGCATTAAATATTGGAGTCATTTCTGTTAGTCTGTTAGCAAAACATCTCATGAACCACTGGACAGATTTTAATGAAACTTTAAGAAAATAATCATTGAATGTACATGTAAACCTGAATAACTTTTGGAGTCAGGACCATTTAAGATGGCTGCCACAGCTAATCAATCTTAGTGAACACAAAAATGGCTATAACTCAGTTGGTTTTACAGATTTTGAGCTAAACTTTGTTATGGTTGTAACTGAGAGTCGTTTTTAATAGTCAATATGAGTGTGACATCTCATGGCATCAACTTGGTTTTCAAGGTTTGATCAAAAAGGCTACAACACTGTCATATGTCAAAATAAGATGATCTCAGTCTAAAACTGTGGCACAAAAGGCAGCGGGCGATATGCATTCATTCAAGGAATGCTGGTCCCCTTATTTTGTTTTAGTTTTCATAATGTTGCTCAAATTAACTGCAAAAGGGATGCCAACTTTCCTCCCGACTTTGAGAGACGCAAACAAAACAGGCTTTCTCTCCCATAAGGTGTGTATTTTTACTTCTTTATCCCACAGTGCTCCGAACCGCGGAGATTATTTTACCCAATTTGATCTGAATCTTAAGAGATTTAATCCCACCTCCTGACCTGCAGCCACCGTGTGACATCATCTAGGAGCCGGGCCACAGATGTCGGCCTCCGTGTGCCTGTTTGGATTGCCGTGAAACATAATCCAGGAAGCAAACAAGTCCCCGTTTCTTCGGGCTTCAGTCTGGATGTAGGGCCGCAGCCTTCTGCCGCTGCTCTGTCTGAGCGCGCTCGTTAAAAAGGAGGAATAGTCTGTCTGTCTGTGAAGAATCAAGAGCAGTGGAGGATGTCAACCCGTCTAAATGGGAGTTTATATTTTATATTTATATTTATAACCCTTAAACTCAGACTGACATAAACTTTTATCGCTCAGTGGCTTTCCAGAATACTAAGTGCACCGCAAAACACATCAGTAAGTAAGAGATGTAACAAGGATGGAAACGTTGGTGGAAATTAAATAAATGTAAAGTTAAGCTCCGTAATTTACCCGGTGTCCTAATTAGTTCTGATGTATTTAAAAGCCTGGCACTCCTTGAATGAATGCTCATCGCCCACCACCTTTCACGCCAAAATTTTAGGCTAAGAGCAGCTTAGATTGTAGCTGTTTGGGTCGAACCGTGAAAATCAAGTTGTGTAAACTTAAGGATGACAAGATGTGTTAAGGACGGCTCTCAGCTACTACCACATAAAATTGTAGCTCAATAACTGTCAAAATGGCTGACTCATAGTTGTTTTTTGTGTTGGGTAATTTTGATTAGCCGTGGCAAACATCTTGAATTGGGTTGGCTCCAAAAGTCATCAGTTGAAGATGTGCATCCAGTGGTTACTTTCTGAGAGTTTCACTAAAATCTACCTGGTGGTTGATGAGATATTTTGCTAACAGACAAAGAGGGTTGACTCCAAAGGTTGATGCCAAACTGTTAAGGTAAAACCTTGCACAATGAGTAACACTTGGAGTCTGTGTTGTGAATGACTCTCAGCAACAACCACACCAAATCCTAGTACAATACTTGCAAAACTGACTGAACTGCAACCATTTTTGTGTTTTCTAATTTTGTCTGGCTGTAGTGGCCGTCTTGACTTGGGTGGTCTTCATAAATTATTCATTTGGAAAAGCACATCCAGTGAGTTTTTTCTGAAAGTTTCATTAAAATCTGTCAAGTGGTTCATGAGATATTTTGCTAACAGACACAAGTTAATTCCAAATATGTTATGGCCAAATATTAAACAAAGCACTGGTGTAATCTATTACAGCTGAGAATATCTGTTGGGGCTCAGACTCAGCTACTGCCACATTCAATTTTAGCGCAATATCTGTAAAACTGACTGAGCTATAGCCATTGTTGTGCTTTTTAAGTTCAGTGGGCTGTAGCAGCCATCTTGAATCTGGTTAATTCCCAAAGCAAACCTGTTGTAGATGCACATCTAGTGATCAATATTTGCAAGTTTGAATAAAATCAGTCCAGTGGTTTATGAGATATTTTGCTAACAGACAGACAAAAAAACACCATCGTCCAGCATCATAATGTTCGTCTGATAAAATAAATCTAAAATGAAGCACTTTTACTTTCTGTCACTTTAAAAACTTGAACTTAAGCAGAATTTTCAATGCATGACTTTTGCTCATTTTCCTGAGGGACAAAATACTTTTAATCTCTGTTGTTTTGGGATTAGGATTTGAGTGCGGTGAAATCAACACCCAGGTGAAGTCGCCTGTGGATCGACTCCACCCCCACCCCACGGCTTGTGTATGTGTGCGCGCGCGTGCGTGCGTGCGTAAAGTCCCAGGCCGCGCTGTAGTTGGAGCATGCGCAGTGCGCGCGCGGACAGCCAGGATCCCAACCTCCAGCAGACTCCACCCCCTGTTTTCCGGGGAGCCGCCGGAGATCCAGCCCTTCCAGCACGCCGCTCTCTGACGTCCCGTCCGCGGAGCAGCAAGCTGACCACGGCGCAGATCGCTCCTTCTTCTTCTCCTTCTCCTTCTGCTGCTGCTGCTGCTCGGATCTAATCTCCTTTTTTTGGGTTTGTTTTATCATCCTCCACAACGGAGCTCCAGTCTGGACCGCTGTTAGTCCTCCTGACCGGTGCGCGCAAACCGTTTTGAGCCTCCTTCTCCGTGGCCATGGATTGATTTTCAGTGGGGTTTCTTTTTTTTTTTTTTAATTTTTTTTTTTTTTAAATCCACCTTCTTTTCCGACCAAGTTGAGAAAAATACCAGCAGCCTCTCCGAACCTGCGGCTCTCTCCTTTCCAGCTGCATGCTTTAAAACTCCCCCTGCCTCCGGATGTTTCTGCGCATTTTAGGACTTTGAACTTTTTTTTTTTTTTTTTTCCTTCACCCCTCTCTTTGGTGCATTTTGGAGAAGGTGGCCGAGAGAGGGGGTGGGTGGGACGGATTTTAAATATAAAGGATTATTATTATTATTTTATTATCATTATTATTAGTTTCCCAGGAGAGGAGAGGAGGGGAGGGGGGGCGTAGTTGAAGAAGCCTGCAAAGATTTCTTTGTGAGGAAAGTGATGGCCGAGCGGGGAGCTCTTGCGCTCCTCTCTCTCCTGTGTCTCACCTCTCTCTGCTCGGAGACCGCCGCCGCCGCCAACAAGAATGTCGACAAAGGTAAAAACAAAACCAAAGCAAAAACTCCAGAGGTCTGTGCTGTCCGCTTCTGGGAGCACGAGTTTGGCTGGGAATGGAGCAGAAAGGGGGGGGGCAATGTGTGAGCCCAGATAAGTTTAAAAGTAGCCCACTCTCCACGTCCAGGCCGAGCCCTGTTTGATCCAGGGGCGCAACAAGCTCCCCACACTCCGTCCTTTTGTCTGCATGGAGGCAGCAAAGCCCAGCTGCAGATGGAACCCCCCCCCC
>NC_051444.1:24155799-24201446 GCF_001649575.2 Kryptolebias marmoratus
ACCACCACCACCACCTCCACCTACTCTCTCCCTCCCTCTCTATCTCTAAGTGTTGCCAGGCCAGCTATGGAAAAGCCAATAAATAATCCATTCTGAATCGAGCTCATCAGAGTGTGTGTGTGTGTGTGTGTGGTGAGGTCGCAAAGGGATCCCAGAAATCCAAGAAGCAGAGAGTCATTAGTGATCAGTGTCCGATAATAAGCCCGCATCATCAGTCCAGCAGACATCTCATTACCTGGGCGTCGATACGTGTTTCAGCAGATGGATAAACAGGACATGATCCATTTGCTTCTCTTAATTGTTTTGAGGAGATGGCAACTGCTGTGTGCACCTTTAATACATGTGTGTGTGTGTGTGTGTGTATCCCCATCCCATCTGAGAGATTATTCAACAGCTAGATGATTTTCTGAAGGCATCGGCTTTGACATAATCTGAGGCAGAGACGCTCACGTTTTGACGTTCAAAGTGTCACAGGAGCCAAGGTCGGGATCGCCGTAGCAACCGCACACATACGCACACCCCGGCCGCGCTCTTTAAGGACAGGTGGACAGAAACGCGCGCACCAAAAAGCGAGCCTCGAGCTAACGGTTGCGAGTAAAACCTGCGAGGCCGTGGCTTTGCAACTCTTCAGCCGCGACGGCCGCCGAGCAAGGAGGCACAGCAAAACAAGTTGAGCTGAATAAGAAGTGGAAGAGTATGGAAGCTTGGGGAGTGCGCCCCGAACAGGGTTTTAGAGAAAATGAAGATCTGCACTGGTGAGACACGCTGGGTGAACGAAGACAGATGTGCCTGTGTTTTGGATGTCAGAGTCGTAGAGGTGCTGAAAGGCCTGGAGGAGTTTGTTCAATTTTTGGAACGTTCTGGCCGCTCAAAAGTTGGTTTCGTGGAAGAAACAAAGTCCCTAAAGATCCTGAAACTTAAACTGCCATTGTTTAAGAGCTGTCGATGGTATCAGAATGCCCGTTTAGTGATGCCAAGTCCAACATCCTGTGACTCGTTTTTAAACTTTGAATTGTGAAGCATACCTGAGCTTTACAGAGCCGCGGAACGAGCTGGGTTCTCTCACTCGTTTAACCAAAGTCCCATTGCTGCACACAGAGGAACCCTCTTCCCTCGTTTGCTAGTTTTGCCCACATCGTACTGTGCACCGCTGCTAGAAGTCTTAGCACACCTTTCCACGTCGAGCTGCACGTTTCGGTGTATAACGTGCACGTGCGTTCAAAGCCGTGGAAAACGAGCAAAAGTCTCGAACGGCGTGGCAGCCTTGTGGCGTCAATGCTCGATAAGAACGCGTTTCTGCAAACCCACCACAGCCTGCCTGCTTAGAAGTTCTCCATTCTTCTCCTGCTCCAGATAATTGGATAGTCATGATTAACCAGCAGTTATTGAAGCGCACACAGCTCCAGAGATGATCACACACACACACACACACACACTCTCTCTCTCTCTCTCCTCCTGACAAAGTCATATCTTCATCACTGGAGCTGGAAGGCACAGTCAGGCACAGCAGCATGTGGTCTGGAAAATATCTGTGACTGTTGTGTGACGTGGCCCAGATTTTTCTCCTTAGCCCTGTGATGTGCAAAACAACTATACTGTCATTTGGAAACAAAAAAAAAAAAATTGAAAGCATGATGGGGCCTCTGCTAGCTGCTGGGCTCTCTTGCGTGTGGAGCCTGATGAAAGGACCCTCTCCTGAATGAAAGGGCTCTGCAGTAGTGGAGGAGATGGGGAGAGAGAGAGAGAGAGAGAGAGAGAGAGAGAGAGAGAGAGAGAGAAGAGGAAAAAAAAAGCCCCTCCTTGGCTTTGGTGGAGATCAGTACAAAAGAGAAATTGGGGGGTAGGGTGAAACAGGCTGACTGTCTGGAAAGTAATAAAACCAGGAGATTAAGGGGGTCCAAGGAGTCCCTTTGGGAGCTTTGATTGATTCCAGAGAATTGGACCGGGACCCACACGCAGAGAGTCTCATATTACTAATTGTGAAGGTGGTGGTGGTGGGGGGGTCCCCTTCCCTGAAAATATCTGTCTATTCAAAGCACATTTTTGGAGGTCCTGACTCTGGCTGGGGCTTATCTCTATCAAAGCTGGCAGATCTCAAAGAATTCACTCGGTCTTGTTTAGCGTGGGGAGGGGGAACAAAAAGTCTCACTTTTTCCTTTTTGTGTGTGTGTGTTCAGCTCAGCCAAACTCCTGCTCCCCCCCCCCGCAGCTTGTAGGAGTTCCTTGGCTTTTTAAAAAGCCCCAATAAGTAAACAAGCCTCAGTCAGAGGAGTATAAAATCCATTTAGGCACTATCTTATCTCTGCTACCCTCCTGGGAGGGAATTGTGCGCTGATTGTCTCCCCACGGACAGCGCAAACATCGGGCTGAAATGTGCAAACATTTGGCAATCCTCTGCTCTTACAGTGTGCTCCCCGGGGTCTTAATCCTCTCGCAGACCACCACCTCAGATGCAACATTGCAAAGACTTATTTAAAAAAACAGTTGTTTTCTTTGGCACATTTGAGATCTTCTCTGTGGACTCTGCTGCTGGGAGCACAACTTACCACCTTTTGTGATGTTGTTTGGAAAGCTCTGGTGGTCCTCCATTCCGGTTTGTGAGGGAAAACATGGGAACGTTTATAAGCGGATTCTTACTGCACGTCCTCCATTCAGCTTGTAATTTACAAGCAGTGCGTTGAGGGTTTCTTTAATCCTTTACGCTCATGACTTGTACAACTTCACTTTTTTTTTTTTGGCTCAAAAGGGAAGAATCAATGTCAGCTTAGGGGGAGGGGGTCATTCAGACTTGGAAGCTGGGAGTGTGCTATTTACTGATCATTTATTTATGGCCTCCAATCGCTCATGAGGTCCTAATCACCTCTGTCCATGAGGAGATGGATAATTGCACACTTGGCAAAGTATTTGTTTCATCTGCCTCTCTAATGAACCCATCCCGCCAGGATATGGCGTTTGTCTCCAGTTGCTATACTGATGGGGGGGGGTTGTTTGTTGCTGCTTAGTGTTCTCATATAATAGAAGCCAGCAGTTACAGCTCATGCCTTACTCGTGTTTGATTTTCCCAACTATTCCTTCTTCTCAACCAAGGTTTGTGCAGGATATCAGGTGTAGATGCACATCCAGTGGTTCCATTGAACAGTCAGGGTTGACCGCGACAGTTGATGTCGAAGTTTGAAGCAAAGATGTCACGCAATGAGTCGCACTCAAGTATGTGTCTGGGGGTGACTCCCAGCTACTGCCACACCAAGGTTGAGCTCAACGTCTGTAAATTTGACCGAGCTCTAGCCGAATTAGTTGTTTGTTCAGGTATTTGGCTGCAGTGGTCATTTTGGATTACTTGAACTCCAACATTCAATAGGTTGTAGGTACATTCAGTGATTACTTTCTGATTGAAATGGATCCTCTGGGTCATTAGATGTTTTGCTAACAGACAGGCATACACGCAGACACAGGCAAAGACATTCAGCTTTTCGGAAAGGAGGCCAGAATAAATGGCTGGGTGCTGGCTAATGCGTCGCGCTGGTGATTTGGAGTCAACATAGTCGCCCACTTTCAGAGGACATGACCTTTCTTTGGTGTGAAATGTAAATTGCAGTGTAGACTGAGCTGCAGGATCAAGGTTGATGAAATGCACTTTTAAATATAACAATATGTAAATCACTTGCATCATAAAATATTGCACTCCCTAAAGTGCACATGGTTTGCTCTCAATTGTCAGTATATCAAACATCCACACATTAGTCTGTGCACCAGACTGAAAACACATGGTTTGAAATATTAAAGTCCGTCGTTTTATCCACATCATTCACAATTTAAAACTACGCTTCCGACGAAGATTGTTTGTCCCTCTTGCATGTGAGGCATGGACTGGGTTAGGATGTGTTTTGTGGTGTTGAAGAGGAGAGAGGCCGAGCTGGCACTGTGCTCTGGAACCCAAAGTGGATCAGGGGCAAGTCAATCAGATCTCCTCTATCAAATCCATAATGCAGTGATTTGAAATCTGATGGGGTTTTTTTTTGACTGAAATACCCATGTGTTCGTCCATACGCATCCACCAGTTTATCTGTGGGTATTCCCTGTTATCCCCAGGCCAGCTGGTGGATTTATCTCCCCTATAAATCCTCAAACGATCACGGTGCGTCTGTCCTGCTCGTTGAGCCAGGTGAACCTGGAAAATGAGGCACCCAGGATACATCCTCATTTTACAGTTTTGTTTTTTTTACTCTTTCTTACCTGATCTTAGAGAGCAAATCCAGACATTGTGCAGAATTTATTTTCGCCGCTTGTGTTCGGTGCTTTGTTCTTTTGCATTCTTTCTCAAAGGAAGTGAGAGTCTGGACGTTGAGACCAACTTGGAGACCGTGACTGATGATTATCATATCTGTTGACAGCTTCATAGCTTCATTATGGGTGTTCTACCACTTTGCACTCCCATTACGTCTTAGTAATGAATCTGGACATTCCTATTCCTTTGTATGATCGTTCAAAACATGTTACAGGTCCAAATAGAAAGAGATCAAATGGGATTCACCCTGTATTTATTGTCGACAAATTTTTCTCTCAAAATTGTCGGTCTGGAACTCGTCTCGGACCCTTAATTTTCTGGGAGTCAGAATGTTTTGAAATGGGAGACAACTTTTGGGAGGCTTTAGCGACCTATGAAACCATGTTGTGATCGGAGGCAAAAAGAGAGAATAAATTTTAATTCAATGAAAGACATAGTCAATTCAGTCTGATTCCAAGTGTAAATTTGCATATTTTTTCCCAAATTTGTCTTCAACTAGTCACAGTCCTGTGAGATACTGGCTTCAACAGCATTCACAAAACCTGTGCTTTGCAGTTACATGGAAAGATATCATAAAGATTATTTTCATGGAGACATTTACCGGCCAAAAATATTTTTCTCATAAATGTGCTGTTTCCTGAATGCAGAAAGGACCTTTTGATTTCAGATGGTGCAAAGAGCTGTTCGGAGGTGTTGTCCAAATCCGTCGTTGTTCTCTGCGTTTTGAAAGCCAGCGCGTTTCATGTTTTCAGAAAATGGGCTGGTCAGAGATCTGCTCACATCAAGTGTGCTCTTCCTAAAAGCTGAACTTCACAACGCTTTAAAGAAGCTCCTGCTGGGCTGAAAAAGATATCAGAAGCACCACATTTCCAGCTCTGCTGTCTGTATGTCTGCCTGACCTTTTTATGTGGAGGGAAGAAGAAAAGAAGAAAAAAAAAAAGAGACTTGCCAGGGCTTTGAAAAAGTTGAATAATGTCTAGGGACTATAAGTTTGTCCAAACTGCCCTGCGTGTGATGATTCATGTCTCGGTTACCCGAGAGATGTCTTCTGCAGTTTTATCTTTTACAGAAGACATAATGTCCGCCTCGCATTTCCATTTCCATTTCCATTTTCATATAGAAACAGAAGAAAATTCAAAATTACTGAGGTGCTTTTGTGCTCTCCAAGGCCTTCCTGTTCTGCTGTGATTGAATGATGCTCAGGCTTAATAACCTCTGGGAGAGCTGTTTGCCGTTTCCTCCAGCCTCACACACACACACACACACACACACAAACACACCCCCACACAAGGAAGAGAAGGGAGTTATGGCTACATGTCAATAAGAGTGCAGTCCGTCATCTCTGTCAGTATCCTCCTGTGCACTTAAGCTATTAGTCGACTTGTGTCACGCTCTGGAGATCTAAAATGGTCATCCCTGTAATCATACTGTACAGGTACATGTACAGTAGGTAACCCTGAACGACTGAATTATAAGTGCTGGGAGGTTATGTCGTTTATAAGTGCTTTTTGGTTTAACCTTTTTTTTAAATCAGAATTTTTGTGAGAGTAGTTATGTCCGAAACAGGAGTTAAAAACCATCTTGAAGGCATGTCATAAAATCTGTTCCCTTTTTCGACCAAACATTGCTGCACATTTTCCTTGAACGTGAAGTTCTTTTTTGTTTTTTAACATAAAAAAATAAAGTTTCTTCAACGTGGAGATGCTATCGGCTGTTTATAGATCGGAGCCGGTAGCGGATTTCCAGACAGCGGCGTCTGCTCGAGCAGCAGGCGGTCGTCTTCTGGTCGAACGTGTTCTGTAATATTTATGTTCCGCCGCTCTGCGGTCGGCCGTGTTCTTCGTGGGGCGGCGCGCCGTTGTCCAGTCGTTCACTGCGTCCGGAGAAATTACAGGGCCGAGCTTTGTAACGTGCGTGTCGATGATTTAACCGGTTTGCTGCGAGCGGAGAAAGTTTCCCCCTTAAAGGAGTGGCCTTTGTGACTCTTCCAAAAGAGTCTTTGTGCAAGCTCTGCAGAATAGAGGATACTTTATTTTCCAGGAGTTTTCCTGAAACGTTGGCTACTTTAGCCCGGCGGAGCTCCCGTCCTAATGTTTCCAGGTCGGCGGTGGCAGCTGCACGGGATTATGACAAACGCTAACTGTGCTCGTTGAATGAGCCTCGGCTAATGAGTGTGAAGCTGAATTACATACAAAAGAGCTCTGATGGGGATATTGCAGGCATGTCCCGTTAAAGTGAGAACTCCTAATTTATTTCAAAGGCTGAAATTCTTATTTTCAAAGACAAAAGTCATCCATCTCCAGCTGACTTTACTGTGTAACAAAAAAGTCAAAATGAAAACTACACTGAAAGTAAAACAAAGATGTTTTCCGGTACGCACTGTATGAGTTTGCATGAGCTGCGCAAAATATAAAGATGAAGGTTTATGTGCTTTTGTGCTTCTCTTATCTTAAATATACTTGCTGCAACTTGTATAAATATAATTTTTAACGTGTGTGGATTTCAATTTAATTTCCTCCAGCAGTCACTAAGAGAGATTAATCGCCTTCTTGAAAGATAGATTAGTAACCTTCATTTGCTTTGCACTGTAGCTGCTGGAGGTCCGACGTCCTGCAGTTCTCGCACATGAATTTATTTTCTGTCGTCTTTTTGGAGGACGTCCAGAATGTGATGAATTCACTTCGAAGGTTTCTCTCAGGAGTGGAGTTCAAGGTAAAATGGAGTCAAGAATCAGTGCAGCTCTCAGAAAATAATGACATTGGATCATTCTCGTCCAGTAAAAGTAGTCTAGTTTCTCTCAATTAAGATTTAATTCCTCTTGACTTTTTATGGCCTTACGCATCTGAAAGGCAGGCGAAAATGTTTATGCCTCTGTTTGTACATGCGCGCCTGTTTGGTAGTGAAATATCTCACGAAGCCCTGGACACATTTCAGTGAAACTTCCAGGAGGTAATCCTTGCATGAACATCTACGGCAGATTAAGTTTTAGAGCAAACCTGATTCAAGGTGGTGGAACACAAAAACGGCTGCGACGCAGTCGGTTTTACAGGTACTCTGCAAAAGCGTGGTGTGGTAGTAGCTAAGAGTCATTCTGAACGCACAGCGTGACGGCTCAAGATGTCGCGTCAGATTGCGCCTAACGTTGCTTTCGAGGATTGTCCAGAAGGGCTACAGCTCCGTCTTTTCTTCATTTAAGATGGTCGTAGTCAACACGCCGTCCTTCCTTGAAGGAATGTTCGGTCTTCGCCCGGTTTCTGTTTACCTAACCTGAAACCTGATGATCTTTCCTGTTCCCGCGCTCTGTTTAGCAGCATTGTGAGTGGCAGAGGTCTCGTTTACACCCTCCCGAGGTATCACCCTGCCGTGTAAACGGGCCTTATTCAATCAAAGGAACTTTTCATTTTGTTAAAGGGGTGTGTGGGCAGCCTGTTACAGAGGGCGGACTGTGAGCACGGCTCGAATGAACTTGCTGCCGTCGTCTTGAAACCGGCTGTGGCTTCTGGCAGCTTTGGACATGGTTGTATATGTGTGTGTGTGTGTGTGGGGTGTGTGTGTGTGTGTGGGGGGGGATCTCTAAGTGAGTATATTTTTCATACGCATATGCCAACCATGTGAGGGAGAAACAGCTGTTTTATTAACAAAGTCCAGAGAGCGTTCCTGTTTGGACAAACGTCGTGTTTTCGTTCAGTCCTGAGTTTGTTCTGAGGAGAAGAGAGGGACTCTGGTGGTTCTGATTCAGCCTGATGGGCTGGGAGGCTTTTTTTTTTTTTTGATTTTTTCTTTTTTGAGGCAACAAATTTCAGGACAGGAAAGCGGTGACGGCCACACTGCTTATTATTTCTTCTTGTTAAAAGCTTAATTTAGTTTATTTAGTTTGAAATTACAGATTGGCTCTCGGCTGTGAATTGTAAACTTGGGTGGTTTGGATCTGTAAAAGGACTTTGATGGTCGCCCGCCGCCAGAAGAGGAAAGCAGGCGGTGATTGTTTTTGCCCGTGTCTGCGTGCGTTTTCTGTTATCGAAACATCTCATTAACCGTGAATGCACATTTACAACTGATTCACTTTTGGAGCCAGTTCAATTAAAGATGGCTGCCACAGCTAATGAACATCAGCCAACATAAAACTGGCTATAAGTGAATCAGTTTTAAATATATTGAGCTAATATTTGATGTGGTAGTAGCTGAGAGTCATTCACAGCACATAGTCTGAGCATCGTCTTGCAATACGACGTGGGATTGTCTTTAGTCATGTTGAAGGTTCGACTGAAACGGCTACAACTTTGTCATATCTCATTAAAACGTAATCATAGTTTAAATCTATGATATTAAAGATCCTGGGTGATATGCACTCATTTGAGGAATGCTAGGCCTTTAAAGTTTAAGAATGTGTTTCGAATCGAAAGAAACAAAGATTAGCAAAACTAAAAAATTGTTTTTTTCCCACTGGAAAAGTACAAGCAGGCTCTGGTTTTTCTGTCTTTTTCATTCTTTTTCTGGCAGCTCATTTTTAATCTAATTCCAGCTGCTTCAGTTCTTTGGTAAATAATCTGCTGCAGAGCCGTTGAGGAGTGTCACAACAAGGTTGTTCTAAAGCTGCTGGTTTTTTTCTTCTTCTCCAGAACGTTCTTGGCCTGCTTTACAAAGTTAGAATCTGGTTTGTCTGATTCGAGTGGAAAAAAAAAAAAAAAAAATCCTACAGAAACCACTAAACATTTGAGCAAAATTGGCGCAGGGTTTTTGAGCGTCAACTTTTTTTTTCTCTTCCTCTTCTTCTTTTTTTGTCCCATGCTGTATTTTTCCATGCCACTGTCTCAGCCTGAGCAGCGGCTTGCTGGATATTTGAGTTACAGACTTTGAGTTTAAACAATCCTTGGTTTATATTTAAAAACCAGCAGAGCCTCTGTTCATGGTTGTGTATTAATCAGATGGTGTTCTCGGTCCCCGCCCCCCCCCAAAAAAACCTTCCAGATTCTTTTTTATTTTAGTTTCACCTGCTGCCATGGTGACTTGTTAAAAACAACCTCTCAATATTAACCAATGTTTCTGCTGCTGAAATGACTCTTTGAAAAGTTCAGCGTTCAGATAAAGGGCTCCCTTGTGTGCGGGGAGCTCCCCTTTGTCGCGGGGGGGGGGAATGACTGACTGCAGTGACTTCGCACCATGTTATTGGAGCCGGTTCCTCGTCCACTCTGAGCTCATCTGCAGCTAACGGAGGTCAGCGGAGGCAGCTAAAATGCTGAAAATACGTCCGAAATAAATGGCTGTGATGTAATGGAATTGGCTGTCTCTTTTGATTCTGCTTTCTTGCTCCTTCATGTTCCTTCTGCAGAACTTACTTGCAAGATGCAGTTCACCCCCCCCCCCCCCCAGCCTTGTTTTTGCAGAAAATAAATGTTAGAGTGCTGCCACAAATCCTAAAAGTCAAATGTCTTATTTGTTCAAGATTTTACATAAAGTCACCTATGAAGGCCGGTCATAATAAAATGAGATGCCTCGTCCTTTCACCGCACATGAATGTCCCTTTTGTTTGTTGTCCTTGACCCTTTGGGAATATTATTATCTGTCTATTGTTATGTCGATAGGACTCGTTTGCCTGCAATACGAAGCTAAGGACTGCAGGAAACTAGTTCAAATCCTGACAGGGTACAATCAGTACAAGAAAGGTTCTCTTTATAAGTGTCGAATTAAAGTTCTTTTAAGCTCCACAGACAGCCCTTCAGGCTCAGCCACAGCTGGACCGAGCCTCATTTGGGATAGCATAAGCTCCCCACTCATATTAATATGAATATTTTGGAAAACAAGCCTTTTCTGCTGCGTTTGGGAACCAACTCTGTGCAAATTGGGTTTTTGTTTGTGAGAAAAATTGAGACTTGCAAATGCTTTTCATAGTGAATTAAACAAACAAAATAAAAAAAATACTGTTTTTGGCCCGTCCATGTGTACTTGAAAAGCTGAGATTTCTGGAAAAGCTGTAACATCACAGTCTACTTTGCACATGCCCATTATTGCTTTGTGTGTCAAGCATGCAAACCACAACAAAAAGTTGTTTGTTTTCTTTTTTCTCTCAATTTTCTATTTGTGGCGAGGTTTGTCCTGACACTCTCGTCATTCTTTTTGGTTGTGAGCTGAAAACGTTAGTCGTGAACAGGGAATGGCGAGACTGTGTCAAATATCACAAGTCTTTATCAGAATTTTCTTCCTTTGTATTTCGATATTGTGAATTCCGACCATTATCGCCACCTGCTGGCTGGCCAAGCATGCACATTTCAACTTTTATTTAAAAAATTGCTGCTTCTCATCTGAAGCTGATAAACATATAGGTTAAAAAATAGTTGGGAGTTGTATGGTTAAGATGTTGATTTGTTGCACGAGATGCAGTAAGTTAGAAGGATGAGCTGGCTGAGGCTGAGCAGAAAGTGCAAAGAGGCAAGGATTTTCATTCAGTTTGACGCAACAGGCAGTGATGGCAAGCAGCTGCACAAACTCCTTATTCCCCGAGCATTGTCCCTTGAACCAGGACTCCACTGTCACCTCCCCTCATTGTCTCAGACTATGACAGGTCATTCAGCCACAGCAGCGGCATGGCTGCGAAATGGATGGCAGCCAACGGGGAGCACCTGCGGAGAAATAGCAGGCAAGTGGCATTCCATCACAGGACCCCGAGACACAGATGTCATATGAGACATGAGGGAGGTGAACGGAGTGGGGGGGATGGGCGGGAGGGCCAGCGGTTTTGGCGTCGTGGAACAGTAATGGGCTGGGATACGAAGCCAGCTGCTACCAACAGATTCTTAATGAGGTTTCCCATCAAGAACACAGGGAGATGAACATTAATGACTACAGTTAAACCTGTCTGTTCATTTATTCTCCTACTTTCAATCATGTTACGATGAGGCGCCTGACATGTTTGCCCACATGTTAATTGTTCCCCCCCCCCGTTTCCAAGCCACATTTTACTTTAACAGGACTGCAGACAATACACTCATTATTTCCATTGATCTATCCATCTTTGTTTGATGAAATAATTAATCATCAAGTCTATAGAAGGTCATTATTTGCATTAATTTCAAGGTTACAGCGCCACTGGGCTCATTTTGTTTGACTGATATAACAATGCAAAAAGAGAAGCCGTTTTAAAGTAATACAAACACTGATAACGTGCAAATCTTCACATTTGAATAAGTGCTTTACTTGAGCCCACCCCAGCCCCGCACCCCCCGCCCAAACCTCAAAAGAACTTGAAGCGAGCCCGCCTTGGTTTCTTTCATTGTCGCTATATTTTGAAAGTATTGCAAAGTGGAAACTACAGTTAATTCGACAATATGTGCCCGCTCCTCCACATTGGATTGGTGAAAATTGAGGAATGCTAATTTCCGCAGTTAATAGAATAAGCAGTAGCATATATCTGCCTACCCAAAGGACCAACAAAGTCAAGGGAGTATTTTTCTTTTATTGAAATTCCCACTCCTAGTGACCAAGTGGTCATCTGTCAACCCTAAAAACTTCCAGTTCTGCTCACAAACCCAACAGTTGTTGCATCTCAAATAACAACCAGAATCACAAAACCCATTGTGCAAAATGTGAGCATGTACGGTTTTTTGAAGGACAGCGTGCTCTTTTATAATCCCTCCCTAGCAACTAAAAGTGCTTGAATTAGCAGCTAAGGAGAGAGGCAAAGTGCTCTTTCTGCTTTCATACTTCATTTACCTGGAGTGATCTAAATTAGTCCTGAGCGCATAAGCATGTCATTCAAGCTTTCCGGACACCTGCTGAACAAATTCACTCAAAGAGCACACGACGACACAAACGCGCAGACTTGGAGCAGCATCCCGAAATATGTCCTGCAGTCTGTCTGTGCCATATGGCAAAAAAAAGGAAAAAAAAATATTGTAGTGAAGTGTAGCAAGTCTAAATGAAAATTCACCCAAGATCATTTAATTAAGCAGGTGTGAAGCAGCTTAATTCAAGCCTGTTTTGGCTCCTCTTGCCAGACTCTGTTCAGCATGAAGTGGTGCCTTTTTCAGCTGCAAGATGTGAATGCTTTAAGCTTGGCACCAAATTTGCACAGTTTTGTTTCTCTTCGAAAGAGAAGATGTCAAAAGTGCTCTTGAGTTTTAAGGGGTGGTGGTGTTTTTTTTTTTTTAAGCCAGTAGCAGCCTGTGGGGCGCTTTTTGTTGCAAAGTGAGACAGGACTGAATATTAAAGCTCTCTAACCCAACCAGCCCTTCTTTCCTGCCGCTGTCCTCCTTCCAAATCCCCCCACAGTGCCACCGCATTCCCAGCCTGGTGGGGCCGTGTCAGAGGGCCAGAACCATGTCACGCACCTTTTTCGGCCCCAAACGACCACGGTGGCCGGGTCAGGGGTTTCAAGTGCCCCCCAATGACTTGATGCATGGAACGCCTATTGACGCAGTGGCTCGACCCCCACGCTGGCTGCATCAGCACTTTATTTCTAATGAGAAAGAGATTGGCTAACTTACAGGAGCCTGATGGCTTCAGCACACTGTTATTGACCCTCTACGGCTTTACCTTTCCTCCACACAGACTCCAAAACAGAGGTGAGGTAACCCCCTCCCGAGTCCGCGCAGATAGTGAAGCACTCAGAGAGCATTCCTCGCATGTTACGCTGAGGTTGAATGCAGATTTTACGGGCTGTGCTTTTGGCCAGTCCCACACATACCTGTGGTTGATGTGTGTGCTGTCGGAGCTCAACCCCTCCTCGTGTGTGACATCTGCAATCTAACTGCTGGTTTTGAAGCTATAAAAGGCTCCCCGGCCCCTAAACATGCTCATTCTTTGGGAGGTTTGTACAAATCCACAGTTGTTGTATTAATCATTCTGTTTTTACGCCTCATCTGATATACAGTAAATGACCTTTAAAAGCATGCACTGACATTTGGGGGGAAATTAATTCATGTGTTGTTTTAGCAAGGACCTGACTATTAAGATCAATAAAAATGTATTTTCTGTGCATTTAGTGTGGCTACAACACTTAAGCTTGCATTGCTAAAAAGGCTTCAGCAGGAGAAATGGCTAAGCTGTCTGTCAAAAGTAAAGAGAATCATCTGCATTTCATCTCTTAAACTGCCTTAGCGAGCGGTGAATTCTGGTGTTTTAGTTGGAAAGCTATTTATCTTTAGCGAGTCTCTTTTTTTTCCTTGTGCATTTGTTAAATACACATATTTTGTTTACAAAGAGGTGAAGGATGAACTCTTTGATTTGGTTAGATCGAACAACGGGAAAAAAAACAGGCAGGTGCCTCAAGGATGCTGACCTATACAGCAAAGTTTTGATGGGAAAAAAACAAACTAATGTTTTTGTTTGCACTGCAGACATAAATCTTTTGAATATTTGAACATGTAAAACCAGTCAGAGGTTTTCTAGAATTTTAATGGTATTTACGGTGTTGTTGCACATACTTTAGCCCTTTCAAACCAGCACTTACAACCACGTAGGTCTGGGCTCAATCAAGCTACCGTGTGTCTAAGTGCTGCAGCATATACAGCTGGTTTTATGGAAGCAATTTTTAGAGGAAAAACTGAGGCAAATTTTGACTCCGCCGGCTTTAGACTTTTACTTTGATTCACCAAGAACTTCTCGTGCATCTTTGATTTTTATTTATTTTATTCTCAGCAGACTAGTGTCTGCTATGGTACTTGTTGATGAAGTTTTAATGGTAGTTCTAAACCTCCTTTTCTTCTTCAGAAAAGGTTTTTTTTTTTTTCAAGAATAAACACTGTCTCCAAACTGCATTGGTAACAAAGATGCACCTGTTGTCTCCAGCTCGTTACTTGGCTTTTCAGATGAGGTAATGTCAGTACTAACAGTGGCTAAAATATTTGTGTGTCTGTGTGTGTTTAAGGCGTTGCAGAACAAACATCTCTGCTTCTGGTAATTTAAGTCACTTAACATGTTTTGCTGTGAGGCTAATGTTTGTTCATCCACTAGTTTAGCCTTCGTGTATTTAGGCCTCCTTTGCACTAGATGAAGACACTATTGCAACATAAAAATAAAAATTAGTCAGAACATAGTCTTTGCAGGGTCTTGGCGAGGCCTTCAGGACTCTACTGAGATTGAGGTGGTCTCTGCAATTTGCGCAATAGATCGTGGAGAGTTTTGCACAAAGCTTTGGTGACAAAGTAGTGGTGGATTGTTATTGTGGTAGCAGGGTATCGGGGTCCTGGTTGGAACAAGGAGTATCCATGACAATGGCCCACGTGTCGGCAAAGGCACCACGATCTTGACTAGGTCGTGGAATTAACTTGGCGTAGCCATGATATCCATGGAGGTAGTGTTGTGCAGCATGGCATGTTTTCCTAGCTTGTTATTGCCTGACCGAGTTGTGCCAGGGTGGGAGTATAGAGTGTGATGAGGGTGCAAGAGAACGTCTTACTGTCAAGGAAAGCGGTATGGAAAAACCTATTTGGCAAGTACTAAGAGCGCAGCAGCATCATGATTGTTTTCACATTAGGTATCCTGCAGCAGTCAAGCAACCTTCTAATAGGTTGTGTAGGTTGTTCAGACTGTAGTGGGGTCATCATCCAGTGTGAAGTGGACCTTAGGGATGTTTGTTGGCATAATTTCCAACTTCTAAATTTAAATGTTTATTTACACTATTTTTTCAGTTCTGGTTGTGTTTCATTATTCATTATTGTGTCTAATGTTATATCAACACAAAACAGAATACAAAAGGTTTTTCCATTTGTTAGTGTACATCTTTAATGGAATGACTTTTTGCTTGTTCAGGATGGGTGTTTAGGGCTTTCTGCTTCCAAAAACCTTTTGAAAAAAACAAAAGTTTTGCTGTTTGGTCAAAATATCTTTCTTTGTCAAATATTTTGTCTTGGGCCACCACAACCACACTATCTGGCCATGTCACTGTGGAGCTACCTCTTTTAAATCAAATAAGTTCAGATCATTTAACATATTACAACTAACTTTACAAAAAGTCATATTTCCTTTCAAAGATACTTAATTAAAGCACAGAATGCGTGTGTTGTGGGTTTTCTGGTCAGCTTGTCTGCAATCTGTATAGATAAGATTTCCTGAGGGGAAACAATTGTGTGAAATGCAAGAAGCCATTAGGAAGGCAGGGGCTCGTGTCTCCCCCTGCTGAGTAAATAGTGTCTGGGCCTCACCCCATTTCATCCACTTTTGAATGAGTCCAGCACTTGTAACAATAAAGGCAGGAAATGAACTGTACTCGCACAGAAGCGTGCAGGATGCTCATTGTGTTCCTAATTGACCAAACTAGGTTGGGTAATAACCGCTGACGTTTCTCTGGGTGAGATAAAACTAACTCAAAGATAACATGCTGTAGGCGTGGTCAAAAATCAGCTAATGAGGCAGTACTTATTTGCATATATATATATATATATATATATATATATATATATATATATATATATATATTTTAGAGCTTATTGGGTTGTTGTGGCCTGAGATGTAAGTGACCCAGTTTTCGAGAGATGGGAGTTCACAGGTTACATCCACGTGCCTTTAACATACACTTGTAAAGCTCACAAGCAGCATGATTGCAAGTGTGTCATGGAATAAATTTGCGCAGAAACTAAACTTGCCACCAGTTGGTATTTTACTTTGTGTGTAAAACCAATGCCAGCCCTTACGGTTAGTGAACTTGTGTATGATTTGACTGTGACATTGTCATTTTTCTTCGCTGTGCAGACATGACTCAGACCCAGACAGTGTTTGCTGTCACCTGAAAAGCCCTCCAGGGAAAATGTTTTTTTTATCCTTGAGTATAGACCAGAAGCGTATTTGAGCTGATCTACATGTAGAGGTGATTGGTAATGTAGGGGATTGAGGTTAGGAGAACTACTGACTCCTAGTCAATACAATTTATTTTAACAGCAATATTCCATTTTATTATTCATTTTATAGATATTATTTGCTAATTATGCATCAAGAATCAAAATAATCATTTTATTAAATGGCCGTTTTGATTTTTTTTCATGTGGTGGAGTAAAGGGTCAGTAGTTGTCTGGCCCAGTTTTTATACTTGGTGTAATTGATATTTTGTTTATCCCTAGATTAAGTGACAACTAAGCAGGTTAGCACAGAGGATTTTCCCAGATTAATTCCAAGAGTCCAATCTGAACGGTCTGGCCACTCTCCCTGTATCATCCCAAGCGTCCGCCTTACCTGGGATTTAATAGCATATGAAGAAGAAATGAGATCAGAGGTGGAGATAAATCCAGCAACAAAGCCTCCCCCAGAGAAAATTAGATGCATGCATGGCATTCTCAGTCACCAGCTGCTCTTGTCCTCATTTCCGATAAATTGATTTGAATGTTCAGGTGATAAGAGGATGGGCTGTCCTTTGCAGCAGGGTCAGTTTGATTACCTATTTTACCTTTCAGCTTTTTTTGGTTTCTTTAATAATTGTTGCAGGGACTTTCTTGCATTGTGGATTGTAAACAAATGTGAGGCCATCCTCTCTTTGTTGTAGTCTCAAGTGATATGTAGGTTCCCTACATCCCAGGAGATTCACCACCAACTAATTTAGAGCCTGCTAAGTGATTTAGCATGTCTTTTATAGGGCCCTAGTGAACCACAACTACCACCCCCTTCCTGCCCGTCGCCATCTATGCCTGTGGCGTCAGCACTGACTTTTGAATTTCAATCAGCCCTAGATGTGTTTATTTGAGGGGGATGGGTTGGGTAGAGTGTTAGTATTAGTAACTGGTTGTGTATGTCAATCAAATATTCAGTGTGACCAGTGTAGACCTCAATGGAGGCTAGTCGAGGTGTTCTCAAGGGGGCACAGGGCTTTAAGTGCTGCCCGCGGGGCGAACCCTGCCCTTCACTCTTCACACGCCGCCCTCTCTCCCCTCGTCATCCTCCTCGCATTGTGAACAGAGGCACTACAATCAATAACAGCCTTACCCTCTTTCTCCTTCCACCACCCTCCCCCCTTCAACACCTCCTCTGGTCAGCGGCTCCCTGCTCTCCATTAATCAACACTGTGTTTGATGTTGGCTTCATCATTCTCTGTCAACCCCCTCAACACCACGGTGTGTGTAATTGTGTTAGATTTGTCATGGTTGTGTAGTGAATTGGCCTGCCTGCTGGCTTTGGGCCAAGAGCCTTTTTTTGTGTACTTGCAAGCCTGACATTAGTTTATGTATCTGGCATATGGTTTATTAGGTTCTTCTACTAGCCTGAGTACATTAGGTCTATTTTTAAAGACTGTTTTGCTTTTCAGGAGTTCCATTACCATCCTTCTTTTCTTACTAGGCAGTGAAGCATACAGTAAGTGATCATTAAAATTCAAACCTCGCAGGAACCTATTTGTAAGGGATCAGTGAAAGTGATAGAAGTCCTAGTGCCCAAAAGTTGCAGAGGAGCTGCATGTGAGTCAGACCGGACTTTGCAAAGATTTTACCCAACAAAATCTTATTTGTTTCGAAGTCTTTGTCATGTCAGCTCGAGCTCATGTCTGAATGTAGCGGAATCTCATTACCTAGTGTCATCCCTACCTTCACCCCTTGGCCCTTCAAGTTGAAGTCTCAAGGAGTAGTGGATAAAATATTCCACTACAAAATGAGACACCAGTCAAACCCCAAACGCCTTCAGTTGTTGCCAGTAGACATTTATGGACTCAGACACAACCTTGTCCATATATGCAGTATACTGTAACAATATGTTCCAGTCTGCAGCAGATTTCAGTATAGAGTTGTTTCTTCCCCACTTGTTAAATCCAGTGTCTTGCTTGGCTGTGACTCTTGGTGACTAGTTGGGAACTGCATTCATGAGGGACTCTATAAAATGTCTTGAAACACTTGCAGGGTTCTCAATTTCCTGGCTTGAGTGGCAGAGGACTGTAGTCGTTGCTTGAAATTTAAATATGTAAAAAAAAATTGTGACATTTTTTCTCAAAGTAGACATGACATACTTTAAACAGAGAAATGCACCATTTTTGCTATGTTTATGCTTGCTAGAAATATTTAAAAATGATACCAGCTGTAGTACACTGGAATACTTCAAACTAGATATTATATTGATTGTTGTGACTGATTCATTTCAAGGAGAAAATGATTACATTTGTGAGTGCCATTTTGTTTTATAAGCCAGCACATCGTTTGTCTGATGTGCCCCCCTAAAAAAATCTACATTTGTAGTGACAGATAACTCTACCCCTTGGCCCGAAGAGTTTGGAAACCCCTAATTTGTCCCATAAAACTTACCAAGAAGAAAAGGGGAATAGGGAAAGTGTGAAATGGGATTTGGCCTACAGCAGTTATTGTCTCAGATATTTTACAACAAGCAATGTACGTAAGGTGTCAGTCAGACAAATTCAAAGAAATTATATGAACAGCATACTGTTTCCATCACCTTTTGAATCATCTACCCAGGAACATGGTAAATGGTGCCCCACATATACTGTAGAGCTTTTCAAAAATCCAAGCAAAACTTTATCGCTACATTGTTTTTCTTCATACACCATGAACGCAGCACTTTTTCCCCCTACAGACCTCCAATGAGCATACCGAGAGCAATGTTTTTGTCTTAAGAACGCTGACACTTGGAGGGATCAAACCACAGAATCTTATGACTGGAACATGACGACTCTATTACCTATGGCACGACTGCCTGTTGTTGAAACCGAATGGAACATTTCCAGTGTTGCAAAGATGTCTGACGCAATCAGTCTTCTGTTGTGTGCAGCATGTATGAAATGGCAGTCTGATTTTCTAGACATTTAATGTATTGTATAGGATTTGCCCCTACACACACACTTGTTTCTTTGGCATCTGTGTGACCTAATGTGCATTTTAAATGTTTGTGTGAGTGTGTGTAAGCTGAAATGCTCTGACTCAGACCTTTGCAATTATGGCACGTTTCCATTGTGTTAGATCTAATAATCATTGTAATAAACTGGAGGCTGCAAGCGTTTACACAATGGAATAAGTTTGATTGTTAACGTTGCAATTGAAACCTTAGCCTCTATTTATCTTCGTCTCGTCTAATCCCCTCATCAAATAACCTTCTTCAGCTAATGCATTCACTAATTTCTTCCTTTGACGTTCTTCCACAAGACGTGTTGTACACAAAATTATCTTTGGTCGATCCATATCTTGTTTATCAGAGACGTGGGAAGGTAGTGAGGGAGAAGAGAAAACAGAGCGGGCGTGCACAGGGGAAAGACTTTAAAAGGCACAGTGAGAGAATCTGTCTTTGTCGATTATACATGCACTACAACCTTGACGGCCACATTAGATCTCTTTCTCCGTACACCAAAATGCCATTAATAATGGATACAACTCTCAGTGCTCATCTGCTTTCTCTCCCCCTCCCCCCCTAGAATTACCCCTGAAGGCGTGTCCCCCCTCCCTTATTTTGCCTGCTCCCCAGTTCCCCTACCTTCATCCTGTCCCACCCGTCTCCCTTCCCCCTACTGTTTCAGCTGTGGGACTTCTAGCCAGCAGCTATGGCAGGTGTGCATACATCATCATGGAGCTGGCCACACAGCCTGCAGCCCCCAAACAGTCATCATCATCAGACACGTCCACCTGCCTGCTGAACACTTTGCTGCAGCACAGTTGAAGTATTTGTTTATGTAGTGCTTGGAGTTGTCTTGGTTTAGATTAGGACACTCGCTTGTTTTGCTTCTCTTGAGAGAAGCCCACAGAAGATGACAATGACTGACGCATACATTCTGTAGAGACATTGAGAATAAATAGATTGCGTACGAGCTTTTGTTGACACTCATCTGCATGCACTGAGGGAAAAGTCTTGTTTTATTAATATTATTTCCTGTTTGCCTGTCACTTCAGTGTTACCACCATGAATTGATGCCTGAACGCAAGCGTCGCAGGCTTAACTCTTCACTGATATCTGAAGAGTGCAAGAATCCACAGAAGAGGAAACACACATGACCACACATAATAGACTCAGAACAGTGACTCGGGCAAGATCTACTGCACTGTCTTTCAGCTGATTTATTTATCCAGTTCCTTGTTAAAACATTCACAGTGTCACACTGACTCTGCCATAGGTAAAATTTAATTTTTCATTCGGGCTGTAGAAGTGCTGTAGTGTACAATGTCTCCTCAAATCAAAGAGGTTCTTTGTATCTGTGTGGAGTTTGATTCTACCTAGAGTTTTTTTTTTTTTTCTCAAAATCTTTCTTAAAAAACACAAGTGCTGGTTTCATTTGCGATTTGAAATTGACCTGTCTCTGTGTTCTTATCCTTGGCTCTGTGATGGACGGGCAACCCATTAGGTATCTCTCCCTGTGTCAGCTGGGATTTGTCCCGTTCCAACTTCACAGGGTGAAGCAGGTGTAGCTGATGGATGGGTGTTAATTCTGGTATTTGCATTGGCAGAATGGGAGTTAAACACAGGAATTTTTACAAATTAAAGAACACCAAAAGAAAAAAACAGTCAGATCTAAATTCCATAAGTTTATCTTGATATTGATTTATCATTTCACATGGATCCCACATTTTAGCTGTGTTTAAAAAGTGTTCATACCTGTTGCACTCATAATCATGGGGTGATTATAGATGTGGTTACATCAAATTAAGCATTTGAAGGACTAATAGCCAACTAATTCTCTGATGATGTTAAATTAAATATAAATATTGATAGAAATTAGACCCAAATGCCTATGTAACCCCTATTTTCTACCTCATTAGGTAGCTGTGACACTAAAACAGTATTAAAATACTTAACTTAGCATGGAAAGGCAAGGGAATTTGTGTTTGGTTGATTGTTTCTTTGTTGTAACAATGCTTCTTGGCAATAAATCCTTTGCCATTAAAAAGCTTGTTTATTTCCCTTTAAATGGTACTGCATTTGTCAGGAAAAAGCATTTGTTGGTTGAGCAGCAGAGTTGAGTATGTTGGTTGTGCCCTTGAAAAACTTGCCAGAGCTCATCTGCCAATCCCAAACAGCTTATTCTGCTACTGACTCTTCTTTGCTGACTGTTATTGGATTGAATGATTGAAGTCGGAAGAAACAAAACATATTGGGAGTTTAACAATTTTCTTTCCATTTAACAAACAGGGGCCTCAGTAGCATGTGGAAGAACCATACGCAGCCACAACAGCCTGGCTTCTCCTCAGGCTGCTCACCAGCTCGGTCACACACTGCTGTGGGGTGGCATTCCATTCTCGACCGGCGTTTCTCGTAGGTCAGCCAATGTGATTTTGCTGATCAATCTGGAACGAATGCCCAAGCTGTTCCCACAGGTGTTCAGTGGGATTGAGGTCAGGACTGCAGACAGGCCCACTCCCTAATTCTGGAGTTAGTCGCTGATAGACTTCGCTCTGTGGGGGAGAGCGTTTTCATCTAGAAGGACATAGTACGGTCCCAGGCTGTGGAGGTATGGGATTGCCACTAGTTGCTCACAAGCTCCTGATTGTCAGCACCGGGGGTACACGAAGCTCAAAACAAGAGTCAGTAGCAGAACAAGCTGTTTGACACTGGCAGAGGTTTGACAAGTTTTTCATGAATGCACCCCACATACACAACTGTTGCACAAATGGAGTTTCCTTATAAATGTGGCACCATTTAAAAGGAAATTACCAGGTTTTCTAATGGTATAAGATTTATTATGAAGAAGCATTGTTATAACGAAGAAATAATTGACTAAACACAAATTTCATTACTTTTTATGCTATGGTTAGTTTCAAAGATATATAATTTTAATACAAGGAGCACAAACTCTTTATATTTGAATACGTTGTAGTTGAAACCCTTTGACAAATTGATTAGATGATGTAGGTGTTTCTTAATTTTAGGCCGATTCAGTCAGCATCAGCTACCTGTTTACAAGGCTCTGACAGTAACATCTCCTTATCTGGAAGCAGCAGTTAGGATTTTCTGTGATTCTGGTCAATCTCCAAAGCATGCGGTGTCTTATGTCACTCTGCTACACTCCGCATTGAGCGTCTCTGCAGTAGTGTGATCTTTTTAAAAGATGCCAGAAGAGATCATAACACCTGATAAATAGGTCTGGTTGGAACCTGTCATGGATTGTTACAATCAAACCAGAGTACAATAAAAAAAGAGATCTTTGAAAAACATGAATAAGCAGCTTCCAGATGACAGATTAATGGCAGGTTTACAACTTCCAATAAGGAGAAAGCCGTATTTTATGCGCATTGCAGTAGGATTATCCTCCTCGTCTCTGTTAAATGCATATAAGTTTTATGGTGTTAGAGCATCATTTTCAATGAAGAAGCAGAGAAATGAATATGGTCATGGCCCTGATGGTTTTGGGTTCAGTCAGAGGGCTGACACTCAGATGATCAAACCTCACAATGTTCTGTATGAAACCGCATCAGTCAAGCCTTCTGTGAACACACATCAGTTAAATAACCGATGACCTTTTCTTAATCGAGGTTCATGGTAGTGTAGTGGAGACAAATCCTCTATATTGGTGAGATTAACTCGTGTGCCAGCTGAAGTAAGTTCACACCACAGAGAAAGCTGTAAAGATGGAGCACGCCTGTTGGAGGTTTCAGGCCTGAACAGTGCGGAGCATCGTTGCCTGTTGGAATTTGTTTTCCTTTTCCTCATGGGAGCGCCTTTCTCTTGCCACCAGAGGTGATCTGTCTTCCTGTCGTCCTATTGATCCCCTCCAATGCTTATGAATATGGGGAAAAGGCCATCAAGGCTGAGGTGTGAGTCTAGTGGCTGTTGTTTGATACTGAGAAGGTGTGCAAATGAAACAGGAGGGATGATTCATCTGGGCCAAAACTCTTTGTTTGGAGCCTTCCATTTATACTTAAATATATTTGACTCCCAGGGAGGTTTTTATAAAAACCCTACACTCAAGTTGCATGTAAATAAAGGTGCAATATCTCTTTCCATTCAGCGATGGAACCACATTGGAGATCTTTGACCTCCTTTCTGAAACCTTCATGGAAACAAGGGAGTGTAATCTCTTATCATCAAGTGGCTCCCGCTGAGCTGAAACCAGCTCAAACCCACTTCAGTGAATGTCAGCTCGCGATCTACCTGCCGACACTCTCCCTTTGCAGTTGACTTACAAAACAGGAGCCTCTGGCAGATGCGATTTTTGATTTGTAGAGTCGGATGAAAACCTAAACGTATCAAATTCACTCAAGCTACTGAATGTGTTGTTCTTCATTTCCTCTTTATTTTTCCCATCCAGTGTTGCATTTTAATTTGCACTTCATTTACATCCATATTGAGTTTGCTGTCTGCCATATGCTCCCTGAGGTTGTCATGGGATACAGGCCAGACTGATCAGTTCCTGTCTGGAGGCAGCTGTGCACACTCAGTTTTATGTGTTTTTGGATAATGGAGATAAGCACCCCTCCCCTTCTCAGGCAGAAAGGAAATGTTCGATAAAATCAAGGTGTTTACATTGTCCAGCATTCAATTATAGTCTGATATATGCAAACTGCCAGCGAGTATTCCCCTAATAACATGTTGCACCAACAGGTGATTGCACTCCTGTAGAAGCTAATGGTCTAAATCCCACATGAAACGGCAGCTGGAGCTGCTGCTGCTGGTGTGAACCTTTAGCTTTATTCGATCATGACTGAAAATCTCAGTGACGAGAATGCCTGTTTTTGATAAACAGCAAATTGTCCTTGGTGGCTCAGTTAAACGCTGCAGCCAGGCGGCATTGGCACAACCAAGTGCAGCGATTTACAGCAAAGCTCTTTTTAACCTGAAATTGTCTGAACTTGTTAGTAAATCAAGGCCATTGTGTGGTGCCAAATAAATTATCCATTAATAGGCGCTATGCCTAGTCAAGTGGCACAGGAAGCACAAGGGTCAGGCCCACCTTCCAATCATTATTCCTCATACACTTCCTTGTTAAAGGCCCCTAGCCGCTCAGCTACAGGTCGCCATGGAGACCCGTGACAGGGAGTGGAGTGTGGGATGGGGTTCTGGGGCGGGAGCACAGTGCAGACAACCATTAGCAGCCCATTCCATGGTAATTAATGATCATCCCACTGGCTCGGAATCAGGGCCTGGAGGAAAAACACACACACACACACACACACACGTACACACAAGTGTTGCTCTCTGAGAGCAAATGTCAGAACGGAAAGCAATGCATCTGCAAACTGGAAAAAAGAGGCAATGCTTTTTTTTTTTTGTCTTTCCTGGGAAATGGTGTCAGGATGCCCTGTCAAGCTGTGATGCTGCACAAGGGAAAAGTAATATATGTGAAAATTATTTATAGTTGGGATGGATGGTGGAATTGTCTGCGAGGGAACAATAGGGTAACATTTGCATTAGAGGAGCCCACTTTCTCTAGCCTTTTGCACACTCAACATCTTTTTGGCGGCCATTGGGGTATGCTAAAATAATCACTTGTCTAATTGAGTTATGGGCACTGTTCACATTGCAAATGTGAAGGTTGTTATTATTGGTTTGGTAATCAAATCTGAGGCCCGCAAGCCCTTGGGGGGGATTTTTAGTCAGCCGACAAGTCTGGCAGCCAATCAGGCAGCCGCAGACGCTTTGAAGTGCCGGCAGACCAAACTGCTCATCTTCCCCCCCTGTATCCTCAAGCAGATAGCTGCTCTTCATGCTGCATAATCAAATGTGCATCTACTCAGACACAAAAGCATTTCTGTGGGCAAGTGAAAATGCAAACAAATGCCCACGTTTGAGCACGCCAGCGGGGGATAGTCGTGTACAACACACAGCACACAAACACCAGAACAATTGGTGGCACACAGGCAGGGATTGTTACCACATTCAGTAAGAGTCAGCGCCGGTCTCTCTGATAGGCATGCTGTGTGCTCACAGTGTGGGTGCGTAATCCTCACCGACACTACACCTTCATCTCTCCTTAACCCGCTCGCAGACATACTGGACAGATTTAGGTTCAGGGAAAATTCAGATTTTTGATGTGCAGGAAGGAGTTTGATTGCATTAGTGTAGAACTACTCTGGGTTTCTCAGGTACACAGACTCATATGAGACACGTTTTTTTGATTCAAATTTTATTAGCAGAGACAAAAAGAAATACATCCTAAACTGCATGACTGGTGTGTTTACAGTGCATATTACCAAGTTTAGTCATTTGGAAAGTATACAGCGTAGCCATATGGAAATTATGTGTTTTTGTGTTTCCTGAAACAAAGGAAACAAGCCATTTGCTGGGCAAAGATGCACATAATTTTAATGTTTCTGAGCCAAAAGAAGTCCGTCTCCCCACCTCTTATTGCAGGGATGCTTTGTGAAAAATGTGCAGCATATGAAAAGCTTGTAGCTCTAGTAGTTGTGTTTGTTAAAGCTAACTAAATAGCGAGTGGAAAGGTGAGTAAAGGACTGACAGTGTGCAGCGAGTGTACCTAAAAGAGACTGGAGCAGCAGTGTCCAAAACAAAACAAAGCGAACAAATAGTGACCTATCACTCAGTTTGAACACAGTTATCTCAGATGAACTCTGTTGATTTTTATCTTTGGGACACAGCAAACCTCCAGCTGAGGGCCCATTTGTTGACTGATGGGGCTTAGCTGCAAACACACAGATGGATTTATACTGCTGGACCCTTAGAGTTTATGTAGAGTCCACCACAATGTTGAATTAAACTGGCAGCTAAATGCCCATTTTACTCCAGTGACTTTGTTGCTCTAAAATGTGTATTTTTTTACACTAGATTGCATAATATCACACTTATTCTTACATTTCATGTACTGAAAACTAATTAAATATGTAATTTAATGGTCCAGCACATTAAATAGAACACACCAAGAGGTGGAATTTCAATATTAAGGTGCAACAATTGGTAAATTTGTCTGAAACTCGTACATTTTTCTACCAAAAGACGTGTGATCACGGCGCCATTTTTGTCGGGTGCCTTGCAGACTCTTGCAGGTCATTGTGGCCTCATTCAGTTGGTCCGGTTTGTGATTCTGGCACAGGTTGTTGTTATTCCAGGCACTGCTGCTGAGGGATGCATTCTTTTCTGTAGCATGGCAGTGAATTCCAGCATGTCTGTCACCCCACTGACTCATCCCAAGGGCGCTATCAGTGCTCAGCCTCTCACAGGCATGCGTGTACACACTGTTTCCCAGCTCCTTAATCCATCTCTCTACCTTTTTTTCCTCCCTCCCACTCCCTGGCTTTCTCTCCTGCCTGCACCTCTTATTTATCTCCCCCGTTCTGCCTTTGCTTTACCTTCCTTAGTGCTCTCTTTTCTACCACGCTATCAAAGGCAGTGGAGAGTATTATCACCAAGGAACCATCCACTATAAGGCAGGCCTGACCACACACACCAAGGCTAACATACTACACACATGCAGTAAATACAGAGAGACAAGGGAGGCTTATCGGCACCTGCTGGCGTCAACCCCTCAATTAATTTTGTCATTAACTGAATCCCATTACTCCCCCTGCCATGACGACTCACCCTCACCGGTGGGAGACACGCATGTATTATGCTTTTACGCACAGATGCCCGTTTTGTTCTTTCTCACCGACATCCATTTACATCCTAATGATGGAATCCAGGCCCCCGTGAGACCACGTGACCTCTCACCCATCCTTTGCGTGTCACTGTGTGCGGGTCTCTGCAGTGTATCTGTTCTCAGACATGACAGTGATGAGAGCAGAGGGGTGATGGATAGAGAATGGAGCAGGCATGGTGAGAAGGAACAGAACAGGAGAGGAAAGGAGAGGAGAAAAAGGGAGGCGGCGGGGTTATTAAGTGATAAGAGAGTGCATACCGCAGAGGTAAAACAAATGGAGCTGGGATCCTCACAATTTATTTTCTTATTTTTGACCTCCCCTCTATCTGATGTGTGGCTGCAGCCCCTGGGCTACACAGGGACTGGTGGTAAACCTGTTTTCTAGACTTGACGGCTCATTTCCTTTCCTGGGAATCACTCGTGGCCCATGTGCGATACTGATTTCCCTCCTGATGCTCGCCGTTGTCTGTCCCTGTAACTCTCGCTCAATCTCGCCGCAATGATCTCTCTGTGGCGCAGAGTAACTCGACTCCATTTTGAATCCCAAGTGGTATGGCTTTGACTTTCTGACTTGTGGAGGAAAAAGGACCTGGGCTCGGGGAGCGAGGAAAGTCGGGGACAAATGCAGGATAGCTTATGTTTAGGGCAATATGGTTTCTGCAATGTCACAAACATGGACAGAAAACTTCTTCCATGCAAAAAATGGTTTCAGTACGAGTTACTGGAAGGTCAGGAAAACACAAGGAGGCGACTCAAACAATCAAAGATTTGCATCAAAACGGGGTGGAAGAAAGCTAACGTTAGCGACCACTTCAGCTAACTCACATCACATAAAAAACACTTTAGCAGAAGTGAGACGTGAGTTTATTAAACACTTTGTAGCTTTGTGTGGAAAATAAGATATAAAATATTGTGTGAATTTTAAGTTCATATGTGAGACACCTTTATTTTATAAAAGATCTATTATTGACCTTTTAAGCATCTTACTAAAGCAGCTGGAAAACCTTTGGCTGTAATTTTCCTTCATAACTGACAAAATATAAGAGTTTCTTTTCTATTTTCCTATTAAGTTGTTAATTTTTTTTAATCTACCAAACAATACGACACTTTTTAAGTGGAGAAATTTAGTTAAATTACAAAACAAGGAAATCTGAAAAATAATAAAGCAGATTTCATGTGACCCTGTGTGATTTTTGTTTTGTTTTTTTACTCACAGATCTAAGAATTCTCCTTTAACAAAGCATAAAATACATGAAAGTGAGACTAAGATTAGTGCCTTACAACCAAGTGGACACGGCACAACCAAATCATGCTGGTTAGTACAGAGCTAACAATCATAATAACGTCTTTCATTCTCGTTCTCTGTGCCCTGATCAGCGACACAGTAGCATGAATCCTCTAGTTGATTGCTCTTCTCTTTTCATCCCTTTCGGCAATCAGCTATCATTCATCCTCTGTGCGCTACATACATTTATACGGACATGTGTGTTTTAGAAACCTTCACCCCACCTTTCCCCACCTTGACCCCTAATTCGGTGTCTCTCCGTCCTTCCCACCCTTGCCCAGGGGACTCCATAAATATAATTTCATCCCGTGGAGCCGCTGACACGCTGCAAAGGGCCTTCAATAAATAATTCACTCCCCTGGTGCAGGGCAGACAGACTCCCCTGCTTAGGAATTCAGCATGAGTGTGTGTACATTAGAGCAGAGAGGATAGTGTTTGTTGGTGGGGGTAGGGGTGTGTTGGGGGTGCAGTACACACAGACGTACAGACTCAAGATGTACACCACACTAACACACTATGTGAATAACTGTAATGGTTTAGGAGAGTCTGGACTGTTAGTTCTGTTTTTCCTTACTGTGTAGTGGTTAAACAAACAAATGTCTTTCCTTCGCAGTTTCCTATATCTATATTTGGTAAGTCTGTTGATTTTTTTTTTTTTTTTTTTCTGTTTCTTATCGCTTTGGGTTTGGGGGGAGAGGAGTGTTGGGTGCTGATAATCAAACACCCGCCAGCCATCTTTCTGCATTGCTCACAGCATTCTGAATTAGGTTTATCTCGAGTGTTTGTGCACGGGCCATCACCTGCGCTCTTTAAGAACTGCCTCGTTGATTTATTGATGATGGCTGGGGTTATTTATTCAGGTCACTTCCTCACTTTTTTTTTTTTCTTTTTTAACTGAGGTGTTTTGAGAACTAAGACTTTCTGAATCTGGGTGATGGAAAGAGACGAGTGAATGGCCTTTTGTGGAAGCTTTGACTCAAGGAAAGAAATCTACACGCCAAATCTCTACGCCAAACAAATTCTGGTTCCAGCTAGCAAACAGTGACAGAGACTCTTAAATTAGTTTTAAGTTTTGCTACTTTTTTTTTTTCTTTGAGGAGAATTTGAGATATTGTAAAAGAGTGTGAGTGACAGATTAAGAGGGAATGTATTTCTGTCAGGGTAGGTGATTAATGTAAAATGTGTCTGCATTCTTGCTTGTCTTTCTCCTGGGGGGGAATATTTTGTACCAAAAAGCAGATTTTGCCCTTGTTATGGTTGTCTTAGGAGAAGAATGGCTTCAGTGTCACATGAGTGACAAGTAAATATTTGGTAGCCTTGTGAATAAATTGTCGGCGAGTGTAGTTTTTACTAGACGTAGCAAGCGTTGTCTTTGAGCTGCAGAAAAGCCTGACTCATGGTGTGGCTGCTGTACGAACTGATCTGTTACAGATACAGTACATCAAGCTTACAATGTTCAGTTTTAATTCTTGTTACAGCAGCCCTTGTCCTTCCAGGCTCACTCCTAAACTGCTGTTTTCTGTGCGTATGGTTTGTTTTTGTCTGAAGACGGAATAATTGTAACTCCATTAGCATGCACACTGCAGGGGCCCTCAAAACAGCGCAGCTTCTGTAAATAAAAATGGCGAGATGATGACCAGATGAACATTAGTGGCTGGAGGAAGACGCGCGCCACTAATGTTTGTCTCGTCTTCACCCTTTGCTCATTCTAATGGAAGCCGGCGAAGTAAAGTCTTGGACCGGATTCGCCCGAAGCTGCAGTGTCTAATTGCCCCTTCCAACAAAACCATATTGAAATGATTTATTCATCAACAAGCTCCAAACAGTCACATGTAATCAGCTGCCAGAATAAAAAGATCCCCCAATCCTTGCTCCCCTGTTTTACACCGTTGTTTGTTTCATCAGAGAGAAAAACAGGCATGATGCTTCCATTGCTGGAGGGTTGTAGGTTGATGTTTACAGCTGTAATAACATTGGGCAATACTCTTGTTAAATGCTCAGTATGTGTGGCAATACTGCCTCTTATGCTTCTGTTGTGTCTGCCATTGTTGCACTTTTAGTGACGGTCCTCACGCTATATTATTCACTGTGTTTCACACCTGATTATACCATGAACAGCTGTTATGGATGTGTTCTCTATATTTAATTTATAAGGGAAAGGTGTGCATCCTTGCCAAGCCCTAGGGTTGATTTTAAGGGGAAAATTATATAGCGAGACCACAAGACTACTGAGTGGTTCCCCTTTGATCCCTCGGCTAAGCAAGTCTGTTAAAGGCTTATGTCTAAAAATGTTCTGAAAACTTTAAATCTCTCAGTTCTCAGCATTAGTCTGCTCTTATCCCTGATCAAAAAACACATTTCTACACCAGTGGGGCTGCAAATGCTTTCAATCCAAAACCGAAAAGTCTCTTACATACTTAAATATGCTCTTTAAAGAAACCTCTCAGCTTAGCTTTTGATATTTAAGCTTGAACAGGCAATAACATCAATTATGCGTTACAAGTGGGGGACAGTGGAAGGATTGATTGGCTAGTCCGAGACTAATGCACCAATTTCTTAAAAGGGAATTTCTAAATCTCATATCTTTACGCTTTCCCCACTTGATCTGGCTTTTGCCTAAACCACTTGGAAGGCCAGTAAATAACCTTGATGACACTCTGACGGAGATGCCCCTCAGAGGATCAGTTTAACACCTAAGAAAATCAGCTTTCAACAGGGATATATTAATATGTTATTGGCCACCAGCTAGCAGGAGGTTAAATATAGGATCCTGTTGGTCTACGCCTGTCTAGGTGACCCTGTTACTATTCAGAGGGAAACAAGAACCTGAGCACATTGGCTTGGTTGACAAGTTTAGAACTGGACTGCATGTAGGCCAGTTGTGTGCACAAACTCTGGCCATATGTGTCACCAAAAGGTTGGTTTAACTGTTCCTATTCTACTGGCAGCATAACCTTATAAGTCTGCCTCAATCCCTGAGGCCAGGGCGGCATGAAGTTTGGTTTGGGTGTGTAACTTCTTTATTATCTGGTGCTGCTTTGCTTTTGACACAGCTCACTCCCTGTGCTTTGTGGAGCTCAGATCCTGTAGGCCAGATTAATGCTATTCCACAGGCCTTGGCTTAATCCTCCGAAAGGATTGTTCTAAGCCCTGACAAGGTAATATGAGCTAAACAGATTGCACTGGCGCACAATCAGAGTTACTGTAATGTGACACTCCAAATCTGGGTGTTATTGCATTAGCACATTATCCCTTAACCTTCACAGGTCCACTGATTCTGCTACTGTATGGGTGAATTAGGAAGAATATACGCATTTCGTTCTTATAGTTGACACATTTACTCTTTAGTCAGAAGGTTTTCATCATTTAAAATGATCATTTGAGCCGTGTGTACTATCTCATTCAGTGAATCTGGTGAATGTGCGAAAGGAATACCATGGGTGATAAATGCTTATCAACTTGGAACTGTCTCCGATCATCACATTACTGCCTGGAGAGGCTCCATCATCACTGTCTTGGCTGCCAAGTTTAAAAAGCTTGCAGGGGATGGAGAGATGGCTAGAGGGTGATATTTATAGACAGTCTGTCCTTCGCTTCATTGAAATAAATTGTGCTACTGTTGAGATCATGTGCAATTGAAGCAAAATCGGGTGTAACCAGCCTTTTGATTCTTATGATAAATGGGACAGTTAATATACTGAATTCAGGAGATTTATGTTACCTCTGTGTATATAAAGTAGAATAATGTGTAACTAGTACAAAAGCACCAATTCTAGTTTTCAGATTCCTGGCTGAATTTTAAAAAAGTAAAAACATTTAAAATAATTTTAAAAAATACTTTTTTGCCAAATGGCACTAGGTTACAGGGTTTCTTTTTCTATTCAAAATTATAAATCCAACAGGCTAATGAACAGAGGTAATTGTGTGTGTCTGTGTGTGTTTTGGGGAGAAATAACTACGATTTCCTCCTAAAATGTTAACCATTAAACTATAAAATCTTCATTTACAGTTTTCCCCTGCTTGCCAATTGTAAGTCTCACCCAGTAATCTGGACCTGAAAGTGTTACCTGTTTAAATAGCAGCTGATGTTTTAAAGGAAAACCTCGGTTCACGTGTTACTGAGCACTGAAGTGAGCATCATGCATAAAGTCCGGTTTCCTCATTGTGGCTTCTTACACCTCTCGTGTTCTCTTTGGCTTCATTTTAAAGCGCCTTATGGATTCTACAACTAGCTAACGTTGAGCCTTCCTCACTCAGTAAATCCTTCTACACCAAAGGCTTGCTGTTGCTCGTGAAAATGAATCGTTTGATTATGGTGCCTTCATGAACCGGGAGAGCAGAACTGAAAATGTCCTTTTGAGGACAGGTACCAGTCTAGCTAAAAATCAAGTTGAAAATCGACCAGTTTCGGTCACCTGCTGAACAATCGGTGCGTTTCTAGTAACTGGTGAAAGAAAGCTTACTCGGATCATGGAAAATGAGACAATTGTGACATGGAACAGGATTAAGGTTGTGTTAAGCTGTGCTGTAAATACATGTTGTTTCTCCTCCTTGCAAAATTAACTGCTTGAATCCTTTTTGTGTATATGTTGCATATTTCCAGTGCTTCCTCTGAAGTAGTTTGTTACCTTTGACAGCTACTATATACCAATTTCTAAGAGATATCAGAGTTTTAATGCAGATAATTAGGACAACTTTTTGATGGCACATACAAACTGTATATGTGGTCACTGGTTACCTTCTTATCTGTCCTAGGGTTTAAACAATAACATACTGTGGAAACCAGTGGTTCCCAACCCCGATCCTCAAGGAACACTATCCTGCATGTTTTCATTGTTTCCCTGTTCTTTAGCAGGTCTTCAAGTTATGCAGAAGCCTGTTAATCACTCACTCATTCAAATCAGGTGTGTCAAAGCAGAGAAACAGCTAAAACATGCAGGATAGTGGCCCTCAAAGACCAGGGTTGGGAATCATTGGTGTAGACTGTATTTGACGCTGCCCCGCCATCTGCTTAGGTACATACTCTGTTTTATCTTCTGCAAACAGTGCTGAGAGTCATAAACAATGAAATCAAAACCACTCATTAGGACAAATATGAGGCTGATCAATTTCTAAATTACTGCAGGTATCTTTTGTTGCATTTAATCTTTGTTTAAAGAAAAACATTGGCAAATTCATATTCCCAGCTCCAAGCAAAGTCATCAATAAGTCTACATCAGTAAAGACCCAGTCTCAACTAAAACGTATTTCCTCAAAAGGAGCTAACAGGACTGAGACTCAAAAACTCGTACTGTAACCACTTGGAAAATGTGAAACTGAGAAGATTTACACAGACCATAAATAGTGCACCTAATGTGTGCAATTTATTTATGTGATTAGTGTCAGCTCTTTTTTTTTTTGCATGCTGGTTTTATTTGGTTTTTAAAAAGGCACAGAGATACGAGGGCCAAATTGATTCTGAACGAGACACACTAGCTGGTTAATGAATGCGGTTAATTGACTGTGGAAGAGGTTGCCATAACAGTCGGGCGTTTAAGAGCAGCCGTAGCATGCAGGATCAGGCCAGCTCATCTGTGATTACGTCACTCTGCTCTTATTGATTGTAGCCTCGGTGCTGTGACACCATCAAAATTATTGGGAGCGGAAAAAAGATTATTACTGTGGGAGCCATAACGGCATTATCAGGGGTGTTTGGATGACTTGACACTCTTGTAAAATAATTAGCCTCTTCGCTGGGAGTTTAGAAGGGTCCCGTTGGGGTTTCTGCGGCCGCCCCCCCCAGTCCCTCAGGGTCTTGAATAGACAGCTGTGTGTGACGGTTGGATGCAAAGACGGCACCAAAAGACAGCACCTCCAGGAAGGCTCTTCATTTTTGCAGTTCTATCTCTTTTTGTTTTTTTTTTCCTCCCTCCTTTTTCAGGTGAGGAAGGAGGCATATTTGAAAATACTTCACTTCACATGAAATGAATTGTGCTGCTTCCAGCCGCACAGTGACAAAGAAATTCATGGGCCCTGTTCTTAAGCGCACGTACGCCCACTCATGCACAGACTGCTTGTACAAACAGTCTGTGAGGCATCTCCCTCGGTGTTGGAAAAGCTCTCCAGGAACCGCCGCCTCCACACAGCTCCTCTTTAGATCATCAACACCTCATTGTGGAGCTTTTATTACCCGCTGGATTGTCTGGATCTCCGACTAGCCTCCGAGTTGCCGAACACCCCGCCCTGCAGTCCCACAAATCCTCCTCATTCTTTGTATGCTTGTCAGTCGCTGCATTCATTCAGTTTTGACGCTCGTACTATCAACTGCTGCATTCTGTTTTCCCTGTCTAACAGTCCGTCCCCTCACTCCTGCTCTCGCATTCCCCACCTTTCTTGTTCCAGCTCAATAACCAAACAAACCCATTTCCTCTTGACACTCGGCTTCGTTGCGGTGATTTGCTGTGCTTGTCAGGTCGAATATTGAACGACATTGTGGCCCCTGTCAACAAAAGGAAGGCCCCGGAAGCGAGAAGGGCAGTGCTATTTGCGTGCGGTGCGGATCACCCCCCACCCCCACCACCACCTCCATACATGCCATTCTGCCTTTTCTCATTGTCTGGTCTGTAACCAGTAAGCAGCAAACCGATGCCAGGATGACACTGCCTGCCATGATTGTTCTAAAACTCACTTTGTTATAACTGGATATTGCACACGACACTCCTACCTAAACAGGCGTGTTCTGTTCTGTCCCTCAACCATCCTTTTCTCACTCATCCATTGGACAAAGTCCAATACCATTTTCTTGATTAAACCTCAGGTTCAAGAGGGAGAACAGCAAGCCCTGTGGATGTTTCACAAGGTGACACTGTTGACATTACTGTCAGCCGTGTGAAAACATGAACATATGCTCAAGGTTTAGGAGCTAGTTTTCTTCTTCGGTGCTCATTATAGTGTGATATGTTCACGTTTGTCTGTGTCTACCCGCATTCTCAATTCAGCTCCCGTGGATATTTTTATGTCTGCTTTCGAATGCACAATGCTATCTCACCGTTGGACATATGGGACTCAGAGAGATCATTCCACCTGTGGAAAAACAAAGAATTCACTCGGGTAAAAGACAGATTCTGAAATGTAGATGACGTTTTGGCAGAGGCACGGAAAAGCCACCATCCTGATTACACCCTGCTGAGCCGCAGTTGGCTGTTGTAATCAGCGGCGCAGCAGGTGCTTTAACCCTTGCTGACACAGGTAGAGACAACTGTACACACACTGCTACACAATTTGGTCTTGGACATGATACTTTTGAGCACTGAAACTAGGCTTGCAGACCGTACACACACTGTTTGTTATACCCGGGATAATGAGATTTGAATAATCATGCATGGGGAATTCAGGACCCCAGGAGAGGATGTAGGGGGAAGGGATGTGACACATGTGTTTGCATGGTTGAGCATTCTTAGTTAAAGCCGGCAGACAAACAGATTTCACGGCAGGGAGCAACATGGTGTGTCAAAGGTGTCATGCCAAAATGGGATGATACCACCCTGGTGTACTGGGGGGGAAATAGGAAGGCATTGTGACATTTGGTAATATTCACACCTTACAACACGAGACAGTGATAGCCGGGTCACTGAAACTGAGAAGGTTCTGCTCGGACCTACAGAAAACTATGACAGACTTTATGGTCAATGTACTGGATCCGTAGAAGGCTTGAAAAATGTCTTAACCTGTAAACTAAGAATAGACAGTGATTTCTAAAGATTCAAAGTGGGCAGATTTGAAGAGTTAATGCAACCGTACCACCGTTTTTTTTTCACCAACACCTAGTAGTGACACACCATGTTGTTTCCTGAGGCGTTTTCCCAGTCAGGGTACACCTGACTGTCCCAACGTTTGTGCTTGCCATCATCCTGTACTTTATTTTGAAATTGTTATAAAGTGGAAACTATGGTCATAGATGAGCTCAGCTTTATTTTCAGAATACCTGAAACCGCCTCCTTGTTGATTCACTGAACTGGTAAAAATGAAGGGACATAAAGATCACTGGCTAGAGAATTAGCAGCAGCTTAATAACAGGATATTAGGATATTATGGTGGGTTTTCTTTTCTTGAAATGTATAAGAAGTTGACCTAGTCTTGGTGTTTATAATCTTAAGCAAGAAAGTTGCTTGTAACCTGTTTAGAGAAAAAAAAATATTTCAATCCTATACAACTGTAACTTTATTTTTAAAAATTGAGTCAAAATTTTAACTGATAGTAGTCAATTGATGCCAGAGACATTTTGAAGTCATTGCCTTGTGGCCAGAAATTGGTACTGAGATTTAAGATGCTTAGACTTTGGCTTCTCCTAGTGGGTGATTGACATTGTTCATCATTTCTAATTAAAATATTGCCTGTGAAGTAAGAAAGTATATGAAAAATAAGGTAAGCTTCAAATGAACAACCAAATTGTAAAATGTGAAATGCAAATACTCTTATTTCCATATGATGTTTGAAGGTTTTGCAATTGAATGAATAGTGTGGAAAATCATGTTAGACTCACCAAGGTCAAGTACATTAAAACCAGTGTTCTCATCTAGTTTAACCAGTTCATAAACAATAAATTGGTTTATTAAAACTGAAATGTCTTATTGAAAGAAATAAATACTCTTTCAGTTGTTTTAAGTGTTCGTTTCTCTTATCTGTTTGTCACTGAAAACTGAGAGAAAACAGAAAAAGCACGCAGCAGACTGTCAGATTTCACACTAGGCCTGAGCACTGGCATGTTGAAAACCCTCTTTGTTGTGCACACGCTGACGTTCGAGTGCTGGTTTTTCTCGCTAACAAGTTAACTTCATCTAATCTCCCAGACAGTGGCTGTAAATGGTCTGACAAGGCCTTTGGCTCTCGGTGTCACCCATCATCCTGCGTGCACAAAAACTGGCAGCTCGATGCTTTGGGACCCACTGCAGCACCAGACAGTGCCGTCATGGGGATGGACTGTGGCATGCTGTTTGTACCATAATCTTGTCAGGGACTCCAAATACGCCCTTGCCAACTTAACAGACGTGTGTCAAAATTTTGCATCTAAACCACCGAACAGCTTGCATGATGCATTGACTGAAGAGAACGATCCGACCAGAAGTCCTGCTGATTTTATTCCTTGCTCTATGGTTTTTTTGCAGATGAAATTTGATGAATGTTGTGCAGTTATTTTTGACCTGACAGTTTCCTCAACGCAGAACCACATAATTTTGAATTCTTGTCGCCAACTCAAAGTTGTACTTAAGAGGACGCTATCACTAAATTTACTAAAATCGCACCATGTCAAACCCCAGAGCACTGTTCCAACATTAGGTTAGTCTATTCTTTTGCACTTGTGTCTTGTCTTTGCAGTGGGCTATATAAAATTTATGTTCTCTTTCTCCATTAAAGCTGCCTTTCCAGTTTGACCTTGATATCCATCAAATTTATGCAGAGAAGATGTCAGCGGCTACTCGTAGCTGTGGAAATTGTCAAACCACTCATAGATATCTTTGGTAATTGAAAATTTAACACTTCGGCATGGCTCTACGGCGCAGTCATAAATCATAAAGACATAAAACCACAACATACGGTGGAATGTTATTCGTTTTAGAGTCTTATTTGATAAAGAGGAAAGTACCTTTGGGACCCATGGGGCAAACACTGCTCAGGGGTTTGGACATCTGAGGACTGTCAGGTGGATTTTTGTGAGTTTTAGTGTAGCGCCACTGAATATAAATGACTATGTGTTGTGTTATATCTTTATTGAAATTCATTTTCATTCTTTAAGTAAGCTTTTTTGTTTGTTTTGTTAAGCTTGGGAGAAATAGATGCTTGTTAATGTTGAATATTATACATATTATATTTTTTGAGGTGTGTTTGTGTGGTTATTAATGCTCGAGTTAGCTGGTGAACCAATATGCACCCTCTTGGTGCGTTATAGTTGCTCTGATGTTTGTGTTTTTATTTTTTTTTCTCCACACCTGTTGTGTTACCTGCATGCTTTATGTGAGAGAAATGTCTCGAGTCGTATCTGCGGCTTTCTGCATGCGTTGGCTTGTTTGTGAGGCGAAAAGTGAAAGAGACTTTGAGACTGGGAAAGAGTTACTCAGTCTCTATTCTAACCACCTCCTTCAGATTTATGGCTTTTGGAGAAAGATCTGTCTGACAACAGGCCTGTAATTAAAGTTCAGGGGAAAAAAGAACCTCTTCTTTCATGTCACAGTCCTCTTCTTTATAACTTCTGCAACTTTAGACCAGATCTCTTAAGACTATGTTGACGCCTTAAAAAAAAAGCAACCAGTAATCTGAATTTTTAGTTTTTTTCAATACCACCTCCAGCTTTAGGCGTCACTGTTTTGGTCACATCCCATTACACATTACAGACAGACATTGAGCCCTGTCGATTGATTAGAAGTTATGGTCTGGCTGCCTTTTATGTTTAAATTTGACAGGTATTCAATGGCTCCATCAATAATTTGTGTACAAAAACCCTGCAGCTCTTGAGCTACAGCTTGCAGGTCTTTGGGTTCAGGAAAGAATCAATAGTTTGGTCCTCAGATACCAATTTAATTTTTTCTGAACTGTTTGACTCCATTTATCTGCACTAAAGGTATTTTTGCTCTCAAACTCCAGTTTTGTAAATGTAACAATCTGGTCAAATACATATAATATAATATAAAGTTTTAACTATTTTTTAAAATATTTAAAAATACATTTCTACAATAGACGTGTGCATAAAAAGACAATAGTACATGTTCATGATGAAACATTATTGGTTTACAGTGTTCTGTGTGAACTTATCTGTAGAGTATTTGAGATGATCGTGATCATTTTCACACTGTCACAAAAAAAGAGTCAAGCTCCTCAAAATGTACCATGAAATTTAGGAGTAATATTTATTATATTAGTCGTGATTTTACATTATACATTTTATTAATAAAAAGAGATTTTGTAGACAAAGTAAATCACCAGTGCCTGCCTATATACCCTTTTTAGCCTAAAAAATAGAAACTTATATCTGTCATTATTAATAATCGATATAGAAAGTTATTTTGTTTTTGCAAAACAATTTTATTATAAATAGACCTCTCCTATTTATAGTTCTGACTCTTAAAGCATGCTGCAAATTACAGTATTGCCATGTTTTAGGTCTTTGTACGTCACCTGGTATCATTTATCCAGTTTCTAACACATAAAAGGCGACCTTTTTTTGTTTCACTACTTTCGGTCTTGTACCCCTTAAAAAAACCGTACTTACTTCAGCTGACCTGACGTTAGCACAAGCAAATGGAAAAAGCTCTTGATGAGGCTTTAGCTGATTGCGGTCTGAAGAGTTCTTGGCTCTGATTCTTACAAGGAGCTGAGGAACTCCCCAAAGAACAATGTGTGTTTGAGTGATTTTTCTCCTTTTGCATTTGCATCTTTTTGCACTACAGACGGGATTGCAAAGGTGACATACTGATTGTTAGCAGGTGGTTGATGAATGAAACTCGTGTTTATTTCTGTCAAATGTAGACTCGGTAAACCCCCGGGCTTCATTCTTGCTCCATTTTGTTCCGTTGTGTTTCTCTTTTAGAGGCTGTTGTTTGTCTGATTAGTTTTTAATCAGTGGTAAAACTTTTTTTGTTTTTGTTGTTTTGTAATAATGTCTGGGCTTGAAAAGTTACAGTTTCAAGCAGAGTTCAGCTGTGTCACAGATTGTTCCCCTAATGCAAAGATAAAAAAAAAAAACAGTTTCAAATGATCTTTTCAAACAACATATGAAAACAGTTTTATGAGTTCCAATCATTCACAGGACTTGCGGTGAGAACACACAAAATAAACTGGAATAATAGATACGAGCAATAAATAGGTTCCTGTGGTTCAAAAGCTTTGTCTAACAGAGTTGATTGAAATGATTTATCATGACTCCTTTGAACCGACCAAACATAGTTGTTTTTTGGGGGAAGATGTGTTTTTTTTAATTAGTTGGAGAAACTCCATCACTTAGATGTGTGCAAAATGTTGTTAAGCACACAGATGTATGATTGTTTACAGACATACCAAGAGCACATTTGTACATTTCTCCCGTACAGTGGGAAGACCTTGGGTTCCAGCTTCTTGTTCTAAATTTGACCCAAATCTAAATGTTGTAGCGGAGCCCCAAAGCCTGGTGGACAGGAAATGGTTAAAAGCTGCTTACGCCCTGAACATTTAGTCTGGCATGGTGGACCTGCGCAGCCAGTCGACTGAAACAGGACTAGCCCGGTGACTGAGTCCCGCTGGCTGGCTGCCAGGAGCTCCCCACGCAGCAGACAATACCCACCTGTGTTAGACAGAGGAGGGGGCTGGTGGAGGAGTGTGTGAGCGACCGAAGGCGCACACAAACAAGCCAGCAAGCCAGTTATTTTGTGCTCAAACAGGCAGAGCTTGGCTCCTCCTCTTTTATCCCCCCACTCTGTGTCCGCCAGCTCTCCAAATGTCTGTCAACAGGCTCCAGCTCTTGTTTTTGGCTCATTGTGCTGGACGCTGATGTTTGAAAGCAAACTCTGAGTTGAAAATCAAAAGTGCGGTTTGAGACGAGGGGAAAGCTTACAAGTGGACAGAGGGTCCACTGGTCGCTTGTACATGTGCGTTCAAAGGACGCCCCCAGTTGGATTCCAGCTACCCCTCCACAAATGTGCCGTAGGCTAAAGGGGGTGAGGGGAGGGGGTTTAAGGGGGTCCCAAGGGGTCTTTGCTCTCTGGTTACTGCAAAGAGGCTGCCACTGCCAGGAGGTTGCTATGGCAACCCTTTTTGATCCCTGCAACAATGCAAGAGCGCCACTTCCCCCATTCTCCTCCTCCCCTTTCTGAGCTACACATTCACATGCACACACTGGTTGTGCAAACTTACAACCGAGGCCCACGTGATTGGCCCATTACATTGGGGGAGCATGTTTATAAAAGAGGCCGATGATGTCCACGTGGATTGAAGCCGATTCTTGTGAAATTAAAATGCTGCACCTAGTTGATTTGAATCTTGTAATTACACAATCACACACCCTGAAGGTCATTATGAAGATAACGTGGTAAATATAGGAAAATGTGAAATACAATTAAAAAGGAGTGCAGTGGATAAATAAAAAAATTGATGATCAGAGGGATTCCCTCAGGTTTTATTCTCCCCTGCCCAATAAAATGGTAAATTAATTTCACTTAAACTAAATGGCTTGTTTTTACTATCATGATTTACAAAGTCTTTTACATTTTTGCCCTTTTTTTTTACCTACAAACCAAAAGAAACATCAGCAGGTGCAGAAACAGGTTTTTTTTTAACTCTGTGGTGGCCATGGCCTTTACAGACTCAGGCTGGACCACCCTTTGTGCTATCCCACACAAACAATTGTGAAGTCATTCAAAGAGCTATTCATCACCTCTTAAAACTTCCATTACAATAAAGCTAGCTAGTCCTTGACTTATACTAGCTAGCCAGCCAGTAGCTCATTCAACAAAGCACTTTCAAATCAGGCCAGTGTGATATATGAAATGATCCAGCCAGCATGGAGGGTTGCAGTCAACCTAACTCCTCAGCGTTACACTTCTGAGCTGGCAAGGGAGGTAGTCACAGAGCTAAATTGGCAAGTAGGCGTGAAGTGGAGGTATCGCTGAACAGTGCTGCTGTCAGTTGCCGTTTCCAAAAACATCATTTGTGAAGGCTAATATAGTTGTGGAACATGGCTGGCTTGAGTGGTTCAACTGTGAACAACTGGAGAGGGCTTAGAAGTTGTGTTTGCATTTGTAAATAAGAGTGACCCCAAAAAAACCAAACAGACTACCTTACAAATGCCTCTCCTATGAGAATACTGGCCTCAAACTAAACATCCTTTAAAGATTCTCTGGCCTCACCCATGTGTGGCACTGATAAGTGAGTTGTTGTGAATATAAATTTACCATCTGACAAAAGTGGAGTGCATCGGATGTATTGCATCGTTTCATACTTGCCAGATCAACAACTTCACAAAGGCCTATTGTACAATAGCGAAGCTGAGGCATTGTTTGGATAAATTAGAGTCATTCAGAGGCATTTCATGGGCTACTAGAACAACATAGAATTTGCTCTGATATCCTGATAGAAAAAGACGTTATTGTCTCCTAGCATTATATTTATGCTCCACTTGTTGCCTCTTCAAGTAAAGCAAAAGGGATATTTTTAGTCACTCTGTTGTGATGCTGATTAGAGTGTAAAACCCGCTGCTCAATCATACATGAAGCCTTTAAACAGAAATGGTAGTAGTATTAGAAGTACTGTTAGTAATGTGATGGCCAGCCTAGAGTCAGAGAACTGGAGTGTTTTTGCGCTGGTTGTAGCAGACTGTACCAGACAGTGATTTGACTGACAGTATAAATGTTTGTTGGTTAATACAGCTGGCAGAAAGATATCAAGACAGGAAGTTTGTTTTCTCAGAAGGCTTGGTTCTTTTTGTTAGTGTGCATTTCAGAATAAAGAACATAGATCAAAAACAAGCATTGTTGTTTGAATTTTCTAATAGGACTTGTGTTCACTGCATGGTTAAGTCTCTTTTTTTTTGTTGTTGTAAGAATACATTGTCTTCTTGTACCCGTGTGTGTGTTTGTGTAAAGCTGTGATTTTCAGGATTTGCTCTTGGGGCTTATGCAAGGTGGGTTGTGGAATTAAAATCTGTGCCTCAGCTTTTCACTGTTTGTTGTAGCACACATAGATGCACTACTCAAATCAAAATTTGTGCATTTCTCAGTCTGTGTTTAGTATTTTTCCCCTAACAAATGGCTGATGAAGTGGTGTTTGATGTCTAAATCCCTTCCAGGTGTCCAAATTGATTCACGGCTTGAAGCAAGGCACTTCAGATGTTTGTCCCCTTGTGAGCTGATCAGACATGTTTGCACTTGCTCTCAAAACCAAAACAAAAAACAGAGAACCAACAGCTAATCAGTTGACAGATTTTTTTTACTGTGACAATCATCAGAAATATCATGAACATGCTAAACAGACAACACCTCTGCCATATGCCACAGTAACACGTCCCGTTGTGGGCACAGCGCCTGGAAACAGAGTGCGGGCAGGAAGTGCCATATTTCCTCCAAGGACAGTGAGATCATTGGCTGGACCCCCAACGTATGGACACATGGTCCAAGACCGCCTAGTTCTCTTGTTTCCATCCTTTGTATTCCTGCTGGTATGACAAGCTGTATGCCTCTGAGATGGCTTCTGAGTGTTTAACTCAGCCTTTCCCCTTTAATTGGCTTTTTTTTTTTTCTTTTGTACAAAGCGAAATACTGGATGAGTCACAGTGACGGTCATTAATGTAAGGACACCTGTGGGTTATTTGGACATTAAAGGCTAGCAGAAGCTTGGATGAAAGATTTTGTTCTTGATCACAACCAATCTGAAGGACTTGTTGTTGCTTTTTACCTTGTGTTTCCATTGACACTAACAAAAAATACCTAAATCTTAGCTTTTCCTTGCTGGCCAAGTAGCTTACAGCAGATTATGATGCTGGCTCTACATCAAACGAGCTGAGATCAGTTATCACTCCTGCCTTTTAACTTGACAGCCACTCCTCCACCCTCCTCACAAAAACACAGAAACAACAGAGCACAGCTCAGGCCCTTGTAACACCCCAGAAGCCCAAGATTAATGGCTGGATTCATCATTCATTTTGGCCTTTCATGTCCAGTATTGAGCTATGAAGATGCACAGTTGCCAGTGCTTTGACTAGCCCCTAAAATAGATTGAATTATTTCAGTCCCAGAGTCAAACAAGTTCATATGGCAGAGTATGTGGTGTGTTATAGGACGGACATGCAGAGATGGAAACTGTAATTAAGCGTTTCACGGCTTCTGCTGATGTTTGTTGATATTTGTATTCGTATTTGTTGCTTTTTTTCCTTGTCTGTATTAAAGATTTCGAGCACAGAGTGATGGCAATAAAGGCTTTGCTTCTTTCCGGAAAGATTTCCATTACCATAATCCCCCGTCAGAATGGGTCTTCCATTACCCCTTTGTGCTCTGTCTGCTCATGACAAGAAATCAAATGGACGTAGATAAAAGTAGTCCCAATAGCCCCACCATGCACATCTTACAACACTTACATGCAACATGCACACACCCACCCGCCCACCCATACACATACAGCTTTCTTAAATTACTCTCATAGTTTCACTTTCCTCTAAAGTGCCAGAGCCTGAGAGCTTGAACAAAGGAGCCCCAGGACTCCTACCACCCATCAAAGGTACAGCTGGAGTTCACCCAGAGTCTTGTCAGGAGTCAAATGAAGTCATTAAAATCCTCTTTTCCACTGCTCTGACATTCACTTACTTTTTTTGTGCTCTTGCTCGCACAGAATGGCAAATGGTAACAACTCTCGTCACAACTCAGTGCCGCCTGTGCTTCCTTATATTTGTTGTATCCCCGGTGTTACATCGTCAGTCTGTCAATTTCTCCTCGGCAGTTTTATTTTTCGAGATTACTTTGTGTAGCACCTTGTATACAAGAGCTAAACTTGGGGGGAAATGTGTTTGGTTAAGTGAAAACTAGATGCGAACAAAAGGTGCCGGGATGCTTTCACTGACAGCTCATTGTTAAATCTTCTTCAGCTGACGCTTTTGATGTTTGCTCTGCTACGTTTGATTTTAAGTAAGGCAAACCTGCAGCCCACTGTGAAGCCGTTACCTGCCTGTAAAGATTATCGCGCTCTTATGTCGCGAGCCAGTTCCAGTGGGCACGGCGCTGCTCGTATCGCTTCAGCGCAGCTGGTCTCACCGCGTTCCCACCCGGCTCTCCTGCAGAACTCCGTTTTAATCACAGAGCCTTTGTGAGGCGCTGCCTTGAAACTTCCAATCCAGTTGGTTGCACACAGCAGTTGGCTTTACGCCTGCATTGTGTTTATATACAGGCCACGTGTGTACACTAAATGCTCCGGGTGTACAAGCAAATCCACGGAAGCCATGTCGGCGCAGTTGACATCACGGTGGCCGATTAGCAGGTGAGCGCTCCATCCCAATCCCCACAAGCATGTAAACACGGACTGAAGTGGCCTTTATGCGCTACACACCACCCTGCCTTTTGGTTAACCTGCAGCACTACAAGGCCAGCATTAATAATTTAGCAAATCACCCAGATGTGATGGAGCAAACAAGAAAGCCTAGGAGGAAACACACTCATTGTGAGAGGCTATTAAATATGAAAGCTGTTAGTTTAGTTTTCCCGGAGGTTAAAGTCTCCTTCTCAGAAGCACTGCTTTCCTTGGTGAGAGAAGAAAGCAAATTGTTCACTAATATGAAGTAGCTGGCACGGTTATAATTTAGCAGCTTGCTTAAAAGAAACAGCTACTTTGCTGTAAATTTCCAACGAACTCGTAATAAGTTTCAAATCATTGCGTGCAGCACCTTTTATAATCCCTGCTGATATGTTTAATTTACTGTTTTCTTTTGCACTGGTGATTGCCGCTACTTACTATGCTTATTTGCATGACTGAGACGAATATCTCCCAGCAGTGTTTTCTGGTTGACTTCTGTCAGCCCGGCCGGCATACACTCGTGCACACAGGCTCACAGAGTTGTCCCGCCACAGCTTCGAGTTGTATATTTATGTAAAGGGTGTGGCTGTGTGCTCCGTGAAAGAACGCAGTCACACTCATGGCGGCGGCAGGGGGGAGGGTGGGTG
>NC_051444.1:24201501-24255297 GCF_001649575.2 Kryptolebias marmoratus
GGTGGGTGGGTGGGGAGGAGATTCTTGCGTTTGAGATTACATGGGTTTCAGGGCCAGAGAAGAGACCCTCCGGTTGGCGTGGTGCTCGGGCGGGTCGTTTGGATGTTACACGAAAACCTCCAAGGGGGGGGAAAGGCAGCACTGCACACAAATCATTACTGCTCATCAGTTGCTGACACTCGGCCACTTATTTACTCAGCAGCTCGGCTTGGTTTCGACAGGGATACACCAACGCACTCGCTTAAAGAAACATACCTCCGTCTACATCAAGTCGGCGAGAGGAGGGGATGAAAAAAAAAACCCCAAAAAATAAATAATTGAAACACTTGTTTAAGGGCCAGTTTGTTTTAATTTGTCAGTTCACAGCAGGGCAGCGCCTCAAGCTTAACACACAATTCATCATAACTTCAAAGTCTATTCTGAAACAAATTGCCACGGTTGATGTGTGTGCAGTTTTCATTTGGCGGAAGATTGTCTGGTGCGTCTCAACGTTACAGAAAGTGGTGTGTCAGCGGTGCACAGGCTCCCATCCCACACCTAGCCATGCATTATTTATGACTGCTATATCATGTAGGCTGTATGAAGCATATTAAACACATAATCCTCTCATCTTTTATTGATGGTCTTTTGATACCAGCCAAGATAATAATATTAGTAATAGGGTTTAATATATAGGCCAGTATGCAGAGTTGACTGCCACGTTTGAGTCAATGGTAATGAAACTTCCTCCAAGCCCTGTTGGTAATTCGGTTTGCTTCAGATGTGGGAACTGGGAGGGGGGGCTTCAGACAGGTTGCTCTGAAAGAGATTACGTCTGCTTATGACATACTGTAAACACTTACACACAAGCTGGTTGTGCTCAGTTGACTGTTTACACACCTTGGCTAACAGATAAGAGGGAATTTCAGCTTGCCTCTGATCAGATCTGCCAAAGGACAAGCCTCTGTCAAGTGCTCACGGTCTCCGCTTCCTGTGTTTTTATTGTGAGCGGCAGAAAGACTCAGTCTGGGTGGGGGGGGGAGGTGGTGGCTCCCTTTGATGGGCTCTATCTCTTGTTTTGTGGGATCCCACGTTCACGCACAAGCACACATGCATGTGATTACATCACACAATAGAGCTTCAATACAGTCCCATCAGTGTGCAGGAAATAGGATTCATCTACCCAACTTAACAAAGGCTGAGATGTAGGAGCCTCTGCTCTGATAGGACTCCTTTGTGAGTTGAGCTCTGCCAAATTGATTCTGATTATATGGTGTAATTACAGCAGACAAATGAGCCACCACAGAGGAAACGAGTGGCTTTCATTAGTTTCATTCAGAAGTCCTAAAAACACAAACAAACTTATCAACACAAACCAAAACACTAATCTTAAAGTGTAGACGCATCTTAATCAGCCACGGCTAGCTGGTAAATTTGTTTGGATTCTTTTTGACACAAGTGTGATTTGACTGTTTACCTCCAGAGATTTAAAATGTAGCTTTTCAATTTCCATAGAAATATGAGTCTTTACAACCAAATCTTGTTTTCGCCTCCATTCAGTTCATTTCACTCAGTCAATGTTTGGAGCTCATTTGAATGACAGGTTTTAACTGGGTGAACTTTTAATTTTTGCTTTTATGCTATCTGTAACATTTTTTTTTGAGTTACACACAGCACGGGATATCTAATTAACAAGCAATATATGCTGTTGTTGCAGAATTATTAACATTGAAAACTAATCCTCACTGCGATTGAGGCCCAGTCGACACTAATGTGGAAAACCTTGAAAAATCTTTTTATAATTTTCTGGTTGTCTGCTGTGTTTGCACCTTTTGTTTATTTACAGATGCCCTGTTTGCACTTGTGTTTTCTAATGTGAAGATTTTTAAAGAGTTTGGTGTATTATGTCAGTATGTACATGACCGAGAAATTTGGGGGAAGCAATGACGCCACATTCTACATTTATGCCCTGTGTTTCTTTCTGTATTATGCACTGGAAACCATAATAACAATGGAACTGTTTTTTAAACCATTTTATCTATCTGTCTATTGATATATACTGATTGCTTGAGATTGCTCATAGTTATTTTCAAAATTTTACCCAAAACGGCTTCAACTTAGTCATTTCTCAATATAGGATGATCTTAGTTTAAAACTGCATGGAAAGCCATGAGCAATATGCATTTATTCATTTGTTATTGTCACTTTCTAGCTTGGTACGAGTGTGTGTTTTCTTGTTTCAAACTGAGGAACAAACATGCATTTAGCAAATTATCTGGTGCATTGTTGTTGGAGCCTGATTCTCACTACCCTTTTATGGCTGGTGGCAGACAAGACCTCTTTAATTCAGCTCTTATCTCAACCCGACTGATTGAGGCCACAAAGCCATAATTTTCTTTGTAAACAAAAAGGAGGAGGGCTTTTTCTTCATTCTTCCTGGGATGCTAATAAAAATTTGCATTGAGATAGTCACCCTGCTGTGTCCGGTAGATGTTTCCCCCCCCTCGTATCTTGGCTCAGGAGCGAAAAGAACACAACTCGGTGTTGTTGCCACTTCACCGCCCCTCTTCCTCACCTGTAATATGATCCACATTAGCATCCACAACAGCCGGGGAAGCTCCCGCTGTCTTTGCAGACAGCACTGAGAGCAGAGATAAGCTCACTCTGTAATGAGTGTTCAGCCTCTGTTGGGCAGAAAAAAGAAGGAGAAGCCCTTCAGGACCACAGTGTGAAATGAGTAGCAAAACAGCTCAGAAGCATGTGTTATTATGAAAGGCAGCCTCCATGACCAGGACTGTTGTGGTGATGATGTCTTCCTGATCGGTCTTACATTCTGCCACTGGTGCCACAGTATCCTCTGAGCCCTGTTGGTGTAGTTACAACCTCAGAGATTGCCACAAGCTTCATATTTGAAGGTGAAGAGCAAAACGGAAAGGCTGCTTGAATTTGAACAAAGGTGCCAACAAAGATGCTGAACACTTTAATGAAACGTGGCGAGCTATAAGACAATGAATGGGCAAATAAATGCTACTCTTCAAAGCCCTGTGTAATACATTTAGATAATTTGATGTTTTAACAATAATTTATAGTATTATTTGTCTACTTTGCTTTGGTCACTAACCCAACATTGCCAAAACAGTTGGAATGTAGGAATTATTCAGTGTACTTTGAGGTTAATTCGCCTAAAATGATGTAAATGTTGGTGATTCAGCTTGCATTTAGGCACACATTAACTTTGTGCCTTCCCAGTGTAACATTTTATTTTCACAGTTTATATTTTAGCAGAGCAGATGTGACATTTGAGGTGGCACCTCTTTAAGGTGGGAACTCACTGAGCTGCATCTCTTGGGAGACTAGTTGGTGACTGAAAATTATGGAATAATTGCGAGAAAATATGTACATTTTTTTGTTGCAGTCTCACTGAATTCTGAGTGTTTGCAACCCAAGTGCCCAACGAGAATTGTGGTCACGTTTTTAGCAGCCAGTTCTTGAAAATCACGTTATTTTATTAAAGCTGCTTCTTTGCAAACTGTGTTGTTGGCCGTGCACATTATTTTATTGCCCTCCTCCGCAAACCTGGGCTTGTTTTGTACCAACCTTGGCAGCCAGCCTCTTGATTTAATCTATCAGAGTACCCCTTTGAAATAAAGACCGGTTTTGGAATAATTATTTATCATCACCATAGTTTTTTAGACTTGGTCATTGGCCTCAGCTGAGACGAGGTTTAAGAGCAACTTGTCAGGTGGCTTCAAGACAAGTTCAAGATGGGCCGGAGATGCCCATGCCGACTTTGTGACTATTTCAAGAGAAAAGCTGTCGCACAGTTTGTTTTTGAACATGTTCAAAACTCAAGCAAGAGTCACAACTGAAGCCAAGAACCCCACAAAAGTCACAAGACGTTTGGGAGACTCCCTCATGAATGCCATTTGCCAACAGCCCCATGAAATACGACCTGTAGGCAAAAGTAGCTGACCAATGAGAGCAGAGTAGGCTTTTTGCAGAATATTAATCCTTCCTAGATTCATTTTGTTGAAGTAATTGGCACTTGTGTGGCTTTAAAGAATGAGAGAAAAAGGCAAAAAGATCAACAAATAATGTAATTATGCTACACATCCACACTGATAAAGTCATATTTTTAAAAAACTTTACATTCTATAGTATAGCAATATAGTTTGGAGAAAAGCTGCTCACACAGTTGTGGTTTAAAAAGTTTGTCTTTAGATCAGTATGGACGTGCAAAAAGGGAAATTCTGTTTTTGTGAAACATGTCAAAAGCTGCCTTAAATTGAGTGTAAGGTTGAATGTAATAGTGGGAATGATCAGATTGCAGGTTACATTTTCGATGTTTCTGCCTTTAGTAAAGTGCGGGACAACTCAACTTTTATTTCATAAAACATTGTCTAGAGTGTCCTGTTTTAAAAGACAAAAAAGCACTAAAGTGCCTGTCCATGGTGTTCAGAGAGTGGGACCGGTTCTTATCATGGCCACTGAGATACTTCCAGGTCGATTCACTCGATAAGAAACCTCTCCGAGCAGTAAAGTCTATTCAGCCGTAACCTTTATGCCTTTTGTGATTTCTCCTTCCTTATGTGGACTCCTTTCCCTTTGTCACGACTTCCCTTGCTGATTGTTAATGCTTCCTGTACAACTCTAAAATGGTGCTGCATTTGATTTGTGATGACCCATAAAATTATCTTTCTGCTGCCGTATCTGTCCTGTGGGCAGGGGTTACTGTCAAATATTGTTCAGCCTGGGTGTCTGTGGAAGCAAAGAAATATTTCAACACAGTTCTGGCTGTAAATGCTGCAGCACAGGTCAGATCAATGGGAAACTCGATTTAAAAAAACAAAACAAAGGCCTGGTACTTGAAGGAATTTATATTGCGTGCCGCCTTTCATGTCAGAGTTGTAAACTGAGGTTATCTTATTCTGAGAAACAATGGCGTTATAGCCGTTTTGGTTAAACCTTGAAAATAAAATCATGTACAATATTCTATCACCATCTGTTAGAGTATGTTTCGTAAATGACTCTCAGCTCCTTCCAGATGAAATTTAACCTCAATATCTGTAAAAGTGACCGAGTTATAGACATTCTTCTGTTGACTAAAATCAATTAGCTTTGGCAGCCACCTTGTCTCTAAAAGGTAAATGGCCGTAGATGTACATCTGGCGATTACGTTGAGTGTTTCATTAAAATTCATCTAGTGGTTCATGAGATATGGCGGACCGTAATAAGTAGGAAAATGTTAAAGCCCGTTCTCCACTCTACAGAGCACAAAGCCTTAATTAATAGCTGGACTGGAAAAGAAGTAAACTCATGTTTTGCTATCACAAATAATGTAGAAAGGTATGACCTGCTATAATGGGATCAGAAAGTGAAATCCTATTGAGTCAGTAGGTGCTGTTAGAATGTAATCCATTTGCCATCACCGAGGTGCTGAAAAATCGGAAATATTCAGAATGAAGATTCATGAAAAGGGGCTTGAATTTGACTTTAGGAGAACCAACAACTAAGCAACATTCTTCTTCCTATTTATGCTGGTGCACCCACCGCTTCATCGGTTGTCATTCAATTTCAATTTCAGACTTAGTACATGGAGGGGATTATTTTGAAATCTACCAGGACAGATCAGTTTCATTTTTACACTGCAGATTTTGGAGGTGGCCTTACCCTGACGACACCTGCTCTTCGGCCGTTGCACAGCTCTCCGCAGTGATTAGTGACGCGCTCGTTCTCCACAAAAACGGTTTTCAGCATTGTTAGCTATGCGTTTGCTGTGCTCGTGGGTTCACGCCAGGTGAAAATGATGAATTGTCTCGAGTACATCTGCAGGACAAAAGGTAGCTCGTTGGGTTTTTTGGAAACAAAGGGCTCAGAAAAAAAGAAAATCTGCTTTCCGATCTCCAGCATGACAGCGATGACATCCATAGGACCTTTTATCTCTCACATAGTCTTCATTTTGTAATCTAACAACACCCCTGGTGCAAACACTTAACCCCTGTAGCCATACATAACTCCTCCGTTATTACTGTGCTGTCTTCAGATAGCATTCCCCTCCTGACCTCCTGATTTCCAAGTTGCCTTGGATTTATGCTATGCAAAGTTATTTTAAGGGTCCTTCTTTTGTTGGAGGGGTAGCATCCGGTTTCACGTAAAACAGTAAATGAGTCTTCCTCTCCATGTTGACTTGAAGGCTTTGATCTTTCCTGTGCTCCAGTTTTAAATGGTTTCCTCTGAATCGCTGTGAACACTACGCAACTGGCTTTTCTTTTATCAGCAGCCCCCCTAACAGCACTTTGAAGCCACAATCAACTAACCCTGAAAACAACAACACCAACACCAACAAAAAAAGAGCAAATTCAGAGAAAACCTGCATGTTGATACGATATACCACCTATGCATGCACGTTTGTAGGTGTCGGCAGGATTTTTTATTTCCATAATAGAAAAGCAAAATAGCTTCTCAAGAATGTGTTTTTCTTAATTAGTTTCTATATTTAAAAAATCCTTTTAGATCACGTGTACCCTTTTTCTTTTATATGGCAGTAATTGGCCTGTGTAATTTTCTGTACTCGGCCACTGGGAGCTCGATGGTACGGCCGGTGACTCAGCTCTCTTGTAATTAGTCAAATTTTGCATGATGATGCTTATCTTAACAAGGAAAGAAATTGGGATACTTTGAACTGTTTTTGCGACTAGGGCCAGTAATTGGCTCCAGGCTTATCAGGCGCAGATTGGTCACACTCGACCGCTCTAGGAAGCCAAAACCGGAGACTGCGATCAAGACAATTGCTAGATGTGACCTCAAACAGACTGCTTCGACGTGAGCTGCACTTTTATCTCCGGCCCTTCAGACCAAAACCAACTGTTTTGAGTCCGCGTGAGCCGTTTGCGCTGTAAGCAACCCTTTTTAATCCTTTCTCTCGACATAAAAAAGGCATGAAAATGACAGCAGTCAAGGTCAAAATGGGCAAAGAACCAGACTTTGAAATCCAATGCTGATAAATTGCCGGGTGTTTGACTGCGCAAGGCATACAGGATTATATCGATTTTCTTTCCTCTGTGTGTATATATGTTTACGTGAGTGAGTGTGATAGCCAAAAAAACCGGGGGGCAAGAGAATGCAATATTGTTTCATTTAAAAATCTATAGGATATCTCATTACAGCCTCATGATTTTCTTTAGCATCAGGGTTAGTAGGGAAGAGGTGGAGCTGGTGGGTGGTAAGATGAATGTGCTTTCCTGTCTCAGATGACTATCTCATCTGCAGTCGTTCATTGAGAAACGGGAGGGGTGACTCGGCGGAGTACCTGGAATAATTCCTGGCCATGTTTGCCCACTGTTTGCTGAGTTTTACGGCCTTATCAGGAAACTCCACATGGCTGAGAGAACTTATGAAATGCCAGGATCTGTAAAGGCTGGATTTCACTGAGCTGCGACGGCTGGAGCCTGGTTGGAGACGCACGGTTGTGGGGAAAATACACCAATTTTCACTCAAGTTCTTGCAGATTTGGTGCTTTGCAGCAACTCCTGGTGAGATCAGGGCTAAAATTTTGCTGGGAGTTCACATACATATCAGCCAAAAAAAATAAAAAAATACAACTCTAGTGCTCTACAAATCTGAAAAAGAAACTGAGAAGGGTTCAAGCTGGGTTCAAGATGTTCAAACTTTTTAAACATGTCCAAAATTCTTGCAACTCAAGAGCAAGACTTGTCGGGTTAAGGGTGGATAGAGAACTGTCGCAAACATTTCGAGACACTTTGGAGACTCCTTTGTGTACGGCGTTAGCAGGTTTTCCACACGGCGAGGAAACAATTTGGGAAATGCTGGGATTTTTATGTGCCACTTAAATCCACAAAATGATTTTTAGATTCCACATTTATTCTCCAGTCAAACCCATCTCGGGCTGTGTTCTCTGGTTTTATAATGGCTGCCTAATTTATGTAAATGACGCTGCTGTTTTCTGTTGGTTAAATGACAGTTTTCTTTCTCTTTTTGTTTCCACGAGTGAAGCTTTTGCGCCTCCATGTAAAGAGCATTTTGCTTAAAAAAAAACAGCAGAGGCTGTCATCTGCAGCCACTGTGGGGAATTGTAGTGGTCTGTTCAACGACTAGAAAAGGTTAAGCTTATTCCTAAGTCTTGACATTAAGTGATGGTTTTAACCTTTAGAAAAACATGCTGTTTCCTAGTATTTTGCTTTCTAAATATTCACTGTGATGTGTTTTTTTTATTCCCCCCTTTAAAACCCCCTGTCTCTGTGCACTCACACCATCACTACAGCTGCTCTGTTTGCCCGTCTGTGTTGCTGTCGTCTCAGTGGTCCCGGCCCTTTATCTTGGACCCGTGGGGAGACAGATAAGGAGGGGGGACTTTGAGTCTCAATCAGTGCTGGTTAATTATCACAAGCAGATGAGGTGAGAAAGGGTTCCCTGTCTGCACCGTGTCTCCTGTATATGTGTCCCTCGTCACACACTCACACTCATGTTTTAACGGCTCTTCATAGCATCCTGCTTGTTATCCCTGTTTTGGCAGGCTGATGGCTTTACGGTCATTTTTACTTGCCAAGGTCACTTTATTTGCATTGAAAATGAATGTATTTTGCTTGTTTTCACAGCTTTCTATATAATTGTTAATTCTTTTTAATAGTTTGATTTCACACTGTTTAGGTAAATATCTATATTTTAAAAAAATCTAGTTTGGAGTCTGCTTTAAAAACCGATGAAAGGTCATTCTAAGCTAATGAGAGGAGAGCATGAATCAGTTAGGTTTTCCTCTTTGCAAACTTTTTTCCCGTATTACAATTTAGCATGCCTGTTGAGTTGCATACAATGACAGAATAAAGACACTTATGGTTTTTATTGATCCGGGAGGTTCCATAAGTTACTGTTTCAGCTACATGACCACCTCTGGGGTTAGTAAATGTGAAGTCTGTTCCTGCAAACTGCAGCTCCTTCAGCGGTTGCGTGAAATTGGCTCCAGTATTGAGTTAGACTCACAAGGTAAAATGCATAAAGCTATGCATAATTACCAACAAGACCAATTTAAGAGACTGTTTGGAGCTGCAGCCTTTGGCCACAGTGCATGTCAATGTGCTCGGGCCCATTAGCATGCAGACAACAGACTCGGCTCTGTCAGTGGACTCTGGTCCATCTACGTGCTCTGGTCCACTGGTTACTGTCTTCTGGTGCTTTAGTCAGACACATCTGTCCACAACCAAGATGGCTTTGACCTGGTGACCAACTTGAAGCAGAAAAATGGTACCTCGAAAATCCAATAAATCACATTGCCATGGCTACAATCACCTTTTACGAACAGTATAATAAGTCAGTCTTTGTTTCAATTTAGTGATATTGAGCTGTGGTCTCAGTTAAGTCCTCCAGTGACCACTTGCTTTTATAACTCATATTACTGTTTCTTTAAAGTGTCCAACTTAGTCAGAAAATTTATAAAACAGATAGCAAAGATTACCCAATTACCCCGTTAGTCAGAAAGGTATGTTGAATGTTGATTTATTTTTTTATTTTTTAAATAAAATTTTAGGGCCCTTTAAAGTCCATTTGATTTTTTTTTTCCCTCAAAAAATTATTTTTTTTATTATTTAAATTATGTCAAAATTCAGTGTTTTGTGATGTTGCTTCATTTGTTCACCTGGTGATTTAATAAAATTTCAACAATTCAATAGTGCAATGTCCAAAATTTGATTAATTCTACCAAACTGTAACATACACTATAAAGTGTTTCAATCATATTTTTTATGCTTTATTAAGGTACTTAAGATCTGCTTGTAAGTCATTTTTTAAAGAAAAGTGATGTAGCGTACGTTTTAGAAAATTAAAGTTCCTCAAGTGCTTTAAATGAGAGCAAGGAAACGATCCTTCCTTTTGTGAAACAGATGCTTCACATATAAACTTAAAGATCCCACTAAATTTCAAGGTTTTTACATAAAACGTAGTGTAAAGCTTTATTCTTATTCTAGCTTTGTCCAGTTTGACTCACAGATAACGATGATGATCAGGACACTGCAGTCTCTTTTATTGGTTTCTTTGTCAACTATGACTTTGTTGTTGAACAGTCGTCAGCTGATTTAACACGAAGTTCATGGGTTTTAACTGAGTCTCCAGGTGTTGCTTAAAACAGGTGGTTTTATTATTATAGCCGAATATTTTGTTCCACAGATCCAGCCACGAAGTCTGTAGTAAGCTCGTGTCTGACTTCTGCTGATGTGTTTTTATGTGGAGGAGTTCGCCAAAGTGATAAACTAACATTAGCTCACTTCTTCCTTGATGGTTTGAAATGACTTGTTGTTCGGGTCGGCACACATTTTTCTCGCAGTCAATCACGCGCCGTCAGAACGGAACCGTTCTTCCAAATCGTAGACGTTGGCTGGGTATTGATGGGGTTCGAGATTTGTGTTAAATGTCGTCATTTTTGGATGCCTGCAGTGGACCTCTCTGCCTCGACTTTCATGTTTAACATCAAATTTTGTGATTCTGTTATATCTCAAAAAGACAGGTTCCTACATATTTGACTTAAAAGCTCATGTACTGAGAGGAATTCTTCCAGATGATCATAGATCAAGCTTGAACCTCTTACCACAACAAAAAGAAGACAGCTACATCTATATTCCTTTGATTTTAGTTAAAGCGTATTGAATTTTTTATTTCTTTTTTCAGTGTTTGAATCTTGAGATGTCCAAATCTGTCATTTTTCCGGAGTTATGCGCTCCAAGCATTCATCGGTTCTCCTAAATAATGAATCACTCGAGCGTGATTGATTTCCCATCTTATTACAAAGTGAGTGACATTTGTTTCTGAGCGACGCTTCTTAGTGCAAGTCAAGCTGCTGTTTAAGCAGTGGCCCAGCTCTATCTGTCATGTTGTCACTGGGCCCTCCGGAGTCTTGCGATGGCAGCAAACGCGCAAGATGACAAAGAGCCGCGAGCCGCAAAAGTTGGATGCTCTTCTCTTTTAATCTGCCAGTTGATTTGGTGCCAGCGTGCACCGGGTTCCCCAATCACTTTGTCTGTCCCTTCATGACTTGGCTTCCACCCCTCATCTCATCTCCCCGCTGAGAGAACCAGGATCCAGCCGGGTCCTTCAGGCACCTCAGGTGTTGCGCAAGTCGCCACATTATCTCCGATCTAGTTCTGTTCCAAATCCACAAAAAAAAAATAAATAAATAAAGATGCACTTTAGTTTCCAATAACCCCTTATCTTTAAATTTCATCTGGTCTTCAGGATTTTAAGTTTAGTGGAAGTTTAACGTTTGTCCGTCTGAGCAAAGCTTTTTCTGTTTGCTCCAGTTGTGAATACCAGCCCTCAGATTAAAAAAAAAACTTTCTTAAGAACAAGCTTACTTCAGTGAATCTTGCTATTATTGTATGGCACAAATAGACCTTCACTTTTTCAGTTATCGCTCAAGGGCCCAATCGTCGTTCTTCACGAAATAAAAGAGGCAAGCCTAAACTCGCAATCCCTTTTTAAAAAAACTTGACAATACTTTGATTAGAAGAGGACTGTTTTTGTTAGACAAACACTTAGACAAGCCCTGCGTTTTCCTACTCCTCTCGTGTGTGTGTGTGGTTTTTTTTTTTTTTATTGAAGTCACCTAGTCCTTCCGTGCCTGGATCGTTATTATTTCCCTCAGATGCCTCTCGGTGACAGATGGGCAGTGGAAAAAAGAGTTTGGGGAGATTGGAGGATGAAAGATTCAGTGGAAAATGAGACGAAGAATCGAGGTATAAAGAAGGGGGGGGGAGGAGTGTGGGAGGGAAGCAGAGACAACCATTTCCATTAGTGTCATTAAAGCAACCCTGACGCTGAGGGTGGAAGGACAAACAGCCGAGAGACGGAAATAGCAAAGAGGCTGGAGCTCAGCAAATGAAGTACTAAGGTTTATTACAAAGTGCCTTCCCACCGCCTCCCTTTTTATCCCTGCAAAAAGGAATCCATTCATCTTGATGTGCTATTAATGATTTCTTTTACTTGCGACTTATTTCCTTGTAGAGGTCTTACATCTTAGGGATCCGGGTTTAGAACAGGAACACAGAGCATCGAGTGTAAAAGCTGCATTCCGACATTGAATAACAAAATCCTATATCGCTCGTTCCCCCCCTGCCGAGTGCGTTTACTTTTCCACCAAGTCCAGGACGTCCTCGTCCCGAGCCACAGAAGGGCCTCTGTTGCTGAAAAATGGGCCTGGATCTGAGAGCCGCCCGCTCGGTCTCAAGAGCAGCTCAATAAGGAGGTCAGTCAATACTGCCGCTCTCAGACTGTGGGTCAATGAGGGAGGAGGCTTCCTGCTGAGCCGGGGGTCGAATAGGAGAAAACAGGGGGTCTTTGTGTGGAGAGCAGACCCTCATCCGCTACTCTGCAATTACACCCAACGTTGAGGAGCTGACTTTGTGATCTTCGACAAAAATTGCCAACTGTATCCACGCCGGTGCAGATCCTCGTTGTAGATTACATGCCACGAAAATGAGTTTACCAGCAGCTCTTGGCTTGGCCAAATCCAGGCAGCCCTGGTATTTATTTTTTTTTCTTTTTGTTGTTGTTGTTGTGTGTGTGTGTACCACCCCAGCTTTCCAAACCACTAAGCAAAGAGATTTTGAGTCTGGGGCTTCCAGTCTGAACGCATAAATTCACCTCACCATGATAGGAGGCTCCGTGATGCTGGAAAAGGCGCTTTTTAAAAAATGACTCACGATAGGAAATCCAGCACCCGGCTCCTCGTCTTCCAATCTGCCTCTCATCTCGGGAGCGAGGGAGAAAGTGTGAGAACGAGTGCAAGGCAGCGTATCGGGCACCACCTCATGCTGGACTCCTAAAACCTTTTATGACTGCTGAGAAAAGTGGATTTGGAACATAGGTAACGGCCCATACTTATCAAGCCGACAACCTCATTTTCTAGCGTCTTGCTCTGTGCTCCCTCATTCTCAGTGGTTGCCCCGGTGTGTGTGTGTGTGTGTGTGTGTGTTGGTGGGGGGGTTCCTACTGTTCAAGCACAACTGGGCAGCTGCGACGCCAAATAGATTAGACCTCTTGCTCTGTGATGTAGCTTCAGACTTCCAACTTTCCTCTCGAACAGTAATGCCGCGTGGAAATCTGCAGTGAGTCCGTGCTAATTATCACCCACCGCCGATAACGCACGTTCACCGCAGGTGATAATGTTGTTGCTCGTAACTTGTGTGAGTGCATTTGTATGTCAAATTGTGAAGGAAAGAAAAAACTCCCAAAACCAATGCACAGAGTTTTAATGAAACTCTCTTAAAGTAAGTGCACCTGGTCGTGCACCTACAACTGATTTACTTTGGGAATCAACCCAGTTCAAGATGGCCGCCACAGCTGATTGACCTTAGCATACCCAGAAATGGCTACAACTCAGTCAATTTTACAGATGTCGAGCTAAAGTTTGGTGTGGTAGTAGCCGAGACCGATCCCCAACACATACTCTGAGTGCACAAGATCTATGTTTAAAACTTTGCCAATAACTACTGCAGCCAACTGTCTGTCTGTTAGCAAAATATCTCATGAACCACTGGACAGATTCTGTTAAAACTCCCTGAAAGTAATCATTAAATGCACATTTAAAACTAGTTTTGGAGTCAACCCAATTCAAGATGGCTGCCACAGCCAGCTGACCTTAGCCAACACAAGTATAACTATAATTAAGGTCAATTTGACAAATATTGAGCTAAAATTAGGTGTAGTCGTAGCTGAGAGTCATCACCAACACATAGTTTGAGCATTCCTCATTTTTTTACAACTTCTTTGTTTGTAACTTTGGCATTATTATTTTTTTGTCTGTTAGCAAAACATCTTATGAACTGCTGGATGGATTTAAACCAAACTTTTAGAAAGCGATCAGTGAACGAACGTTTAATTTTCACTCACTTGTGAAGTCAATCCAGCTGAAAATGGCTGCAACGAATCAATCCTAGCCAAACAGTGTTGCTTTCAGTGTTTGAACAAAACGGCTGTAAAGTAACTCCATTATTTCTGAACATAAGATGATCTTAGTTTAAAACCCCGGCCTGAAAGGCAGTGGTAGATACGCATTTCTTTAAAGAATGCTGAGCCTTTTATTATTTCTCTTATGAAATCTGAGTGAGTTTGGTTTTAATTAGATGTATTTTAAGTTGTGAAATAAAAACTGGAGCCTGACATGTGTAATATATTGTCATAAACACACAAAATATTGTTTTTTTTCCTAACAAGTCTGATTTTACAGCTTAAGTTTATTTTTTCTTCTTTTCAGTGTCTTTGCTTCAGTGTGGTTTTTTTTTTTTTTTTTGGTTAGATATTTTTCTGAACTTGGATGTATGGGAACCGGAGCCCTAGTGAGATGTCAGCGAACACTTCAGAATGCATCAGTCAAACGAAGCTTGTTCTGTAGGCGTTCATTAGAAATTTTATTTTATTTTTTTTTTTTTTTTTTTTTTTCCGGGAGTACAATTCTCAGCATCGTTAGTTGCCAGAAGTGAACTTTCTTCACGTTGAGATAAAAGTGGACGCTGTCTTTATTCTGTTGCAGTGATGTTGTCAGTCGGAGGCTACAGAAAGACATCTGTGTCCCCCACCCCACCCCACCCGCTGAGATCCTGGCCTCATCCGTTTCCTTGAACCCGCCTCAGCCCTGTAGCAGAGAGAGATGGTTCAAGCTAGTTAACCTCTTAATATTAACTCTAGATGCGTTTTCTGCCTTGATAAAATAGGTTTTGGGGTAAAGTTCAGAAGGTTGAAATGATGTTTGGAGTTTATTGTGTTATTTTTCTCCCCTCCCCGCCTAAGGGACCCCGAGGAAGGGTGATGTGAATTTTGATGTGTGCTTTCAGACATTATGCGTCATTTTCTAAAAATAATCTGAGTCGATGTAGAAGAAAAATGGAATTATTTTAGTTTCTTGTGACAAATCTTGGGAAAACCTGGTTTACGCTACACGGAAGCCGTTTTTTTTTTTTTTGCCACAGCTAATGTCACTTTTCATCAAAATATTTGTTTTGTCTTTGCATAGTGAGTCCATCATTGATTACTCTGCCATACCTTCCTCTGTTCAGCCATCCGGACTTTGGCCAGTACTAACTGCATCACTGTTTTGACTCCCTGCCAGTGTGTGTGTGTGTCTGTATGTTTGTCTGCAGTCTTTGTTTGGTAGTGTTGATATAAATTTTTGTGGGAGCTGGTCCTAGAGGGAGATAATGGGGATGTTGTGAAAAGGCAGGTAGCCTTCCATTATCCCCTCTCTCTCCCGGCCTCTTATTGCCCTGATCTCATGGCAGCGGATGTTATGTCTGCGACCCGAAACATATGGTTTGCCATTTTGTCTGAAAGTAGAGCTGAAGCTAAGCCCTCCCCTACTGTTTCCTGTGATGGGAATAAAAAGCTGCTAAAGGCGGCTGTTTTGCCTCAGATAGGATGCTGCGGGAACTTTAAGTCTGTTCAGTCTTCTTCTTTTATAGAGAGTGACTGATGATCTTTTTTTTTTCCTTTTTTTTGGACTGGAAATGAGCCAAGCCTGGGTGGGGAAGCTCTGTCCAACCAACCCACCCGCAGTTAGAGCAGCGTAAAGCAGAGATGATTAACCGTGCTATGGTCCCTCTGGTGTGGAGGGGTGAAGACTTCCCCCCACTGTTACTCCACACTCTCTCCATCTGTTATGTACACCAACAGTAAAATACATTTTCAGCCCAATATGTACAAAATACCACTTTTCTTGAATTTATTGATTTCCTGAAATCAGCTGCGTGTGGCCTTGTAATTTAAAGCCACTTGGCTTACTGCTGAGTTGTCTTTTTTTGGTGTTCTGCTTTTAATCGTGTCATATATTTCATACTTTACTGCTTAAGGTTTGAATCCAGGTCTCTTGCAAGAGTATAACCAATGAGGTTCAGTTAAATGGCACTATATCAGCTGCAGGTGTACAGATGTAAAGTAACGATTCTGTTCATCAGCCTGGCTTTAACTCAGTCAGAATGGCCAAGGTCCTTCTCCGTCCACTGAGACACAACAAGAGCCCTCTTCCTTGTCATGATTCAGGTCGTCTCCATCCATTTATTACGGCGATGATGGCTCAGCTTAGCTGGAATGCTACGTTTCCTTACATTTATTCCCTAATGTAAAAGGGGGGAAATTTCTATTTAATTCATCCACTTTCTGCCGTAATTGTTTGTGCTTTTAAGCGACCTGCAGCCTCATCGTCCCTGTAATGGACCTTACATTACATCGCTCCTCTCGATGGGTCTCACACCAGGGACGCGAGGTAGAGGAATTACATCCTCGTAGTTAAATAGCTGAATAATTGGCACGCCGTCTCTCCTTTGCGCTCCACGCACTCTCGCTTCCCCGTCTCCTCCTCCCCCTGGAGACGTGACATTTCCTTAGGAGTGCGGGCATATTTTTAACTGCATTTAACACCCAGCCACTTTTTTTTTCCCCCACTCTGCACACTGAAATTATTTAAATATCCTCAGAACCCTTAATAAATATTTCTTTTTTCCAGCTTTACACCATCCCTGTAGAACTGATAATTGGTGTTATTTATCTAAACCATACCACTCTGTGACTTTTAGGGCGGGAGAGCTTGAATAATGAATGAGAACAAATTCAAACCCTGACTTTGGCACGGTCTGTGTTAGCACAATGTTGCCATTTACGCTCGAGGAAAGGCAATCTGTGTTCCAGCGTGTTTCTTCCTTCACTCTGCTGTACTTATACTAAAGCAAGACGGGATTTTAACTTGCCAGGGAGACTAGACGGGGTTAAATTTGTCAGTCCCTCTTACCGAATTCCACTGGGGCTTGTGGTTTCAGAATAAAATGGCTCTTGGAGGCTCTGGGATAGACCAGTACTCACGGGTTAGAAAAAAAATTGTAACAAAACAAAGATTTTTTTTCCCCCCTTTATTTTGGGAGCGTTTCACTGAGTGAACTGTTTTATTTTCAGAGTGCTTTCTAAAATATGCTGTTGGAGTAAGTGACGTCTTAGGAAATATGATTTGGAGTCACTTGGCAGAAGGCAGAGCTAAAAAGGCAGTGTGTCGTTTCTTGTTTCCAGAACCAAATTATTTTTGAGCACAACCTCGTGTTTTTAAGTTGTTTGTTCGGATGTTATTGTAGTTTCTTACCCCCTTTTTTTTTGGCATAATCCAAAGCATCATATTTCAGTCATCTTGTGGAAAAGAGACACGTGCCACAGACAGATTGCTAATCGCCCATTGTTGTTTTTGCCCCCAAGAAAATCTTAAAACCTGTGCTCAGAGAAACTGAACCGTTTGTTCACCTTTGCCCTCTCTCGCTCCCTGCCCTTCAGGTTCAGCAGCGCAGCCCTTCATCCCTTTCCGGTTCACCATGGAGCCCCAGGACACGCTGGCCATTCGGGGGAGCTCGGCTCTGCTCAACTGCTCGACGAACAGCGACGTGGCCACGCCGCCGCGCATCGAGTGGAGGAAGGACGGCACGTTCATGAGCCTGGTGTCGGACGAGCGGCGGCGCATCCTCCCCGACGGCTCGCTCTTCTTCGCCCACGTGGTCCACTCGAAGCACAACAAGCCGGACGAGGGCACGTATCAGTGTGTCGCCACGATCGACAACCTGGGGTCCATCTCCAGCCGCACGGCGCGCCTCTCTGTAGCAGGTAAGGCCCGCCAGATTACGGGAACAACGCTTTACAGACTCATTTTACACCAACAAAGGGCCGATGGATCCTTGGGTCACTGAAGGAATATGTTCAGTGCAAACAAAGGCTGATTGACGAGATGTTTGCTGGCTCTAAAGAGGCAGTAATAGGCAAAAACTTAACTAAAATAACTGCTAAACTCATATTGGCTCCATTTCTCATTACCCCAATCTGCTGAATATTTGCGGCCGCACACCCATGCGATAAATGCGCTCTTGCACAACAAGTGCAAATATAAAGAAAAAAAAAAGTTTGTTGGTAGCTTTTCCGTATTGTCATCTTTGTTCTGAAACCATTTTGTTCTCTCTTTGGTAAATCCCTTCACCTTTCAAGAGCCTGAATGCATTTCCTTGCCGGATAAATGCTTGTCGGAGAGTGGGTTTTATTTTATTTATTTATTTTTTTTACCTGTTACTTTTCCTCCGGTGACCTTGTTCAGCTTGAGGAACAGCAAGTGACGTGGGATTATTAGATGTTTTGAGTCAAGTCATGCCCTGAAATTCAATTTGGAGCTGGAGGAGCCCTCAGAATTTACTGCGAGCTTCCTGCTCAGCCAGGCTTTAAGACGCCCAAGAGAGGCCTCTTGTTGACAATAGCACTGTATGTTATAAGCCTCTCAGACAGTGATTGGCTGTGTGAAGTTACTGTATGGCTGGGATTCTCTTTAGTGTCAGGCTTTTGAATTTCAAGCAATTTGTTAGCACCAAAGACGCCAAAAAGAAAAAAACCTCTGCAGCAGTTGGTTACAGATTAAGTTGTTGTATCATGTCTCTTATTAGTCCCAAGGCTTTTCAAATGCAATAGAAAAAAAAAAAAAATCTAAAGTCAAAGTTGGTTGCCTTCTCATGCCAAACGCTGTGGGTGGATATATCGCAAGACTTCTCAAGATTTTAGAGCTGCTTTATTGCTGCGAGTTTCACTTCATTTCTGTGTTGTGCTCATAAATAATGAATTATAGCTGTGAATATCTTCATGCTGTCTCTTCAAAACAAGTCTATTTTTTTTCCCCCCGGTGCCTATGAAGCTGACAAATTCCACATCAAACAGAATCCTGAGTTACATCACGAGTTGCTTTAAAACATATTGTCAGCGCTGCAGGGTGTTTATAGGTAGTCCTTCATTGTTTGCACTGCATGCAGACTTATTGCCTGCCTTTTCTGGTACGCTGACACACGTAACGACATGTATGCATGGGTCCTTTAGCAAGACGGTTGAAATGCCTCCCCCATTTTTGGTAAATCAGACAAACTTTGTGTTTAAAACAGAAGTCTAGTATTTAAGGGCCTAAAGCTGGTGAGTGGAGACTGTTTGGTTTCTTAAAATTGCAAAAAAAGAAGTGAGAAGATAGTTTTTTTAGTCTTACTGAGTTTAGTAGTGCTTGTGACCAAGTGACCAGTTTGCCAATGTGAGAAAATCATGGTCCGTTTTTATGTTCACAGCCTGCTAAACTGTGTTATTGATTTTAAATCCCACCTCTGCCTGCGTTGTTATCACCTCGGCCCGTCCCCATGTTTATAACTGAATCTACAGGAGTGCTGAAATGAAGATGGGCAGATCTGGCCCAGTTTTTTTTTTACATTTTTATCATTTATTATTCTTGTTGTTAGTCTTAGACTTTAGGGGTTGAAGCCTCGGGTGTTTTCTGTCTTGTGCATGTGTCAAAATACAGCTCTGATGATACGGCAGCCAAACTGAGGGGGGATTCCAGACACTCGCGACAACTCTGCAACTGTTCTGAGAGAAAATCTGTCACATAAATGGTTTGAATATGTTTAATAGTCTAGCAACTAGACTGCGAGGCTCTGCAATTCCAAACCCCCTCAACGTTTTGAGACAAATAGCGACTAGTTTCCAACATTGGCAGCCCAGTAAGATTCTGGCTAATTTTGGGTTTTCCAATTCAAAACCTAACACGATTGTGTTTGCTGACCTTGCCGCAGCCGAGTGGGGTTTATGTACCTCACATATCTCCCCTGTTCATGTAATGCAGAGGGGATTTGTTTTGCTCCAGTTGTAAGATCAGACAGCGCTGCAGCCGGTGAGATGTGCCTGGGTCAGCCACGACGGCGATGTTGGATTCAGTCAATTTCTTTCTGAAGAAGGGAACAGATGAAAACTGTCAGCTATTATAGACCCATGCACATTTATGATGACTTTCTTTTCACATAAAAATTCATAGTCCTAAAACGTTTAACCATTATGCTCGAGTACACTTGAGGCTGTCGCAGTCAAGGCCCCGCGTACACATGCATACCGTATATATGCGCTCGTGTGACGATGTATCTCCGGCTTGCTGGCAGTTGGCCAATAAAAAGGTTAATTGCGGTGTAGAGAGAGCAGGCCATTAGGCCGCCGTCAGACCCAGGAACGACGGTGCAGGCAGGGGTGGAGTGGGCGTGACCTCTCTGATGTAATGACGGAATGAGTCACGCTTGGCCGGCGTGGAGGGAAGCAAATCTGACAAGTACCAGGGATTGATTGCCGGGAGACATGCTCCTCATTCTTCCCGAGGAAACTCCTTCACATTCACACGTCAGCACCTTCGCTGCAGCTCCTCCCGTTCACCTCTTTGCCTTGTAGGTTCTTCTTTCCATTTTATCGTGCAAAATCCCCCCAAAACCTAAAAGTATAGAAAGTAAAGTCTTACTATTATTCCTTTTTTGTTGTTTTTGCTTTCTAAGATAATTGGTTGACCATGAAGCAGCGTGTTCTTCTCTTATCTCAAAACCTCCCCCGTTTAGGAGCAGTTGAAGTTGCCATGGTGATTCACCCCTGGAAGAAGCGATTCAGCTTTCTGACACTGAAAAGCCCGAGCAGAGCTTAAAGATGCTCTGCTAAGCTGCTAGTCGTAGGACAGGCTGCAGCACTCAGCTGGCTTGTTTTTTCCACAATCAAAGAGTGATTACAGGGCCATTACCAGTACTCTGTTTCAACCTTCCTCTGATGGATTCTAAATTTCTGCACAGGGACAGCAGAACAGGAAACAGTCCATCTACGCAGATTGCAGGACTTTTGTAAAAGTGTTGCAAACAGGTTTGTGAATCTTCTTTGCAGCGTGAACCAGTGTTTCCAGCTTCTGTTTGTGAGAAAACGCATGCATGTTGTTTCAAGCAGAATAAGAGTAGAGATATTAAAATTCAACAGTGTTGAATCCCATACGGGATCCAGGAACTTTTGAAGCCGGAGGAGGAACAGCATTCCCACAGGATGGTTCCAGTACAAGGGTTAGAGTTCTGCTCCCTCCACGTAAACGAACAGGACTTTGCTCCTATAAAAAAATTAAAACACACCCCCATATCAAGTTTTTTTTCAGATGTAAATTGATTCTTGTAGTTCTTATCTGGCCTTCGGTGTGGTCAAATATTCATTTTTCTAATACATTCGTCTGTACTTAGTTCTGTCAGGATTAAAAGAAAGATAAGGCGACACCATGGTTGTGTGCAGGGGAGTAGGTGGGGCTTGAAGCTCCACAGCCCTAGTGCACAGACTCTGGTTCCAAAATCCAAATGTCAAGCGGGTCCTGCTGACGTCAATTCCCAACAATGAGAGACAACGGGGACAATTTAAAAAAACAAAAAATTATTATATGTGGATGTTTTAAACATTTAAAGTTAAAATTGAAGTATTGACTTGCATACAGTTCGCAGTTTAAGCCACTAGAGGTCACTACACTGGATTGTTAATGGCAAACCTTAAAGATTTTTTTGACAACTGCACGACATCTTTACCCCTGTCTTGACAGGTAATATATTTATCTGTTCAAATATTTATACCAGGTAACTGATTAACAATTAAAGGTAATTAATGGTGGTATCTCACTGGGCTGTGACTGTTGGCAACAAGTTGTCGTTCGCATAGAGCAGGGGTGTCCAAAGTCGGTCCTCGAGGGCCGGCATCCTGCATGTTTTAGTTTTCTCCCTGGTTTTACACACCTGGATCAAATGATGGCTCATTAGAAGGCCTAAGCAGAACACTGACTTGCTGAGGAGGTTGTTACAACCACTAGGGAGAGAACTAAAACATGCAGGATGCCGGCCCTCGAGGACCGACTTTGGACACCCCTGGCATAGAGGTTTCGAAGATGTCTTGGAACGTTTTGGGGGTTCTCAGTTTCCTCCTGTGAGTTGCAAGGCCTTCCTCTTTTGTCGCTGGACTTTAGAACATGTTCGAAAATTTCGTAAGATCAATTTTCTCCTTAAAATAATCAGTCGTCGCAGGCGTCCGGACTCCTCAATTTAGTTCTTATAATCCTAAACAGCTAGAGATGTGTTTTTGGTTGATCAGGAAGCAAACTCCTGGTGAAATTTGGCCCGTGTTTTACTGGAGTTCATGTAAATGTGCCGTCCAGTGTGATTCCAAGTAAAAATTTGCACACCTTTTTTTTGTGTCTCCGGTTATTCCCCAAAGATCGCAGTCCAGTGTAATACAACCTTAAGGTTCTCACGTCGGGCGCACATAAAGCGAGAAATGGAGATGTTGACTGCGCTCTGAACAATAATTGGTCGTTACGACAATTGCTATTTTTTAATTTGCACATCTTTGAAGTCGGGCTTGTGTGCATGTGGACGTGTCTCATTTACTCTTGCTTTGTCAACCAGTCTGTGTGTTCTAGCCTGTGTGTGCTCAGTCAGATACTGTGGAAACACGAGCAGACTTAGATGAAAGGGAAGGGGGGGGGGAGTGTGGCCTGGTGCTGCACAATCTTATGCATTCAGTTTGTGTCTCTGCGCGAGGGAAAAGGGAGGGAGAGAGAAATTACAGGGCAGGGAACGAGGAGCGGCGTGCAGCGGCGGTAGCCGGGACACAGAGCGAGACGCGAGTAATGAGAAATCCCATCCTAACTGTCTGCCGTTCTCCCACGCAGCCATTACCCCCTCCTCCCGCCAGCTCACTTTGAACTCAGCCCTCTTTAAGAATCGCTGGAGGTGAGCCCCACCTCGCTGCCGCTTTACAGGGAAGTCCCCAAATGAGAAAATGTAGAATTAATTTTCCTTCTGCCTCTCCGATTGTCTTGGAGTCTCTTTGTTTTGTTTCCTTTCTGACCTCTCTCTGTATGTATTGATGAGGTATTGTATTGATGAGGCCATTCTCCAGTCAAATACATCAGCTTTATTTTGTAGTTTATCTCTCCCTTTTTATGGGCTCTTCCTGCTTTCATTGTTTTGGGCTTCCATGACATAAAAAGACATCAGAATCCACCAATCACTTTCCTTTGAGGACACGCTTCGGCGACCTCTAATTTTCCTTCCACACAGTGGTAAAAATAGAGAAGTAAACGAGGCACAAGGCTCTTCACGTCTCATGTATGTCACCTTATATTTAAGCCTGCTCATCCTTTGATAGAGGCGGACGCTCTTTGGGGGATTTAGAAGTGTCGGCAGGGTCTTTAATCCCCCCTCTTTTTTTTTGATGTATTTTAATCTGTTTTTGACTTGGGGGCGTTATGACCCCAGAGACATTCGGGCTTGAAACCTTGAAGAAAATGATTGTGTTTCTATAGCACGAGTAGCCCTTTGTGTTGGTGTTCCACACATTTTGTCGGACACGAATTGATATATTAAGTCAGCCTAGTTTTGTTTTTTTTTTCTTTTTTTCCTCAAGCATCAAGTTATATTTAGACTGTTAGTCAAGCAAACACAAACAGAATATTTGTCATGAGAAGGTATATATAATGAGGCTTCTGTCAGTGTCTAGAATGTCTGTAAATTTCTCCGTTGAAGCTTTTTGGTGGCGTGGTTTAACAAACTGGACTGTTCTGTAGACGCTGATGGCAGGTACGATTTTAGCCCCGTTTCGATCCATGATAAAAGACAGAACTTGCGTTACTGTGCTCATGGATGTGCATGTAATCCCTGCGCTCTAGGTTTGTGCCGTAAAAGGGCATCCGCCGCAAAGCAATTTCCAAATATTTCACACCATCATTGCGTCGCGACTGTCTTTTAGGTGTGAACGAACTAATTGCAGCTAAACGTGTCAGAAAAATTAATATTTAGACGCACAGCAGCAAGGTGAGAACCATGTGAATCCACAAGAGACGACACCTGAACAAATTATTTGAGTTTATTTTGGGCAATTTTCCCCGTTTGTTCACGTGGAGGGTTCAAGACTTGAAACTCTTACTGGAACCAACCTACTGGGATGTTAATTCTTGGTTTTGTGGTTCTGGATCCAACTTCCGGGTGCCTTAGGAATTAGGGCTGCAACCAGGGATTATGTTCGTAGTCAACTAATCAGTCAAAATCTTTTCAATAAGTTGATTAGACAGTGATTATTTTAATTCGTCTCTCCTTCCTCTGGGTGCACCGCCTGTTCTGAGCTCCAGTTCATGTTTTACTTCACCTGCTTTAGTCTGCCCTCCTGTGAAAATCACCTTGATGTGTCTGCATTAACGTAATATAACATGCCACACCAATAATCTGTGAGACAAATGAATCTGAAACTAATCAAGTGGATTTATTTGACTTTATATGACCATTACAAAAAAAAACAAAATTAAACTCATAAGTTAATTTAGGCAAAAATGCAAAAGATCTTTGGCATTTTAAATAAAAGAAGTGCAAATTTGTAACTGAAAATGGCCATGAGTGGGTCTGAAAGTCCCAAAATTTTAAATTGGCTACAAATAAAATGAAATAATAAAAATAACAACAATGTACAGGTTATAAAACCATCAGTTCATCCTGTTATTATTGCTGTGCTGTATTTAGCCAAATGCACCATATAACTGAATAAATATCTTACAAATTAAGTATTAAAGTTAGGTAGAAGAGGTTTCCTATTAAATAAACACTAATATTATGCGTGGGGTGTGCCGAAACTCCTGCTCACTCATTTACAGCTCCTAACAGGACCTGTTTTATAAGATAACTGAATCAGGTTCACTCAATGATTGTTCATGAGATCTTTTCTTTAAACTGATCAAAAATCATTGATGTGTTTCATTGGAACTGGAGCCGTTTATTAATAGCTCTGTAGGCAATAAAAACCCGTGTTGAGAATTTTTTTTGTAGTCGACTACAATGACCTATTATTGCAGCCACACTAGGGATATCTCGTTTTCTTTAATGGTTTTGCACTCATAGCTGATCCCAGCCGCCCAGTGTCTTCTGGTTGTCCTACGCAAGGACGTCTTGTCACCTTTGTGCCAATGTTTTCTCACGTTGGAGGTTTTACTGTCTGTATCAGTAAACGAAGACAGACGAGTTGCCTGCTGCGGAAAGTAAACGAGAACTAGCCGGGTTTCGCCTTGTAATTCAATGAAGAAAACAAAAATGTATATGTGTTGCACATCCACAGCACTAATCAAACCTTCGGTGACTCAGACACACAGAAGGTAAACACACCACCTGTGCACAGTGTTTAAATGCAGTGCCATTAAGTACGGTGCAGGGATTTAATGAAATATCTGATTCGAACAGCCCGAAAACAGCTGCAGAGATGTTTTTTGTGAGCACAAGTAGAAAATCTTTGGTCTTCTGAAGCCGACCAGTAAGAATTTTGTCTCTCTCATCTGTGCTTTAAAACCTCCCACACATGGTGAGAGGATTGTTTTCCATGTATAATGAATTCTGCAGCCACAGACTTGGTGCTCACTTTTATAGTTCTGCAATAATTATATTGTACTGCATCAGTAATTGTACAGGATTTTACCTCATATATTTCTGCAATATATATATTTTTCCTGACCGTGGTATATATGGACACTTCATCGCCTCGCGTTAAAATGGTTTTCGTGAGTTGCTTCTGCCTCTAGGTCCCTTTGTTAGTTATTTAAAGTTTAGCCTTCCTGGGCCAGCAACAACATATTTTCCTTATTTGGTCGAGGAGCAGTGGATGCATGATATCTTTAGCTGCAACGCTTCAAGACGAAACGAGATCATTCTTTTTGCTGGTGTCGTCATTTTTTATTTTTATTTTATTTTTTAAACTCTTCGATCCAAGCAGAATTTAAAAATAAAAAGATCAGCTTGAGCAACAAGACCTTTTCTGCCGAATCCACATCATGACTTATCAGAAAGCTGCTGTACTGTGAATCGATGTGGAATTAATTATAAAAACAAACCAAAAGCAGAACTTGGACCTAATTAGCCACTCTTGATTTCCAAAGCTGATACGATTTTTAAAAATAGTTTTATTTTCTAGCTGCAAAGAAAATATTTGTTTCAGTGTAAAAGTACACACATCTTAAATCTTAAATCTTCCTGATTTGGATCCTGGTAGCGTTCATTCACACGAGTGAGAATAACAACGGACCACTCTTGACACGTTTCCTGTGTACCGCCATGTCCTGCACTTTATATCACTTCTCCCGCTAAATTATCCCATTGTCGTTTCTCTTTACCTCGTTTCCTACCTCTCCTGGGCTTTTTCATCCTCCTCTGTGTTTTTCTTTCAGCCGTTCCACCTCCCTGCCGACTAAATTTCAAAAGAGCTACAAAAAAATATGACCTCATTCTTGAAAAGAACTTTGTTAAATAAAAAAAAGGAAAAGAAAATTTTCTGTGTTACTGTTCTTGAAATTCTTACTCGTTTGGGAGCGCAGGCAGTCTGTCAGCAACAAGCAGGTTATGTTAAAAGAAAAGAAAAGGAACTTTCATTCGACAGATCTAGATGTTTGTTCACAATCGCTCCTTCATTCAGCTTGCACCTACGTTGCAATATCTGCAGACAAATATCTTCATAAGCGTACACTTGCTCTGTTGAATCCCACTTGTTAGCTGGGTGTTATTCTCGTTAAGATGTCTGACAACAGAAATAATTCAGAGCAAATAAGCTGCGATAATCATGCACAGTTTGAGTGATTATGGAAAGCAGGATCCGGGCGACGCTGAGAAACTCAGTCTGTGGAAAGTAACAGAGCTGTCAACACGTTTTTCCCCGGAATGACTCCTGTTTGCTGTTGTTGTTACTCACACTTAAACAGGATCCCAGTGTAGATGAGGGGAAAAAAAACTTGGATTCGGGCAGCTTCCAAACAGCTTCTGGACCGACTGTCTGCGTGCGGCCGCTGTTTCAGTCGAGCTCATATCGGCGGGCGCAGGTCCAGCTGCGAGCACCTCTCCAAGATCAGTTATGGAATGATAAAGTTAAAGCACAGGGGCATTTGTTCCAGCAACATCCAGCTAACAGATTATTGGTACTTAACATTTTCTAGTCAAAAGTCAAATTACAAAAGCAGACAGCTGGATTTAAGTTAGTCACCTGTTTAGGTGGCAGCAGGCTCTGTAAAGACTTGAGCAGCAGACTTATGTTCATGCCCTCAAATATGGGTTGTTTTATCTAATGGACCTAGATCACTTTCTTTTGAATCCTTCCTCATTCAAAAGAACTTTAAACACCAAAGATTTGATTAAATTAAGTTTATTAAATAGCACTTATTCACACTACACTGTGTCACTATGCAAAATAAAACTAAAGCAAATTACATATCTGTTTCAGATCCTGTACCTTCAATTTAGTTCTTATTTAAATACACTACACTCACATACAGTGCTTTATAAAAAGCCAGTTAGTAAAAGTTATCTATCTAAGGAAGCCAGCAGATTGTGTTGAATCTTCACTTCGTCATAGTCGCCCATCCTGAGCAGCGTGTTGGAGACAGTGGAAAGGAAAGACTTCCTTTTAACAGGAAGAAACCTTCAGCAGGACCAGGACCAGGATCAGGATCAGGATCAGGATCAGCGGATAACTGTATGTACAAACCAGGAGCGTCACATGTCTCAATTTAATCGCAATTATATCTCATTTCTGTCTCCAGTCAGTCACAGTTTGGGTTCATACGTCACCAACCTCCCCCCTAAAGTTGTCTCTTATTCCTCGCCATCACTGACTCATCAAAACTAAATTGAGAAGGGTTCACGATGGGTTCGAGACAGGTTCCAGGCGCTTGTGACAACGCAGACTCTTTTGAGAGAGAGTTTGTCTCTCGTGGATTATTTAAACATGTTAACAAATTTCTGCCGACACGAGAGAGATGCCTCGCGACTCCTGCAAGGAAACCGACTGTAAGCCGACTATATAGCGACCATGACACAGCGAGTGAGCGCGCAGCCGTTTCAAACCCAGCCGCGGCGTTCTCGATTACCCAGAATTCCATCCGTTTGCACCTCCTGTTCGCAGTCGGTCATGGCGACCGCAGGTAAAGCAGAAGGGAAAGACGGTTGCAACGACGACGCACATAAACCTGAAAGATCAGGCTTCGAAGTAAAACTGAACTTTTTATTTGTTGAATGGATGTATAATAAAACGAGGTTTTGTGTTGTGAAAATGAGGCTTTAGATGACACAGTATAACAGATGGCAAAAACAAAAAATGCAATAGCTGTAGAAAAATATGCTGGTAAAATCTTGGGTTAGGGTGGATTTTTATGGTAAGATTCATCCTCCATTTTTTTTTATTCCCCTCTGGAGGATGGCAGAAGGAAAAATGGTGTCGTCAGGGAGTCTGTTGGGATGGAGGTAGATGACAGCTTCCATTTTACGAGTATTCACAGACTGATTAGGCCCTCTGGGTAGGTGGAGAGGCTGATGGCTACGTTCCTATCTCTCGTCTCCAGACACCTCTGTCCCTCATGTGTGTTTCTTTTTGTGTGTCTGTGTGGGAATTTACACCCCCTGCAAATTAATTGTCCTTGTTTATCTAGATGTTTATTATCATCACTCGTCTTTTGTGAATATCCATTTTAGTTGTAAAATGATGAGGGTAAAATAAAAGTTTAAGACCCTTTTTTTTTAAAGGTTTCAAGCTCCAGCATGAGCAGATTTTACGTTTTTGTCTTTGCTGTTGCTCAAGATGTTTTCCTAACTTTAAGCCCTTCGTTCCTTCAAACTTTGTGATAAATAACTTGCTCTCGAACTGCGTTTTTTACTCTTAACAGGTTGTTTGCTTTTGCAACATTGATTGTGGAAAGTCAACCTTCACTGTGGGGGACAATGTACTGTAACCTATGGTATTTCTTTCGCTGGTCTGCGGATAAAAGTCTGGTGAGAAGTAGGGGTTTTTAAGAAAAAACAACCTTCGAATTTGTCTGGAGTTGTTAGATTTTTCGACATCTAGACTCAGTTATGTGCATCTATTTTCTAGTTTTCCCTTTACTTTACAAACGGAATAAATACAATAAACATATTTTTGGAGTTTGTTACAGTACCTGTTGATTGTCCTAAATAACCAAATAACAAGAAACAATTTGAAAAAGATGTAGGATTTATTTATTTTTTTTTAACCAAAGCATATTTTCCCAAGTGAGCTCAGACCGTTTTCAGCCTCTTTCTGCACAATGCTGGAGCAATCACTGTGTGCTAATGAGAGATATTATTGACTGCTGCAGTCAGCAAATGAAGATAAACTTCCGTAATGACTTCCTCACTCTCATTCCACTCCGGTGTGTGTTTTCAAGCCCGCTGCTCCCCAGCCTGCACTTTCACCACCCCCGGCAGCCGAGCTTCAACTCAAAACTGTACACCGCGCATCTCCCCGCTTTTTTATGGGAGGCATTTGCACATCGGTGCTGACTCTTCACAGCTCAAGGCTCCACGCACATAATCAGGAATTTTCTTTAAATGCTCGCGTTTTTTTGGTTTGGACCCAAAGGACAAAATCATGGTGTCTATAAAAAAAAAAAAAAAAAAAAATTGGCTGCTGGCATGACATGTTAATCAGCTTGAATGTTTTGTTTTTTATTGATGTCTTGTTACCATCTGCTCTGAAATATCTGCCTGTACGTGATTTGCATAATTTTGGAATCTCATGCAATTCCAATTTGCCCCTCGACTGGTAAAGTTGGATGTGGAATTCACTTGGAATACACCACGTCAGTGCCTCTAAAACACCCTGACACAGTTCCCAGATTTTGGACGTGTGAAGTAAATTTAGAACCCATCATGTCAAATGGCACATTAGAAGACCCCTCTTTACACTTGTCAGCTTGAATATACCACTAGAATTTTAGCATTAAGCCTACAAGGTGCTAGGGGGGAAAATAAAGATTGTTGAGTCCAAATTAGGCACCATGAATACAGGGATCATCTCGAAATCCAACCTGCAGCCAACAAATGAGTCCAACGAAACCCACATTTGGGGGTTTCTTGTCTACGGGGCCTGAATTCATGTCGTTCACAGTCCTCCATGCCTGTTTTTGCATTTACAGGCAGCTGGGGTGTAATCATTAAATGAGCTGCTCTGCTGTAAAATAGAGCATACGGTTTGAACAGACGACCTGAAGGAGAAAAGTTTCCACTGCAGTGAGCAGATCTTACCAACCAAATGTGAACACTGGTTTAAAGTTGAGTTTGAAGCTTGACTTGGATGATGAGATGATTTGCTTGATGCACAGTCGAGGAAATACGTATTTGATCCTTTGCTGATTTTGTCATTTTGCCCACTTACAAGGAAATGGAAAAATCTGTTTTTCTTATATATAGTTTTATTTTAATTAAAATCTGTAAAAACACATTGGATAAAAGTTAATAATTGATTTGCAAATCATTGAGGGAAATAGCTTTTTGATCCCCAGTCAGACTTCAGGTTCCCACAGATTGGTTATGTGCCCATATGGTACACAGATGTCCTTCAATCCAATAAATTATCAATTTCAGGCACACCTGATCTCAACTTGTTATGTGGATAAAGCCCACCTGTCCACAAAATCAGTGTTTTCCGTTCCAACCCTCTTCCACCACCGTGGACAGAACCAAAGATCTGTCAAAGAACATCAGGGAGAAGAGAGTAGATCTGCACAAAAACTGAATGGGCTACAAGACCAGCAGCACGATCTTTAGACAGAAGGTGACAACTGTTGGTGTCATTATTCAGAAATGGAAAAAATTATGAAATGACCATCAATCTCCCTCGGTCTGGAGCTCCATGCAAGATCTTGTCTTGTGGAATCATCATGAGAAGGGTGAAGGAATCAGCTCACAACTACATGAGAGGACCAAAGTCATTGGTAACACACTAATAGTCTGAAATCTGTCAGCTCACGCAAGGCCCCATTTTGTCCACATCTATGTGCCCTGGGAAAAGAAAGGGCAATTTGAAGTTTTACCTGTTAAGATCTACATACACTGTTAAGCTTTAGACTGGCTGGTATGTGAGCAGCAGGAACTCATGGTCACTGATGAAACACTTAACTCCCCCACTGTAACAACGAGGGGGGATGAGAGGTGAAAGGTGGTCAGATTCCTCGACACGGCCCTTGGTCCGATACATCGAAGATACCAGGGCAACAAAACAACCGATGTGACACTTTATGATTCAACCTTGAATCTTGATGCTGAGGTTTGAATTAACGCAGTGCTATTTGCTGCAACACAACAAATCAAAGAAATGATCCAACAGGAGAAAATTATTTATTAACCTGACAAATAAAACAACCTTTCACAAACAGGTCTTTCATAGCACCTCGCTCACGGCCCGGCCTAATTATTAGACTCTTTATCCAACAGCTGAATGACTCAGATTTTATCGGTGCAAAGATGTAAAAGCCAATGCATTTTTTTTTTTAATTTCATCCCAACGCTGCATCAATTCATTGAAACTCTCACATTGTGAACATGCCTGTTTGTGGATTAGTGTGAAACAGTTAGTCTAATCTACTTCTTATGTCAACCAGTCTAGTGGGCGTGCAAAGCAATATTCACCAAAAAAATAAATAAAAAAGTTGAAATCTCATTCAAACTTCTGAAAAGGTGCAGAGACCAGTCCATCACTTCTGCATGTTCTCTCAATCTGCATAAAAGAGAGAGCGGACTGCACCTGGGAGAGTATTTTGTTTGTTCTCTTCTTCCTCATTGAAATTCCTTCCTGTGGAGACACCTACGGACCGTCGTGCCCATCCACATCGGCCTTTCATCTACCAGCGCTCGTCCAAGTGAGCATGCACGAGTTAGTCTCGGGTTTTCATATTAAAACGTCCCCCATCTTTCAAAGCCAAATTGGGCCTCATAGGGCTTTTGAACCCTGAAAGAGAGTTGACTCTCGCAGATTCTTTTTCTTTTTTTTTCGATGGTTCTCCGTGCCTCGGGGAAATCCTTTGAAACGCACCTTCATTCATCAGGCACAGAGAGAGAAAAAGTGAGACCAAGTGAGCCAATTTTTTATTCCAGATTGACACGGTCCTGTCAGCCCAGAGTTTTCAAATTCAAGGTGACTTGTCCCGGCACCTCTCCTAAAGAAGAGCTCCCAATTTCCATGTATATGAAGTATTTTTTTTGTGTTGGTTTTGCCTAAATGTCTTCATTGTCTTTTTTATTGGTAAATCTAAATCTAAATCACTGTCAGCAGGTTGAAGTTTATGCGTAAAACTTGTTATTTGGGGTTCATTCTATAAAACATGTATAGAAGAGCTCCCAATTTCCACAGAAACATTTCTGATGTGTTTTTTTTTTGTGTGTGTTGGTTTTACTTAAATGTGTAAGCAAATAAAACATGTATAAAGTGCATATTTTACTCCACCTGGCTTGTGCTGAGGAAGCAGGAGTATGGTGCATTTCACTGCATATTCTACAGCGAGAGAACTCCTCGCCTTGGGCACAGATGGAAAGTACCGGAGAAACCAAAGTGTGAAGAGCTCGGCTGCTGAGCATCTTGGTTTCTTATGCTTCAGAGACCAACATTATTTATGGATTGACTTTTTTCCCCCCTTCTTCTTCTTCTTCTGCACCATCTGAGCAGCTTTTCCGTCATCACAGACGGGTAATGCGGTGGCACCTGAATGGCGGGAGGCGCGTACTGAAAGGGGTCAGGATTTGAGAGGTGACGCGAGGAATGTTTCTCTCCGGTCTCGCTCAGTTCATCCGTTCCGCTTGACTGGGTTTCATCTCCTCCAGAAACGCTCCTCTTCTCTTTCCTAATTCACAAATACGAGGGGGGGGATGGCGAGCTGATCCACATTTTATTTTTCCTAACATTAATTGATTCAGTCTTCGTTTGCATGCGTTGAACTGCTTTTACGCGACGGCAGGCATCGCTTTTAGTCGGCGCGAGGAGGGGAAGGAGTTTCGAGGTGCACAAAGGAAAGGCGGCGCTCGCCAAGTGTTCCTCCGCGTTCTCGCAGTGAAGGAGAGGGGCTGAACGGTGAACCGTACGTGCCCTTGATCTGGAGTAAAGGCTGTTTGGGGAGCTGTCGGAGCCTGTCCGGGCCTGCTCTGCGCACCAGCTCTGTCTTAATGCACCGAAGCGTGACATGTGTGATGCAGGCTGGAGTTGTAGGAGTGTTGTGTGTGTGTGTGTGTGAGAGGGGGGGAGTGTAAAAGCAAGGAAGTGATAGGTTGTTTTCATGAGCGGCTCAACGTAGCAGTGAAGAAACCGAACATGAATGTGTGTGTGTGTGTGTGTGTGAGGATCCTCCTCCTAACTGAGCTGCCCTGAACTCTGTGTGTGACGGCCCTGGGGAGGGCGAGCAGACTACTCCACACCACACGGTGCCTTAGCGGGCTCGATGATAGGCGGGGGGCAGGCTGCGGTGGTGTCGGATTCAGGCGTTACCGTGAGCGTTGATAGAGACGTGCAGGGTTTTCGAGCACCACGGAGGCGTTTGACTCACCGGATTGATTCGGATGAGGCCCGACAAACAAGTTTAAAGCTATAAAGTCTTGTGCTGTTCGAGCCGAAGCGCCCCGCTGTTCATATCGATGCATGCTGTTGTGGGAATGCCTCTTTTGGTACAGCTGACAGCATCCACATCCAATGTGAGCTGGATGTGCGCTCTAACTTGTGCTCCGGGGTCAGCGATCTGCATCTCCTCGGTTGTTTTCTCTCAGACAAAGACAGGCAGATGATAAGCAAGCGCTACAGCAGCACGCTTTGCTCCTCACACTGGCAACGCATCTGGGTTTTTTTTTTTTTTTTTTCCTCCTCCCGTCTCACCTCTTAGCTCCCTTGCTTTCCAGCTCTGCGTTGTAACACTCGAGTATCAATTTTTTAAAAATTTTTTTCTCCATTTACAGTCAGGAAACATAAAACATACTCGGGGTAGAGCTGCTGCATCAAAGCATTCGCCTTTGATGTCAGGGACGTGTGCGTTAAACCTTTCTCCAGGCAAGCTGGAGGACAGAAATAATACCTGGCAATTTGCAACATTAAGATGTGACCCAAACACAAACAAATACGCATTATCGGCTGGGTGTGGGACTTGGATAATTAATTTTCTTGCTGAACGACAGAACGTACAGGCACACAAATTATCATATAAACACTAATTATGCACAACATTAAGTCCGCCTGCTTGGTGTTATGTAGGAACTCATGTCAGGGCACACTTGTCAGGCATTCAGATGTTTCGTCTAAACAACAATAAAAGGAATCCTGGGTCATGAACCACTAAATACAGACACCCACATAAAAGGGGAAATTAGCTTTAGCGCCATAATCTAATGTACTCCTAATTATTAGTTAATCGTTTGTTGCAGAAACAAGTTTTCGAGTTCACAGCTGATAAAAATCAACTTGCTCGTTGCTTTAAAAGGAATTTACTCAGCGTTTGCAACTTAAATCCCATAATTGTGAACACAAGTGTTGAGGCTGAACACTATTTTCTCTAATTAAGTTGCTTCAAATAGTTTTTTTTTTTTTTGTCGAGCAGTTTGGATGGAAATAATTTCTACCGCAAAAGCAAAGTACTTTGGCAAAGAACTGTATCATTTTGAAAACCACGATGTGCTTCTATCTACTCTTTTTTTGTTGCTGTTTGTATACGTGCTCTGTCTTGTTTCGAGTTGAAGCCCGTGTGACCTGCATGTCACAGGAAGAATAACGGGGTACAACGTGGTAAACAGCATTTATGTTATCAGTACCACTGACGGCTAAAAGCTTCTAAACTTATTGATCGATTTCGCTCCGTCCGGTTTTCACGCCTCCGGAGGAGCATTTCTGCTTAAGAGCTCCCGTCATCATTAGACTTCCAGAACTGTAAAGATACAAAAAGCGAGCCACTCTTTGAGACGTTCGGCAGCCAGCTGGTATTAAGATCCTACATCTATCAGTCATCAGTGACTGGGAGGGTTATTAATGACATTTGCACGGCCGTCTCATCATTCGAAAGCCTCAACTTAAAAAGATAAGCATAAGAATGGGAATGTCTGAGCTTTTTTTGCCTTTTATTTGGCATCTAAGTTTGAAAAAAATGACTTCTGCAAGGCTGCTCTTGTCTCCTTTAAAGGTGGGTAAAAGCTGATTATTTCAGGGTATTTTTTTTAGTTCAACCCTGAAAAAAACACACCGCTTTTAGCCTTATTTTGAATTCTCTTCTCCATGGTAGTTTCTCTATCGTTTTACAGAAATTCTGGTTTCTCTAAATCCTTCCCCAAAAAAGAAAACTTTGTCACAAAGAATGAGACAAGTTAACCTGCACTTGACCCACATGTGCACGGTTTGATTGACATTAAAAGCAGCACATATGATACAAAAAAAGGAAAAAAAATACTTAATACTTAGCAGACATTGAATGTGAGCTAAACCTTGGAAATCTTTATAAAATCTGGTTCTGCTGTAGAATCAGGTGGTTGGATGGATGTAGCAACCATCAGCGAGTTGTTTGTTTTTATGTTATTGTCGTGTTTTGGCCACAGGGTATGCGGATGATTCATAGGTCTGCAGGAATATATAAGTGGGTTAAACTTAGAGTAACATCTACCCCAGAGGTGTTAAACTCCGGGCCTCGAGGGCCACCGCCCTGTGAGTTTTAGATGTTTCTGCTCCAACACACCTGGTTCAAATGGTTTAATTGGTCCAGAAGCATGGCAACAAGTCATCCATTTAAACCAGGTGTTTTAAAGCAAGAACACATCTAAAACATGCAGTAGAGCGGCCCCCCCGAGGAATGGAGTTTTGACACCCCCGATCTACCCGATTGCATTGCAATAAAGCGACGGATGCTCATCCTTTCGTGTGTCGGTGCTTTTAATGTTGAGGCGTGTCTGCTCCAGCACCTGCTCCGTCTGAAGGCAATGCACTGCAGATGGACCGAAGTAATTACTAATGCCGCACTGTCAGGCCGTCCAGATGTTCTGCAGATTTGTGGCATTCTTTCCCATTAGTGGGGAAACGTCTGATTGCACTGCCTTCGTTGTTCCTTTGTGCTCCTCTCCATCCTTGATGAGATTATTTTTTCAGCACACCTGCTTTGGTTTAGGCAGGTTTTAAACGAAGGGAATTAGATTTTTCACAAAATACAAAAATAAATAAATAAAAATGCGACGTTTTAAGTAGCGTGGGACACGCCGCCCGTGTGCGGCCGTCACTCAGATCACTCGGTATGTACGGCGGCGTCTTCACCGCGTTTGATGCCTGTGTTTGGCTGCTGATTGTGTAGCCTGTATTATACAAGGCGTCTGTCTCAGCTCCAGACGTGGCTAATGAACTTTGAAAGCGTCTCGTGTTTTGTGTCTGCACGGGAGAGGTTTGTAGCTCTCACCGTGTCAGGTCCTTCGAATATCAGCGGCGGTGATTGGTTTCTTACCAAGGCTCACTGGAGCAACCGGAGGGATGTTTAGAGAAACGCTGACTGCCGAACGGAGAAAACAACCTTCGCATTATTTTGAAGTTCCAGCCTGTTAAAAGTTTTTTAAAAAATTTTTTTTAAAATTTTATTTATTCTACAGATTTTTACTTTCCCTGATGTCAATTCAAAGAACTTTAAGCTTGTGGTATCAAACATTTAAACAAAGGAAACATGAATCTGTGCTTTCTTACAAGGACGGCTCACAAACCGCCTGTCTATGATTTAAAGTTGCTTCAGATATAACGAAACCCTGAAAGTCTGTCAGTCCTAAATAATGTTGGACCAATAAAGCAAAGTTTTGTACATCTAAAACAGACAAAACTAGGGATGTCCTGACCAAGACTTTTTTCCTTTGTCCCTAATAGTGATAAGCATCATTTACGATTAAATATTTGCCAAGAAAGAGTCTCAATCTTGGATTATTTTACAGCCTGGCCTTGCAGATTACATACCACCCTTTGCGTCTTATTGCTGTTTTAGAGCTGTCTCTTTAGTTTCCTCTAAAATGTGTTCCTAAAATGTGTTTCTTGTGTTTCTAGCTTTAAGAGTCACCCTGCTGAACTCGGTGTACTTAGACGGATGTTTGAATTTTAAGTGCCTAATTAAACTGGTGGTAGCTCTATAGCTCTATTGCTGTTGCCACAGTGAGGACCTAAATTGCAACAGTTGGAGGAAACTCCTGAACTGGCCGGGGTTAAAAGGTCACTTAGTGTTTTAAAATGCGTCTGTACTGTAAACATGTTGGAGTGTTACAGCACAGTGTTTTCCAGCAGAGATCAGGAGAGGCGTGTGGTCACCTGCTCTAATACCAATCAGTGAAAAATGCCCCGGTCCTTATGAAACATCATTAAGCATCAATAATCAGTGATATGTTGTCAGTCACACGTTGAAGCAGGCTCCCTGTTTGGTAAGATGAAGTACTAACTTTGAGTAAATGTCTTTTTTTCTTTTTTAAAAAAAGTTGCTCAGCTTACTTTTTTGTCTTGCCAGTTTACTTGTTTCATAAATTACTGCTTATAAATGGTTTATCATGTGTTTACAACCTAATTATTAATTCAATATAAGCTTTTATTACCCATTTAAAAAGGTACTTTATTGAAAAGTGGTACCTTATTATTATTATTATTATTATTATTATTATTATCTCTAACGGTATCTCTTGTGATGCCATATGTTTAAATCTTTCATTCATCTTATACTGGTCCTATTTCACGTTTAACTTTGCTTTTCCTAACTCTTACTTCTTATTACTCCAAATGACTGTTTTTGCAGGAAAAATAAACTTTTTAAACATTACCTAAGCGAGGCAAACAAACACTGCCTGGCGATTCACTGAAGAACATGAATTAAACAATATTAGATAGCGTATCGTCCAACTACAAAAATGTTCGAACAACTTGAAAATTAAAAAATATATTTATTTAAATAAAGAGCAGGTGCAGATGGCAAGATTAGTTACTTCCAAATGGTCCGTGTCAAAGCTTTTTTTAAAAAATACCTGTACAAAAAAATAAATGTACAAAATCTTATGCATAAAAAGTATTTGGTCCAAAACAAAATGTTGCTAATTTTATCAACTCCCTTCAGTTTGCTTTAAAGGCAAGTTACTGTAGTGATAACTATCCAGCATTGGAGGAAATGTGGTTGCAGGTTAGAGAACCATGATCACTGCGATTGGCAACGCTGAAGAAATCACAGGTGATGAATTCAGAAGGCGATGCAGATCATTTTCAGTACACATATTGATTTTAAAAAAACGATTGGCTGGGCATAAACGCAGTGTACTGATAAACACTGTAAATGTTTATTTGTGCACATAAGAAATAAAGTGTTTTGATCTTAATCCTAGAGATGTAGTGTGTGTGTGTGTGTGTGTGTGTGTGTTGGGGAAGGTGAAGGTGGGCATGGGAAGCAGCTAACTGACGTCAATTTGCCACACCATCACGCCTCCTGACGAGGTAAACGATGATGAATGCTCCTGGCCACGTCGCCTGACATCATCACCCTCCGCTACATCTGTGTCTTCTGAAGCATCTGCTGCCCGCAAGCTGCCAGTCTGCACTCGCAGACATGCGGACCGTTGGATGGAGAAAACACGAGTTGACACTGAGCAGTCTGTGTGTGGTGTTTGACGTGTTTCTTGACAGATCAGAGCAAAAGAGAAAACGATTCAGACAAACGGCCATTCTTCACAAGTTGGGCTTGGGTTTTTTTTTGGATGATGTTGTGCGGATCAGAGTTTAATCTAAATACTCCAAACTGCTGAGGGGTTCTGCTTGTCTAAAGCTTTGAGGAAGTCCTGGGTTTGCTTGTTTATAACGCCTGTCTCCCCTCTCTGCCCCTCACTCCATCATTTCTGCCAAGGAAAGATGTTCCCATTTTCCTCCAGCGCCATCCTCCATCCATCTCATTTCCCTCCTAGCTGCGCTTGCCAGGCTGGGAGCAGAAGCAGAGCAACAGGGCTCCCAGATAGCATCTTCAAATGTGCTGGCAACATCGCCAGATAAAGAACCGGCGGCTGCGCGCGCTCGTCCTTAGCATTCAGAATGCCCCGAAATGGGTGGCAGGAGGAGAAGGGGGATGGGAGCGGGTAGGGGGAGGACAAACGTGAGTCGTGGAGAAATGCGAGGAGTCGGAAAAATTAGTAGAAGAGGTAGCTGGAGCTGCAGGAGGATAGCATGAAGACGAGGCAGATGGGGAATCCAGGATGTTTATCTGAATGGGCTGTTGAGCTTTGGAGGAGGGCTCCTTTATTCCAGCAGAGGTGTGTGTTGCCTGTGACCTTCAGAAAACAACCACTTGACAAAAGATGTGAGGAAGTCTCTCTCCGTGGCTCATGTTTCAGAGTTGATTGACAACTCCTTTATAATCCCACGAGCGTTTCCTCTGCCCCTGGAGCATGCTCTGTGGAGCCCCCCCCCCGCACGCCGCCTTCCTTTCCTCTTCCACCTTCGGCCCGATAAGGAAGCGAGGGGAACGGAGCGAGGTTAGGCGGACGGCGTAAAGGGACGTACGGCCGGTTGTCGAGCCTATTTATCTGCGCGAGGATAATGGGCGCATCCGCTCCCGCCGTTTCCCCTGGCAACGACCTCTGTTGAAGGTTGGCCTGAAAATGGGCCAAGATTGAGCTAAATTCCCAGTGATAAAATGGGGACTCTTTAACATGATTAAAGGGCCTAATGCAATCAGTATTGTTTCAGCTACAACTCAATTACCTGTAATGAAAAAGGGTTCCTGCACTAGATACTGAGGGGTGTTAAACAGGCTTGTTTCCAAACTGCTTGTTGGAAAGCTTTAAAAAGAAAGAAAACAACCCTTCCCCCCACTCACCTTCTCAAGTCAGACAAGGGTGGTCTGTGTTTCATCATCTCTGTAACCAAAACCAGCCGCCTTCTAACATGACGACTCGGAACAGCAACAAATACCGTTTTTTCAACTTATTTTTTTTATTACGTGCCTATTTCTGAGACATGAGACACACGAGACAAGGCAGAAGTTTGATATTCTTGGTAAAGACATGACTTCTTTCATGTATTTAGGATTTAATGTATCAGCGCCAGAGCCTCTAATGATGTGTGTTCCACCTTCTCTGCCTAGCCCATTCATCTTTTGGCTGCTATCTCTAGATCTCTCGTTGTTTTTTTTGTCTTGAACTCCAGGATGTGTCACATCTGTTGTATGGATACAGTATGTCTGCCGTGTGCTAATTGCAGGCAAGCAAGTCTGCGTGACATAATCTGAGACCCAAGTTTCTAGTGCTAGTTATTCAACAAATGATTAAAGAAATACACAAGAAAATCTCTGATTTCTGATTTGAACCTAAAAATGTAGTGCTTGTGACGTATAGGAAATCACTACAAAAATGAGACACTCTGGAAAGGCTTTTCCTCTGTGGGAGCTGCACTGATGCAAACACATAATGCCACATGAGACGAAACTGTTCTGCCCACAGATGTGCCCTCCTTTCAGATAACACAGTCTGCTCAGGTGTGGCCAATGGGGATTTTAATTTTTTTTTATTATACAACAATGAGTATATTTAATTAGCCAATCGATTATTCAGTCCGCCTCTACCTGCTTCAGTTGGCTCGACTTTTAGGGGTGATCTGCTTTTCCTTGTCCTCTCCCTGCTGGTCGGAAAAACAATAATTTAGCCTGACGTCTGGTGAAGAGTTTTGAGCAGATTTAAACAAATAAATAAAAAGAGAAAGATTATCATTAGTTGCAGTAAGTGACTGAATTTAGATAAAATGTCAGTTTGTCTTCCGAGACACGCCGTGAAAAACTGATGCTTGAATGCAGCTGGTGAGTAAAAACTTTTTATTTTTGGGTCTGTGTGCACAAGAGACTTGTATAATAAAGGACGAAGCGTATATTATTAGGGCATTTTGTTTCTTACAAATTGGATCGTTTGCCATTATATACCGTTATGTAAAATTAACCTGCAAATGTATTCTCCCCCTGGTGTGGTGACAAAGGTATAATAATCCTCCCCACACACTTCTGTGGCAGAAGACTTTAACTGTTATGTATCTATAAAAATATACAGTTCCTGTATTTTTATTCTTTTCATACAGCTAAACACAATTTGATATACCTCTGCCGAATATAAAGTGTATCGATTCACGAATGAAGGCACAGGTCTGGAATTGAAACAAATTTAAAATGGATATCTGGGCCTTCTCATTGATGTTCCCATGGCAACTGTCCCAGCCCTGTTAGATGTCTGTGACCATCCATCACCATCTGGGAGCCTCTTTGTAGTTCTTCTGTCTGCTCCCACAAACAGGTAATCTGTAGCTGTCACCGTGCCAACAATCTCATCCTGATGTGTCACTTCCCATCCACGCTCAATTGGGTTTGATTTTATTGTATGCTTCTCTTTTTTTCTTTTTTTTTTTTTTTTTTTTTTTCTTTCCCAATTCTCTACCATATGAAAGTAGGGGTAAAAAAAAATCTAATCACGTATGCTTCTTCTTATGGCAGAAACGTGCAACAGAGTGCTGTTTGGTGACATTTGTTGAGGGCGGACCTTTTTTAAAAGCGATCGTTCTCCCAAAGTGTGTGTTATATTGTCCGTCAACCTGAGCAGAGTCGTAAAAAAACAAACAAAACAAACAAAAAAAAATACAAAGCAAGACATCATTGCCTCAGCTGCGCTTGAAGCTGCAGCTGCGCCCTGCGGCCAATCCGCTGATTCCTGTAAATGTTTAGAAGGGCACTCTTTGTTCAACATCTGGTCTGCACGCGGAGTGGTCGAGCCGCTCCGAATGTCCCTCCCCCCCCCGTGCCTGCGAGCTTTCAGAGATGTTTAGCCCAGCGGAGTTTTGCCTCACTCACTTAAAGAAGTCAGCTGGCGATGAATCAATTCTTTGATCACGCCACTGCTTCTCCGACGGGCTTCTGTTTGTATCTTTCTGGCCGACAATCGAACTCCGGGTTTTGTTGCTTGCGACGTCCCGCCATGTCGTGTCATTCCAGAGCACCGGCTGGCTTCTGAAGCTTTTACTTTTCCGTTTTTCGAACACAGTTTGAGGTCAGGACATGTTTTTTATGTCATCCCCCTGCAACCAGAAGCCATTTATACAGCCCAGTGGTTAAAATAAGGTTCCCTGGCCGACTCCTGTGGATCACTGTTTATCCGTCTTGTGTCTGTTCCTGTGATGTGAGTACACATCACAAGCCTGTCTGTGTGAGGGAATAGGCTTGGTTATGCAGTTCTTTATACCCATGAACTGTACTCAAACGTACCCCCCATACAGAAGAGCTTGGCTAGATTTGTTTTTCATGTTGTCCTACTTTATGCAATTTTAGGGCTTAAAAGAGAATCTAATAGATATTTATATTCATACATAAATAGCTACTGGAAGTAAATTGTTCATATTGATTAGTAAGTACCAAATCATTTTGTTTCTCATTTAAAATGTATTACAAATAAATTGAAAGCAGACAACGTTTCTCTTGTGTTTCTGGGAATTTAGCAGCCTCTCTGCCTAAACAGTGACACTGATGCCAAACCGTGTTGTTCTTGATTCGATGGAGCGATGTCTTCTTCCAGATGTCAGGAGATTAGGCAACACATGGGAGGGAACAGTACATGTCACATCTCATTAGGCCCAGGTAGCAGAGAGACACGCTGCTTTGTGGCTCCGTGGGCTGGGATGTCTCTGCACCAACCTCCGTTTTTGGTCTCTACGTTCCTTTTCACAACGCTTTCGAGATGCCGTCTTCCTGCCTCGGTGCGATCTGTGGAATGACTGAGGCCGGCGTGGGGAGTTGAAGGTGATCCACCCCCTCGTAGAAACATCTCCAAATGCATGAAACACCCAAAAACAACCCTCAAACTCTATAGTAACTATGCTAGGCCTGCATGTGAGGCTGTAACACTGCCACAGACATGAACCAAAAACAGGAAACAAGGCGCGCAGCATGCACACAAAGCTTTGCACTCTGGGTACAGACTGCAAACGCGACGAAAGGAGGACCAAGATGTGAATACACGAACAAGCATTGAACTCCAAGACCAGAAACGTGCAGGACAGCGTTGACTGGAGTTAGTGGCAGTCCTGAGAAGGGACATGGTTTGAGAGAAGGATTGTCCAAAGCCTGATCCCAAAGAGCAAACACAAAGAGCCAGCATGTAATCTGTCCTTATAGTGGTTGTTATAGCTGACATGCTTGGGGTCGTAGGTTAGACGTGAGATTAAGACATCACTGTTTCCAAAAGTTAGCTTTTAGACTGTCTACACAAAACTGCATTGATGGCGTCCTAAGATTTGTTCACTCTGAGGTTTGTTTGAAAAAATAAAAAGAGAGAAAAGAAAAGCAGTTTCAGGGCTCCTAAAACATTTCCATGTGGGCGTAAGGATGAAACACTAAAGAAACTCTTTGTGTATTTATAAAACACCGTTCCCCTGTAGGCGAACACTTGTACCTCTGACCTGCCAATAGTGGTAGTAACAGAGCTGAGTTGGCATGTAAGTGTGAAGTGAGGGGCAACATGAGCAGAATTCCAACATAGTCAGCTCACGACCAGGGGCAGCTTAAAGCAGAGGTTTGTTTTTGCGGCCATGTTTCAGAAGGGTTTTGTGAGAAGAGCTCTTCTGAGATCCAAGATGTGCAGCTAAAGTTCTGCTTTTTTTTTTAAAAATGCCTGTCTGGCCAGGTTGGATTTCTTAGTCGGGAACACTGCGATAAAACCCAAGTTTCAGTCTGAGCGAAATGATCTTCCTTACGTTATTATAACTCAGCCTCACGTTGCTCATTTAACCCTGTCACTTCCGCTCCCTACCCCCAACACACCCGTTGCTGTAAAAGGCAAATACGTTGAGATGACAGAGTCAGACTTTACATGTCATTATTTCCTCGGTGTGTCAGCCCCGTCGTGCATCATACGTGATGAATCCGCTTGGAGACTTCTTTATTATATTTCAGCTCGGCGCTCATTAATTAATCCTGTTTTGGCTCTTGTCATTCGTGGGAGTCCTCCCACCTCTCACCTCCTGACAAGATGAAGGCTGTTCCTGCCTTTAACTGCCGAGTGGGTGTAAAATGTCAGCAAACATTTTGTCTGACTTACCGATTCCCGAACTTCGTGTTAAAGCAGCAAGTTCTGCTTCGTTTTTACCAGGGAATGTGTAAAAGTAACGTGTAATTTCAGGTGAAAGCCCACAGTGTAACTGGTAAATCAGAGGCTATGTGTCTGCTATATCTTACTGTATCGGTGCCGTTTTAACTTTAATTGACATTGAAGTTTTTGGTTGTTTTCTGGGAAACTGAACTCTGCTCTTTTGTTGAGCCCATCCACTAATCGTACAGTAAAAAAGCCAACTTCCTGTTTGCTCAGCAGAGGTCGTGTTGTTTGGAAACCAACATTCAGCGCCACTTTATGGAGCATCTCAGAAGCACCCCTAAAGTTTTACATGAATTGTTTTATTAGTCCAGCCTTCCTTATGACAAATATGTACCTTTTTTTATTAGTACCCTAAAAAACCGAAGAGTCTGTATCGATGATGAAACAAGAGTTGGGGCTCATGGGTTTGTTGGAATCACCACGAGTTGTTTCTGAAGGTCTCATAATCCAGTCTAATTAAAGTTTTAAAACCGACGGAGCAGGGGAGGAATCTAAAGAGAGGCTGACTCGAGCTTTATTTATTTATATTTTCACAAATTTATTATGTCTCTTTTTGGTTCCTGTATGGATTTTGTGAGTGTGTGTGTGCCGGCAGGCTTGCATATAAATATAAAAGCTTTTTATTTATTGATGATTGCAGGCAGTCAGTAATTTATCAAGTTTTTTTTTTTTTTTTCTTTGTAAATTTTTGCTGATACAAGGCTTAGACAAAGAAAGAATGGCAGCACTGGCATTTGAAAACTTTGTTGTAAGACCCAGAACTGGATTCTTAACATTTGGATGTGAAAAATCTTGAAAAACTTATGGCCATATCTAAAATAAATGATTGAATTTTAAACAAAATTGTGTCACGATGGATAAAGTTGACCGAACCCACATTATTATACATATTTTTTTATTATTCAGCACCCACTGAAATAATGATTTATTGGTAGTGAATGAAAAGAAATGTATTTTAAAAGCGTTTGCCATAAATTCGGTGGTTTTAATGGCGCAGAGGTTGTCAGAATGTTTTGCACATGTACAAATTAATAACACCGAGATAATTATCCAGTCTGGGTGGAAGTTTAATTGCAGCTGCTGCACACAGGGCTGCTTTTCACGAGCGGCTTGGCGGCGATGGGATCAAAACGATGAAAAAAGTAAATAAAGCGCATTTATGTGCAACTTAGACTGATGTGTGTCTGATGGAAAGGCCGGACCTTGAGGACAACAAACAGGTGCGGCATTTTGGGACAAACTCTACGTGCAAACACGTGATTATAAAAGCAAACATGGCCGTCTCATCCTCTCGCTGGATTCCTAATGTATAAAATTCAAATAAGACTTGCATTTTTATCGACTGGTGTCCTCAGGTATAGTGGACAAATTACAATATTTTTCCCTGAAGCTGTAAAACCTTTGCATGGGACATTAATTATTACCAGTCTTAAATATCCACAGAACCAAACGTATCGTTCATGAGTGGATTTTACAGCAGATGACTGGATTCAGAGGTTCTTTTTTTTTAAAACTCAGTGCACCTTTCATGGTTTTCTTTCTTTTATTTTTGAGCAACTTTCCCTAAACTTGGTTTCATTTCCCCTCCACTGAACGTCTTCACACTCTTTTAATTTGCGCTTCACCTCCTGTTGGATTTGTCACATCTCTGACTGAAATGGGTCTTTTTTTTAAATTATTTATTCATTTATTTATTTATTTATTATGGTCCTGCAACTTCCATTTGGCTCAGCTTTGAAATTCATAAACACATCAACAATAAAGCCGTGATTGTATACCTCGCGTGCACACGTGTCCCGAAAACTGAAAGCGATGACTGATAACAGAGGACGAGAAGGGTGTTATTATCGCGCCCTCCGGATGGCCGTGCGCCACCAACGCGCACGTGTAGCAGTCTGCGCGTTGAGAAATTATTTTTGACAAGAAGCGTTTTAATTTACTTTTCAAGTGGGCCCATTTTTCTTCAGCCCGACTTGTGCACTTCAATTTCAGTTATTGATTCGCCCCACGTTTCTCGGAGCGACTTTCAGGAGTCCCCGGAGGATGAGTGCGAATTTGTTGGGTAAAGAAGGAGAAGTGAGGGAAATGAGAGCGCCGCCACGCCAGTGCGCGGGCTCCCTTTGTGAAATTATTCCTACCTGATGGTTTATCAGCACTAAATGTCAAATTCGGAGAGAAGAGCTGCTGCCTTTTGTTTTGATTACTTGTTGGAGGCTACTTGGTGACTCAGAATTACGACTACATAGGCAAAGTGTCCACTGAGGTCTCACTGAGGGTTTGTGACTAGGAAGCCACGTTTTAAACGGCCTGTTTTTTTGTTTTTACAGCTTACAGTGATTACTACGGTTCCTTCAAATTCTTTCCCTGCCCACTTCCGTTCCCTCCTCAGCCCACCTCGGCAGCAAGCCCCCCCACGCTTGTGATTTAAATCTCCTGAAATGAAGACGGGACGACCTGGACCCAGTGTTGCCAGGTCAGAAATGTAGGATTATCATACCAGAGACATAAAATTATCGTTATTTTGAGGGAAATTATCGTACACCCGTCTATTGATGCGCTAAAGTCACTCTAGTGTTGAATAGTGTCTGACAGGTTCTCAGCGCTTCTTCTTCCAGACTGGCCCTGCTTTCCTCACTCATGGGGTGGGCGCAGCAGACGATTCAGCCAATCATGGCCGTTGTTCTGAGGCAAACGCATACACGTCACTCGTAGCTCACATTTATAAACGCACGATTGGCTAAACAATTCCAGCCAATTGTGCATCTGTTTCCGGGAACAGATGCCTTCAGGGTTCACAAAAATAAAAACCCTGACAGGCAGGTGCGCCAGGCTGATTACAACCGATTACAACCACACATTCACGGAATGGTCAAATTATCGTATATTTGGCCTCTTTTGGGATTATTGATCGTACATCGTACANTTTTTTTTTTACCCAATTCTCTACCATATGAAAGTAGGGGTAAAAAAAAATCTAATCACGTATGCTTCTTCTTATGGCAGAAACGTGCAACAGAGTGCTGTTTGGTGACATTTGTTGAGGGCGGACCTTTTTTAAAAGCGATCGTTCTCCCAAAGTGTGTGTTATATTGTCCGTCAACCTGAGCAGAGTCGTAAAAAAACAAACAAAACAAACAAAAAAAAATACAAAGCAAGACATCATTGCCTCAGCTGCGCTTGAAGCTGCAGCTGCGCCCTGCGGCCAATCCGCTGATTCCTGTAAATGTTTAGAAGGGCACTCTTTGTTCAACATCTGGTCTGCACGCGGAGTGGTCGAGCCGCTCCGAATGTCCCTCCCCCCCCCGTGCCTGCGAGCTTTCAGAGATGTTTAGCCCAGCGGAGTTTTGCCTCACTCACTTAAAGAAGTCAGCTGGCGATGAATCAATTCTTTGATCACGCCACTGCTTCTCCGACGGGCTTCTGTTTGTATCTTTCTGGCCGACAATCGAACTCCGGGTTTTGTTGCTTGCGACGTCCCGCCATGTCGTGTCATTCCAGAGCACCGGCTGGCTTCTGAAGCTTTTACTTTTCCGTTTTTCGAACACAGTTTGAGGTCAGGACATGTTTTTTATGTCATCCCCCTGCAACCAGAAGCCATTTATACAGCCCAGTGGTTAAAATAAGGTTCCCTGGCCGACTCCTGTGGATCACTGTTTATCCGTCTTGTGTCTGTTCCTGTGATGTGAGTACACATCACAAGCCTGTCTGTGTGAGGGAATAGGCTTGGTTATGCAGTTCTTTATACCCATGAACTGTACTCAAACGTACCCCCCATACAGAAGAGCTTGGCTAGATTTGTTTTTCATGTTGTCCTACTTTATGCAATTTTAGGGCTTAAAAGAGAATCTAATAGATATTTATATTCATACATAAATAGCTACTGGAAGTAAATTGTTCATATTGATTAGTAAGTACCAAATCATTTTGTTTCTCATTTAAAATGTATTACAAATAAATTGAAAGCAGACAACGTTTCTCTTGTGTTTCTGGGAATTTAGCAGCCTCTCTGCCTAAACAGTGACACTGATGCCAAACCGTGTTGTTCTTGATTCGATGGAGCGATGTCTTCTTCCAGATGTCAGGAGATTAGGCAACACATGGGAGGGAACAGTACATGTCACATCTCATTAGGCCCAGGTAGCAGAGAGACACGCTGCTTTGTGGCTCCGTGGGCTGGGATGTCTCTGCACCAACCTCCGTTTTTGGTCTCTACGTTCCTTTTCACAACGCTTTCGAGATGCCGTCTTCCTGCCTCGGTGCGATCTGTGGAATGACTGAGGCCGGCGTGGGGAGTTGAAGGTGATCCACCCCCTCGTAGAAACATCTCCAAATGCATGAAACACCCAAAAACAACCCTCAAACTCTATAGTAACTATGCTAGGCCTGCATGTGAGGCTGTAACACTGCCACAGACATGAACCAAAAACAGGAAACAAGGCGCGCAGCATGCACACAAAGCTTTGCACTCTGGGTACAGACTGCAAACGCGACGAAAGGAGGACCAAGATGTGAATACACGAACAAGCATTGAACTCCAAGACCAGAAACGTGCAGGACAGCGTTGACTGGAGTTAGTGGCAGTCCTGAGAAGGGACATGGTTTGAGAGAAGGATTGTCCAAAGCCTGATCCCAAAGAGCAAACACAAAGAGCCAGCATGTAATCTGTCCTTATAGTGGTTGTTATAGCTGACATGCTTGGGGTCGTAGGTTAGACGTGAGATTAAGACATCACTGTTTCCAAAAGTTAGCTTTTAGACTGTCTACACAAAACTGCATTGATGGCGTCCTAAGATTTGTTCACTCTGAGGTTTGTTTGAAAAAATAAAAAGAGAGAAAAGAAAAGCAGTTTCAGGGCTCCTAAAACATTTCCATGTGGGCGTAAGGATGAAACACTAAAGAAACTCTTTGTGTATTTATAAAACACCGTTCCCCTGTAGGCGAACACTTGTACCTCTGACCTGCCAATAGTGGTAGTAACAGAGCTGAGTTGGCATGTAAGTGTGAAGTGAGGGGCAACATGAGCAGAATTCCAACATAGTCAGCTCACGACCAGGGGCAGCTTAAAGCAGAGGTTTGTTTTTGCGGCCATGTTTCAGAAGGGTTTTGTGAGAAGAGCTCTTCTGAGATCCAAGATGTGCAGCTAAAGTTCTGCTTTTTTTTTTAAAAATGCCTGTCTGGCCAGGTTGGATTTCTTAGTCGGGAACACTGCGATAAAACCCAAGTTTCAGTCTGAGCGAAATGATCTTCCTTACGTTATTATAACTCAGCCTCACGTTGCTCATTTAACCCTGTCACTTCCGCTCCCTACCCCCAACACACCCGTTGCTGTAAAAGGCAAATACGTTGAGATGACAGAGTCAGACTTTACATGTCATTATTTCCTCGGTGTGTCAGCCCCGTCGTGCATCATACGTGATGAATCCGCTTGGAGACTTCTTTATTATATTTCAGCTCGGCGCTCATTAATTAATCCTGTTTTGGCTCTTGTCATTCGTGGGAGTCCTCCCACCTCTCACCTCCTGACAAGATGAAGGCTGTTCCTGCCTTTAACTGCCGAGTGGGTGTAAAATGTCAGCAAACATTTTGTCTGACTTACCGATTCCCGAACTTCGTGTTAAAGCAGCAAGTTCTGCTTCGTTTTTACCAGGGAATGTGTAAAAGTAACGTGTAATTTCAGGTGAAAGCCCACAGTGTAACTGGTAAATCAGAGGCTATGTGTCTGCTATATCTTACTGTATCGGTGCCGTTTTAACTTTAATTGACATTGAAGTTTTTGGTTGTTTTCTGGGAAACTGAACTCTGCTCTTTTGTTGAGCCCATCCACTAATCGTACAGTAAAAAAGCCAACTTCCTGTTTGCTCAGCAGAGGTCGTGTTGTTTGGAAACCAACATTCAGCGCCACTTTATGGAGCATCTCAGAAGCACCCCTAAAGTTTTACATGAATTGTTTTATTAGTCCAGCCTTCCTTATGACAAATATGTACCTTTTTTTATTAGTACCCTAAAAAACCGAAGAGTCTGTATCGATGATGAAACAAGAGTTGGGGCTCATGGGTTTGTTGGAATCACCACGAGTTGTTTCTGAAGGTCTCATAATCCAGTCTAATTAAAGTTTTAAAACCGACGGAGCAGGGGAGGAATCTAAAGAGAGGCTGACTCGAGCTTTATTTATTTATATTTTCACAAATTTATTATGTCTCTTTTTGGTTCCTGTATGGATTTTGTGAGTGTGTGTGTGCCGGCAGGCTTGCATATAAATATAAAAGCTTTTTATTTATTGATGATTGCAGGCAGTCAGTAATTTATCAAGTTTTTTTTTTTTTTTTCTTTGTAAATTTTTGCTGATACAAGGCTTAGACAAAGAAAGAATGGCAGCACTGGCATTTGAAAACTTTGTTGTAAGACCCAGAACTGGATTCTTAACATTTGGATGTGAAAAATCTTGAAAAACTTATGGCCATATCTAAAATAAATGATTGAATTTTAAACAAAATTGTGTCACGATGGATAAAGTTGACCGAACCCACATTATTATACATATTTTTTTATTATTCAGCACCCACTGAAATAATGATTTATTGGTAGTGAATGAAAAGAAATGTATTTTAAAAGCGTTTGCCATAAATTCGGTGGTTTTAATGGCGCAGAGGTTGTCAGAATGTTTTGCACATGTACAAATTAATAACACCGAGATAATTATCCAGTCTGGGTGGAAGTTTAATTGCAGCTGCTGCACACAGGGCTGCTTTTCACGAGCGGCTTGGCGGCGATGGGATCAAAACGATGAAAAAAGTAAATAAAGCGCATTTATGTGCAACTTAGACTGATGTGTGTCTGATGGAAAGGCCGGACCTTGAGGACAACAAACAGGTGCGGCATTTTGGGACAAACTCTACGTGCAAACACGTGATTATAAAAGCAAACATGGCCGTCTCATCCTCTCGCTGGATTCCTAATGTATAAAATTCAAATAAGACTTGCATTTTTATCGACTGGTGTCCTCAGGTATAGTGGACAAATTACAATATTTTTCCCTGAAGCTGTAAAACCTTTGCATGGGACATTAATTATTACCAGTCTTAAATATCCACAGAACCAAACGTATCGTTCATGAGTGGATTTTACAGCAGATGACTGGATTCAGAGGTTCTTTTTTTTTAAAACTCAGTGCACCTTTCATGGTTTTCTTTCTTTTATTTTTGAGCAACTTTCCCTAAACTTGGTTTCATTTCCCCTCCACTGAACGTCTTCACACTCTTTTAATTTGCGCTTCACCTCCTGTTGGATTTGTCACATCTCTGACTGAAATGGGTCTTTTTTTTAAATTATTTATTCATTTATTTATTTATTTATTATGGTCCTGCAACTTCCATTTGGCTCAGCTTTGAAATTCATAAACACATCAACAATAAAGCCGTGATTGTATACCTCGCGTGCACACGTGTCCCGAAAACTGAAAGCGATGACTGATAACAGAGGACGAGAAGGGTGTTATTATCGCGCCCTCCGGATGGCCGTGCGCCACCAACGCGCACGTGTAGCAGTCTGCGCGTTGAGAAATTATTTTTGACAAGAAGCGTTTTAATTTACTTTTCAAGTGGGCCCATTTTTCTTCAGCCCGACTTGTGCACTTCAATTTCAGTTATTGATTCGCCCCACGTTTCTCGGAGCGACTTTCAGGAGTCCCCGGAGGATGAGTGCGAATTTGTTGGGTAAAGAAGGAGAAGTGAGGGAAATGAGAGCGCCGCCACGCCAGTGCGCGGGCTCCCTTTGTGAAATTATTCCTACCTGATGGTTTATCAGCACTAAATGTCAAATTCGGAGAGAAGAGCTGCTGCCTTTTGTTTTGATTACTTGTTGGAGGCTACTTGGTGACTCAGAATTACGACTACATAGGCAAAGTGTCCACTGAGGTCTCACTGAGGGTTTGTGACTAGGAAGCCACGTTTTAAACGGCCTGTTTTTTTGTTTTTACAGCTTACAGTGATTACTACGGTTCCTTCAAATTCTTTCCCTGCCCACTTCCGTTCCCTCCTCAGCCCACCTCGGCAGCAAGCCCCCCCACGCTTGTGATTTAAATCTCCTGAAATGAAGACGGGACGACCTGGACCCAGTGTTGCCAGGTCAGAAATGTAGGATTATCATACCAGAGACATAAAATTATCGTTATTTTGAGGGAAATTATCGTACACCCGTCTATTGATGCGCTAAAGTCACTCTAGTGTTGAATAGTGTCTGACAGGTTCTCAGCGCTTCTTCTTCCAGACTGGCCCTGCTTTCCTCACTCATGGGGTGGGCGCAGCAGACGATTCAGCCAATCATGGCCGTTGTTCTGAGGCAAACGCATACACGTCACTCGTAGCTCACATTTATAAACGCACGATTGGCTAAACAATTCCAGCCAATTGTGCATCTGTTTCCGGGAACAGATGCCTTCAGGGTTCACAAAAATAAAAACCCTGACAGGCAGGTGCGCCAGGCTGATTACAACCGATTACAACCACACATTCACGGAATGGTCAAATTATCGTATATTTGGCCTCTTTTGGGATTATTGATCGTACATCGTACAGAGGGCAAAATTATCGTACAAATACAATAATTATCGTAGACCTGGCAACACTGCCTGGACCAGTCTTGTAATAGTTCCTGTTTATCGTCAGCGTGGTTTTGGAGACCCGGACAGTCGGAGCTGTAGCCTCAGATGCTTTCTGTCGACGGCTGTTTTGAGCGGTTTTGGAGACTCCCTCGCAAATGCCGTTCACAGTTTGTTACAGTCCACTGAGATGAAACCTTTTAATTATCATCAACTTCGCAGCTAACAATAGAGCTGTTTTTCTAATATCTCTCTTTTATTTTTTTCTTCTTCTTCTTCTGCCGGTGGGAAGTCCCAGCGGGAAAGCTTGCCTGGGATCAGTTGAGTACAAGGGAACGAATGGGTTCAGAGCAGCTTGGGTTGCAACATGTGTTGCAACATGCATCTAATATCCCATCATGCCTGTAGGCATGACCCGTCTTGTGTGTGCTCAGCGCGTTGCTTCGTGTCTGTGATTGGAGTCCGCTGAAAGGCACACACCCTGTCGCGAAAAAAAGGAAGTTTGAATACGATTGCTCCCGTCCAACCAAATCCAAGATGACTTGTGCTGTTATTGGCATTTAAAGTACTTTTTAAATTTTTCTTTTTTTATCAATCCCTTCTAAAAAGCTTGGTGAATGTTAAAGAAATAGTTTTCTTCCAATTGAGTGTACCAGCAATTAATCACTTTCTTTTTTTTTTTTCATCTTTTGGATATAAATGTGCAATTATTTAGAGTGCCATGTCATGTTTGGAGTTTTTATCATGCTTTTTAATCATAATCCAATTAGAGTTGGTAGATATTGGCAGCAAGTGTGACAATAAATATTTGCATAAAATCCATCAATAAATTAATGTATGACTGGGAAATATGCATGATTTATTCCTCTCCCTAATTAGTCCCACCGGGTAATTTATATGTTAATGGAAAGTGATGAATTGTAGGTTAAACTCTGGCTCCTAAACAGGTGATGTGTTTCAGATAGATTTGTATCTCTTAGGGCTCTTAAGGTGCCTCGCTGTCTTTAAGAACACAAAATGGCGTGTTACGTGTTTTCACATAACGGCGAAGCCTCTGTGGGCATATCAGCAAAAGAAAACATGCACACCATATTTAATATTTTCCTTATTTCCCCAAAGTGACTGCTTAAAAAATTGCACAACTTAAGGCACATTTGTGTTTCTGATCCAAGGTGACAGGCAGTTTTTGTAGTCAGTTACTTGTTTAGCTTGATCTCCAAGGAAATCCTTAAAGCCTCGTGCATATTCTATTAATCTGCTCATTCTTATTCTATACCTGATTTTAATCAAGGACAGTAGGAACCCGACTGTGTGATTTAACAGTATGTCTGCCCTGTGTGTGTGTGGTTGCACTGAGGCGGGATATGCAGACATTAGGCGGGTTTGCTGCTCTTTGTAGCGTAGACGTCCCCCCCCCCC
>NC_051444.1:24255356-24288378 GCF_001649575.2 Kryptolebias marmoratus
CTTCTCTTCATCCAGTGATGGACACGTGCGTTCATTAGCATTCATGTGATCATAGGCTCTGCAGGCGAAACCAAGCAGGCGGTGGAGGGTTTGGTGGCTGAAACTGATGGCCAATTCCAAATGTTTTGCGCCGCCAGCGTCGGGATAAACCCTTTATTTTGGAGGAAACTGCCGTTTGCAGGCACAATAAGATCAGCGGAGTCCCTCTTTTTTTTATTTTATTTAATTTTTTTTTGTTTCTGCTGTTTAAAACCCAACAAAGATTAGACCAAACTCCCTGCCCTTGCACTTTGACCGCGGAGACATTACTGCTCTCCTGGAATCACTCGGCTCCATCACACTCGGGTAATAAGGGTTGAGACTGGCAGCGCAGCACTTCTGTTCAATAGATGGTGCTGAGCAAGGATGTGGAAAATGAAGCTCCCACCCAGTCGATTTAAATGGAGAATTGTGATTAATTGGAATCGATGATGCCGGCTTCGACACTCACCAGCTCCCACCGACAGTGCCCTTGTGTTCACCCGCACGCCTTGTGCTTATGTACAGTTTAGCACATAATGCAGACGTGTTCACGGCCTCATAACCATCCACTTCATTATAACAGGCGGCTACTCAATGACATGGCCGAGTTATGTCCGCATGCAGCGGGGTTTCCCAGATATATTGCACGGAAACACTCCCACACACACACACGGTGTTAGGACGCTGCAAACTGATGAGCTTAGCTCAGGGAGAAGTGATGAGGTTGTAGGAAGAAAGGGTTAGTCAAGACACAGCAGGCCAGGTCAGAAAGTGCTAAACAGGCGATGTTGGTTCAGCCTCTGTGGAAGCAGAGTTTCTCTTCAGTGTCTGCTGGAAACCTTAAGAACGATTGACGACATCCTGTCCAGGTCTTCAGCTCTTACATCAAGTTTCACACAAACCATATTTTCGTTATACTTTCGGATGTTTCTGCCCGCATCTGTGGGCTTTTGTGCGTTTGTTCACGTGTCTGTCTTGTAGTGGCATATCTGGCAGAGCCACTGGACGCAGTTTAATAAAACTTGCCGAAATAATCACTGGATTTACGTCGACAACCGATTAACTATAAGGGTCAATCAAATTCTGCTGACCTTAAGAAGCACGAAAATGGCTTTATTTCTGTCCACTTTACAGATATTGTGCTAAAACTCGGTGTAGTAGTAGCTGAAGGTCACTGACACCACGTTTTCTGAGCTCGACAGCTCGCAGTAACACATGAGATCTCGCATAACATTCTTTTTAAAGCTTTGACCAAAGCAGCTATAACTACTAATTGACCTTAGCCAACAAAAATGGCTCTCAGTTTTAAAAGACGTTGAGCTAAAATACTCTAAGGGCTCACAGATTGTGCACGGTTATTTTTAAAGTTTGACAAAAGTGGCTACAATTGTTATTTCTTAACATAAGACCACTGTAGTTTAAAAAGAAAGCGGTAAATGTAATTTTCTTCAAGGAATGCTAGGTCTTAAATGCATTCTTACATTACCAAAAAGTACTCAAAATAATAAATGACTATGATTTCATTTTCTTTGTTTTATTCTAATCTCATTTGTTGGATAATTTAATCCAGTATAAACAGTATTCAATTCACCGCAGGGCACAAATGGCTCCAATCTGAATCACTCACTTTTCGTCTCGCCTGGCATGATTAGGCAGGAGGTGATTGGCAGCTCCGACACAACAATATCAGCGTTGGCATCGGCTAAACTCATATTAGCTGAGCTGTTGTGTCGAGATACACCCAGAGACACCGCGCACATCTGCCAGGGCTGGGAGAGAGTCTGTAGCTGCTGGGGGCTTTATCTGAAAGTGTGATTTACCCCGGAGTCGCGCTTGGCAGGGATTTGAAGTGATGTCTGCTGGAGAGGGGTGTGTGTGTGTGTGAGGGGGGCTGGGGAAGCGGACACCAAATCATCACTCAGCAAGTGCTCAGCATCACTTTCTGCATAAAAGCGCAGTTATGGGAGACAAACTTGCATTTGCAAACAGATAAACATTCTCTGAAAGCAGCCTTTTTTTTTTCATGTTCACACACACTTTTATCTAGTTTTTTTTTTCCTTTTCTTTGTCACACACACAAGCGTTACCAAGGATACAACCAAACTCAGTCCAAAAACTCAAGAGGCTCTCCATGGTAATAACACAGCATGATATTCTTTTTCTGCTAGATGGAGAGGCCTTCTTCCTTTTAAAAAAACAATAACTCTCTTCTTCTGCTTCGCTGCAAAAAATCGTTTTGGCGTTCAGACCGCATACTTCGTAAGGTCCCCTTTTTTTTTTTGGATCTAGGCCGCGGTCGTTTCGAAAGGGCCTCATGAGCGTTGCTTACAGATTGACGGCTTCAGGCGCAGGAAATAATTATTTGGTGCCGAGATGAAAGTTGGGATACGGCACCGCAAACAGCCCGTGGATCCAGATTTTTTAATTAGTGTCACGTATCTCCAGCTCTGAGAGGCCAATTACCATCCGCCATCAAAGATAAGTCATCACGCTGCAAATGTGTGTGTGTGTGTGGCTGGGTGTGTTTGTTTGAGGGTTTGTGTGTTTAAGAAGTCAGCGTAGGTCAGCGTTAATTTTTTTGACCTCTACAACTTTTGTAAAGCAGATCCTGAATTTGAATTTCAAGATGCTAATTCCTGCAGGGGGGGGTATTTTTTGGGTTTTCTGTAGATTTGTTTTTACTTTAATTTAATTTATGCTTGACTCGGATGAAGCAGCAAGTTCAAGGATCCATCTGTTTGTTTTTCCAAGTGTGATTAACTGCGAACGGTTATATTAAAAAAAAATATATCTGCAGTTAAAAGTGAAATAAAGTGGATTTAAAATAGTCTCTTTGGTGTAATAGTTGTGGGAAGTTAATTATGAGAAGATAGTTCTTTTCCGATCTAAAAATATTCGTTTAAATACGAATATTTCCACAATTTCTAAAGTTTGCGTTGCTTTTGTCTTTACGCTGTCTTTGCTGCTTGTTTTTCTCCTGACTTTTAAATCTGTTATATATGTTCTCCTTTTTTTCAATTTTTTTTTCCCCCTTATTTGTTTTCAGGTATTCCCAGGTTTGCCAGCCAGCCCTCGCCGGCCTCCGTTTACCTCGGGGACAGTCAGGTCATGGCGTGCGAGGTCAACTACGACCTGGTGCCGTTCACCCGCTGGGAGAAAGACCGCCAGCCGCTGGAGCTGAGCGCCAGGCTCACGCAGCTGCCTGGCGGCGCTCTGGTCATCAGCAATGCCTCGGAGGCCGACACTGGTCTTTACCGCTGTCTGGTGGAAAACGTCGGCTCCTCCAAGTTCAGCGACGAGGCCCAGCTGCAGACGATACCTGGTAAATCAGGGCCGGGCAGTCGAAGTCTGAGTCTTCTTTAGGAAGACGCATTTGTTCTCGTCTCGGTGTGTGTTTGGTGTTTAATAGGGTTGTGCGTCTCCGGTTTGTGGCCGATATATATCGCTTGATACACCACCATTATTAGATTTATTAAAAATACAAAACAACCATACAATACGATTCAACCCTTAATCACAATACAGGGAAATTCCATATTGATTGTATTCATCACGTTGAGATTATCTACAACAAAACCAAGGAACAATCCTATGTCAGTTATTGAGATGAATTATTTTAAACCTTATAAAAAAATGACCGCTCACAAAAAGGTTTTGTTTTAAAATTGCAATGTTTCATAAAATCTGACACAGAAATACTAAACATTACCTAAAAAGGAGGCTTGGTGCAAATTGGTTCAACCTGCCAGCAGCAGAGGTGTTTCACACTTTTTCAGTAACTCAGCAGTGAGCAGAAAATGCATTTTCTACATTATAATCAATAACGGACAAGTAATTTTTTTTCTGCAATATTAGTTTTTACACATGATCAGGGTGAAGCACACTTTCAGCTTTTGTTGCTGTTCATATCAACGCTGCTGCAGTTCTTCTCCTGAACAGTAGGTGTCACTAATGAATAAACAATATTGCTAAACAGCAGGAAGTGCAACCAAAAGAAGAGATGTCTGCTCAGAGAAATGAAGAGAGAGGGATTCGTTCTTCATCATTGACTGTACGTAGAAATATTAAACCTCATACGGGTACACAGAACTGAAAGCCAGCGTCCCCGTAAGCTGGTCCCACTTTAAGTCCTGTCCCCTCCATGTAAACAAGCAGGACTTTGCCCCCTATTGACGCCTGTGGATTCGTGTAGTTCTTGCTGTGTGTACGGTGCATTTTTAATAGCTGTAATTAGTCGTGTCAGGATTAAAAGAAAGCTCGTGTAACAGTGTGATTGGGTGCAGGCGAGGAGTGCGCAGATTATGGTCCCTAAAAATACAACATGGCAGCTCCCGTAAACCGGGTCCTGTTGACTTTGTGACTTTGATTCCCCGACATAAGATGATGGGGACACAAGCTTCAGTATTATAATATTTTGTCAGTGGTATTCATGCACAATCATAACTACACTTTTCTGCCATTTCCTACAGTGGATCCCTGTAAAAGTGAACCTGTCTGCAGACTCAGACTCTTCGTTTAATCAACAGGCTCTCTGAATGCAGTCGTACATGTGCGCGTTCGAATTGATTAACCTTCATGTCTCTAGTATTTAAACACTCAGAGATATTTACTGGACACTATTGTGTCCATATTGAAGGTTTTCAGTGCTTACCTGTTAATCACAAATTTCCACTCCCTAATTAGGTTTTCTAGACTGCTGTTGATCCTTCTGTGCAGTAAAATACATTTAAAATATAGTCCAGCGCATTCTTTCATTATAGCCATCCATGTTATTCTTGGTTTTTGGAGTACTGCTCATTATCTTTAGCGTCGGGAGACGTGCCTGACGGGGATGAAAAATGGTTTAATGCTACAAGGAGCGTCTGATTCCCATTAGAGCTGTAAGTAACGTAACCATAACTCAGCTGTTGCACAAAAGGAGGCTGGATTCCATCATGGCAGGGTCTCGTCTCGCCCCTCTCTAGAAGTTTTATTTACAGAGTTGTTAAACACCAGGCTCCGACCAGCACCGAGACGATATTAGAGGCAGTAACTCAGCCTCCAACAAGACCCCTGTGGGGTTCTTCATCCTCTGTATGCCTCCTCGGAGGATGTGTGTTGGCCTGGCGAATGGATGGGTGCATACAGGAGGTAAACTCATAAATCTGTCTGAGGAAATTAAAAGAAAATGAGTTTGGAGCCAGATAAATGGGCTACATAAATACGTTCGCTGCAACTCATAAGCTCGACATCAGCGGAGCTTTGGTGTTCCCACTGAAAGACAATAAATGAGCGTGTCATACTTTTCTTCCTCTTAGGTCAAGTCACTGAATTAATGATAAAAATGGCTTTTCAGTGGCCGCCGCTTCATTGGCTGGATCATTTGAACCTTCTGTTTACTGAAGGATGATACTCAATTAGCTGCAGCTGGAGGGAAGCTCTAAGCTCATCCAGAGACTTTTCGCTGAGTTGGATGTTATTCATCTGATTCTTCTTGGTTTAGGTTTCAGAACGTGCTCCCTTAATTCTTCAAATTAAAGCCACGTGTAACAGAGCTGGTTGAACTGTCTGCAGCCTCAGCCTGAACGGTTTGTCTGTTTTTTTTTTACCGCCCCCATCTCAGAAACTGGAGAGGAGAGGAAGCTGGAGTTCCTGGTGCAGCCCGCTTCCGTGACCAAGCTGATGGGCACCAGCGTGCTGCTGCCCTGTGTGGTCGCCGGCTTCCCCGCGCCTCACGTTCGCTGGATGTTTGGAGACAAACTGCTGGAGGAGAGGTATGAGCATGATCTCTTTTTTTGTTTTTTTGCCAAAGCAGACCGGCGATAAGGTTTTTACTTGTGCCTGTGTGTGTGTTCGTTGGTCATGTTAGCTCTCAGAAAGTAATCATTGCAAGTACATCCACAGCTGATTAGCTGTTGGAGCCAACCCAGTTAAAGATGGCTGCTACAGCTAATTGATCTTACCCAACACTAAAAATTGTTATATCCCCCTGACTAGCAAGAAAAACAATATTGTCCAATAATATTTTTTAAACATCATGTAAGGTAATCAGCCCCACCCCTTCACATTTGGTATCACTGGAAAGCCCTAAATGTCCTCTGTAGGTAGCAAAAGGAGTTCATTCAGTCGTATGCAGTGGGTGGGAGATATTCAGGTTTATATATATCTTCCACAGAGGACACATTTGAACTACTGGTAGTCAAGACGATAAATCGGTCAGATCTCAAATTCAGTATGGTCGTAAGTGAGAGTCATCCCCTAACACAGGGGTGTCTAATCCCTGGAGAGCCACCATCCTGCATGTTTTACTTGTTTCTCTGCTCCAACACACCTGATTTGAATCAATGTGTGATTAACAGGCTTCTGCAGAACATGAAGAGGTGATTTAACCACTGAATCAGGTGTGTTGGAGCAGAGAAACAAAGAAAGAGAAACAAAGAAAACATGGAGGATAGTTGCCCTCAAGGACCAGGATTGCCCACTCCTGCACTAACACATCCTCTGAGTGCTACACATGATGCTACATCTGTGCCTAAAACCTTGGCATTAACTGTTGGAGTCGACCCTGTCTGTCTTTTAGCAAAATATCTTATAAAATACACGAATACAAAATGAAACCAGCTTTTATCTACTCCTCAGGTAGAAGCCATTACGTTGTTGTCATCAAACCCTCATAGTCACTTTATACTAACAGTGGCCCGTAATAGCTAAGCTAACTTTGGAAAAGCAGCAGAGAATATAACATACTGCTTCGGGTCCTTCTGGTCAATCTGTTTGTCCTGCCGCCTGCTCCCCGAGGCGTTATAATGCTTCTCTGCAGAGCTCCAGAGGGAGAGCTGGATTTGCGAACCGAGCCACTTCATCGGGAGGGCCGGGCAGGGAGACGTCGGGCTGCTGGGTCGCCAGCTGAAGGGAAGTTCGCAAATAAAGAGCCGAGACAGAGTGTCACACAGCTCCTGTGCTCTCGCTCCTCTGGCTCTTATTAGCCGAGGCAGCGCAGCTCCAGGTCCTCGGAGAGAGCCCGCGCCGAACGTGGGAAATTTGATTCTGGCCAATTAAGAAGGCGCTCTGTTTACCTTACCCCCGTGCGCCGGTCCTGCAGGATAACAACGCGGCAGCTCGCGGAGGTCAATACAAAAAGAGAACCGACACAGGGCTCGTTTATCTAAATCCACCTCCTCTGAATGCGACTTTTGCCTTTTAAGTGGAATTAAATGCGAGGTTGTCACATTGTTAGCCACGAGGCTCCGACGTAGTGTGAGCGAGAATGTCATTAGCCCGTCGAGCTGATAGTTCAAAGCATGGCTCCACCGCTCAAGTTTAATGTCTTTAATAGCTGCGGAATTGTCTGCGAGCGATCTGACCTCCAAAGGGAGCTGGCTAAAATGGTACTTATTAATCTACCTTGTATTAATTAGAAAATAACATCCAGTGTGAATGCCCCCCACTACCACCACCACCTTGGGTGTCGGTGTAGGTAATTAGCAAGCATGCTGAACAATCAGGGAAGTCTCGGTGATACTGAGGAGGACTGAAATGGCTTCCCGCCTTTGGAGACGAATAACGAATAGCGTGGCTAATGCATTCCCGAGATTGTTCTGTGATTTTAATACAATATTGTCAATTAAAAGAACACCAGTGGAATTTGGTTTTAATCGCCCCTCACAATGCTGCGACACCATTACGGGAGAGAGAGAGAGGCAGGGAGAGAAGCTGCCGTCAATTAAATACACTGAAACTGAGGCGGAAAAGGTAGAATCTTAAAAGAGTCTCTGATTGGTCTGTCAAGAGTAGAGATGCTGAGGCTGTGTACATGAGATGAAAGTTGATGAAAGTGTGTCAGAGCTGCCAGCTGACAAGCAGGGTGACTTCCTGACGGCAGGGCCTGGCACATTAAGCTTCTTCCACTCATGCTTCAACTTACTTAGGTTTCTTGCTTCTGTTTTTTTTTTTTTTTTTTACTGAATATGAATTCATAGTGAAACAGCAGCCTGATGTTTTTTTTTTTTCCTTTCCTTTCTTTTTTATCAGCAGACACATGAAATTCAGGTGACTTTGTAAGTGTATCGTAGGAGTCGTTTCAACAGATTCCAATTCTTGGATTCTTAATTCTCCTCAATTATTCTTCACGGGTCACTCCATTTGGTTTTTTTAACCTTTGATGCAACGTCAGACAATTATACACAGGATGAAAAGGTTGTTGTGTTGTAGTTGTTTTTTCTTTCAGGAAAAAGTCTTTAATCAAAGGTGCTCTGATCTGTCCTATGAAAAATGGTCCCACCACTGGTATGACACAAAACTATCCAATTTGATCCAATATGATCCAATACGATATTATACGATACAGTATGTGACAATTCTGTATATTTCAATGCGATACAATATATTACTTTACAATGCTTTGCATAATACAATACAATAATCTATGGCAGGGGTAGGCAACCCTGGTCCTGGTCCCAAAATCTGCCTACACAAAATGTCCATAAATAAATTCTATTTATTTGTATTTAGCTTTGGTTTTTTTTTTGGTTTTACAAGGAAATACCCTTGAGATATAAAATCACATCCATAAGAAGGTCCTGGCCAACAAATGATAAGAACAGAGCGTGAGGCAGCCTTCCAGAACATGATCCACCAGTAAGGAACATCGCTAGTTCCCACTGTGTGTGAGTTTGAGATCAGGAAGTGAGCCAGCAGATTGAAACACGTCAAGTTTGGATTCACTTTCAGTTTTTCCTCAGCTTTTGATATCCGATAGTTTATCTAACAGACAAAACTAATTTGTAAATTATCCCTGTCAGGCAGAAACCTTGTGTTCCCCCAAAATGCAACTTTTCAGGAAAAGGGGAAACGAGTATTTCTTGTAATTTAAATAAACTGTGTGGTCAAAAGTTCTCAAGCTCTTTTTGAGATTTTTCATTGGTTGGCCAGCCATAAAACCTCAGTTAGACGTTAAGGGTGTTTTGGTTTTGGGGTTTTTTTCCCATCTTTTTACAGTGGTAGTGAGGCAGCTGCAACACCTCGGTTTCTTAGGTAAACACATTTGTTCTGAAGTGAAATTAAATTTGAGTAAAAGTGCTACCAAATTCTAACTGTATAGTTTTTTCTTTAAACGTCACAGGTCTATATTTCCTGAAGAATACTCAGTAAATATTAATGTAAGCCAGTGGGAGGGTAAATGTGATCCTGGAGCAATACTTGACTAACAGCAAAAGATTTTCACAGCGTGAACTTCTGCATTTTATGAAACTTCTCTTTTAACTTCACTTAAACCAATAAAACTGATATTAAATCTCATCCAGAGTCAATTTTTAAACTGGTTCAGTCACAACGGGGGGGATGGGGAGGGGGATCCAATATTTGCTTTTGAACCTTCCTTTGTTCTGTGAGCTGTATCCGGAAAATATATATATATATATTTTTTTTTTTTTTATTGGACTGAAATTCTGCTTGTGTATTGTGATATTCAGTACTTCTTTATTTTTTATTGTATCTTTAAGGGGGACGATTAAAAGCACGATGAAATCCTTCAAATGCCTTTTTTTTTTTTTACCTCCAATGTGCCACAGACGGTGTGTTTCATAAATTTAATTTCTGCCTCCACTTTCTTTTGTTATGTCTCTTGGAAAGACTTTACTTGGTCAGGTGACGGGGAAAAAAGGGAAAGCCGCCGGTGTCTTTTGGGACAGTGGAAGTCAGTTCAGATTTTGCTTCTGTGGATTAGAAGAGAAAAGCAGGCGCACGTGGTGCTCCTCGTTAGACGTTTAGCAGATTGATACAGCCGAAATGAATGAACATGCAGACCTTGAGCAAGAAGTCTGGTTTTCACCGCTTGGCTAATTGTGCCGTACAGGCCTGTTTATGTATCCTTCCCAAATATTCATTTAGTTTCACACCAAGTCTGTTCCTAAGGACACCAGGCTCACCGTTTATTTACATTAGGCCCACGTTACGCGGCGCCCCGAGCCGTTCGGTCAACATTTATCCTTCGCAAACGCCCTGCGTGTCATTGATAACATCCCCAGGTACCGGCGTGCGAAGAGAAACAGCCCTTTGAGTTTCCGCCAACGCGCCGGCCTCGATGACACTCAATAAAAAGGACAGTCATCCTTTGTTCTTAGGAGTATCACTCCATCACCTGACAGAATTCCCCAGCAGTCAATAAAAATGGATGAATTATGCATGTCGGCCAGCAGCACCGGCGGCGGCGGTGAGGAATTGACGGAGCATGCAAATCAACCCCCCTCCCTCCCCCGTGTCCTCCCCCCTCTCCTTGTCCACCTGTGTGCGCGCGCCCGCCGCTCCCCGTGNGCTCGCACTTATTTAAATATGATTGGGCGAATTACGTTGGCTTGTGTGCGAAGGGTGGCGGTTTGGTGTTTGCGAGATTTGTTTCGAGCAATTGGACGGCGCGCCGCATCTCTCCCGCGTTGCACACTGGGCTGTTTCCAGGTGAGAACATGAGGTACATGCCGGAGCCATAGACAAATACGCTCGCAGAAAATCCAGAGTCTCACTTTTTACTTATTTTTTTCCTCATTGGGAAGTCTTTATTTTAATGTGCCATCTTGGGGGAGACCACAGGGACATGAGGAAAATTTTAAAAAGGCTCATTACTCTGCTGTCTATGACACCGTATGTAAATGTTTCTTTAAACCACCAAAAAAATGTCAGCAATAGGGAGTTTAAAATTAGAATAATTTTTTTAAAAAATCTACAAACCAGATGAACTTTCAAACCGTCAACCAAACAAAGCTGTTGTCGTTTTCTCGAGTCCCACCTGCTAATTAATATTTCCTCTGCGCTCTCCTCTGCAGCCACAGGAACGAGGATAGATGCTGTGGATTATATTTTCGAAGGCATGAAGTCGTGTGAGCGAGCACATCCTGTTGAAATTGTAGACTCGTCACCATTTAATCCTCTTTGAACCAGTGCCCTCATATAAGGATGATGTGCGTGGAAAAGTACCTTTTTCACCAACATGTAATCCTCCTCTTGCAGAAAAATCAGTGTACACTCTTGGCTGCAGAGTCTAGAACTGCTGCTTCAGTATAAATATGTTGGTATTTTATATTATTGAAAATGGCAAAAGAGCTCCAAAACGTACCCAACAGCGTTATAAATAGGTTTGAGATATTTGACATATTTTTTTGGTCTTGTGTTGGAATGATCCAAACAGTCTTTAGTTGTTTCCCATTATTTAAAAAGTCACTGTCTATATGTTTATATACTCTTTGATTAATGAATAGACACATTAAAGGTCCCACCCGCGGCCTTTTGTTCCAGATTTTTAGACTAAGAGATCATTTTATGTCGATCTTTGTCCTTTTTAGAGCTGTTTTGGTTGAGGTTTGACCCAGACAGCGACTGGAATATCTTCTGCAATCCGTTAGAACTCAGAGCATCTGTTGTGGGTGACTCGAGGTCACTACCACGCCAAATTTATGTGACTAAAATGGACTAAGTTTCAGCCCTTTGTTGTGTCCTGGCTTAGGTCGATTAGCTGTGGCGACCATCTTGAATCAGGTTGATTCAAGAGTTATTCAGTTGCGTTTTGAGAGTTCCATTAAAATCCCTTACGTGGATATTTTGCTAACAGAATTGGCTCCACTAGTTAATGCCCAAACACAGAACTGGCATGATCAGTTCCCACTTGGAGTATGCGTTGGGGATGACTCTCAGCTACTGCCACACCACGCTGCAGCTCGCCGTGTGCGAAATTTCACCGAGTCAAAGCCATTTATTTATTTATTTTGTCCCGGTTGAAGTTGAACAGCTGCGGCGTCCATCTTAAATCAGGCTGAACTCCAGAAGATACTCAGCTGAGATTTTTGCAGCCGATGACTACTTTCTGAGAGTTTCATTAAAACCAGCCTGGTGGCTCACGAGATGTTTGCTTCCACGACAGACAAACAGGCCTTTCAACATCGTGCGCGATTCAAAAAGCATCAGCGCTTAAACGTTGGTTTGGAGATGCAACACCTAAGACCTAATTTGACAGCCTCTGAGAAGACGGAAAGACTGCTTCATTTTACATTTTCATTGAAGTTAACAGTCCTTCAGATGCAATCTAACACACACACACACGACTGTCTGCTGTTTAAAATGGATTCATAAAGTGACTCTCAGAATCTTATCATGCTCTGCACCTTTTAAGGGTTGCTGCATTGTAAAAGCCACATCATCAAATAGTGCCATTGATTCTTCGTTTTATGACATTCGTCTCTTTTCTTGTGTTTTTCTTTAGATGGTATTTTCAGTAAGGCCAATGCAATAATAAAAAAAAAAAAAGCGAGTAGCAAAGCTGAGCGTTTTGGCGTCTCGAAACAAAAACCTGCAGCCTCTCGGGGTAATTTCTCTGTCAGGGTGAGGACCGAGCTCTGTGATCAGCGTCGTTTCTTTGTCCTGCCTGTTTATCCCGCCGTGGCTGGATTCTCGCTCCTTTCCTCGGTGTCGGGGAGGTCAAAGGCCTCCCGCTCCGTCCCGAAAAGCCGAATGACGGCGCTCCGGCGGTCCAGACATCCTCGGAAGGAATGGATGCGGCTCGCGAATCCAGCGGCGCTTACAAAGCTAAGTGTCTAACTTTTTCAGCCTTAGCTCGCTGCTTAGGAGGGGAAAAATCTCCTTGTCTTTTTTTTGTTTGTGAGGCTAGAAGTAAATTCCTCTCCACTTGTAAAATCTACTTCTTTTTCGGAACAACGAGTCTTCCCATGCTCTGGTTTTATGTGCCTGTTATGAAGATTGAAATGAAATGCGCTGCACGTATATATTACCCCTTTACGCTTTGCTTCATCGGAACAGCTTTATGTCTGTTTCGTGACATAAAACAAAAACCATGAAACTGTGTTAGTCGGAGCTCTATGGGGAAGGGATCAAATTTTGTTGTATATTAGAATCAGCTTCTTTAAATTGACCAAATAGTGAATTGTCGTAGTGGAACATGTTCCTAACTAAAGCCTCTTTAGTTGCAAATGTGGCGGAAGAACACTATGAACCAATTACAGAAGAACTACTCTTGTTAGGTTTGCGTTTGATTACTTTTCTATCTCTAAATAGTATAATGTGTATCACATTGGGCTCGAGTTTCCATGTAAGGCTTTTAAGAGACGAACTGAGGTCAGTTGGTTGGTTGGTTGAAGTCCTAACCACATCAACAAATCACTAAACACAACGTCACATTTAAAAACACAACGACAAATTCAAAAACACGACATTACCCTACCAGAAGAGGTAGATACCAGAAGGAAACGTGGGACGTCACTGATTGGACGACAGCTGAACACATGTCCAGTATCACCTCGTATATGTCCTGACTCATGATATTCTTGGACAGCAGCAGCTACAGCTACGTTTGGGTCACCGGTAACATTCGTGTTTTCAAAAACGCCCTACAGGCAGAATAACTTTCGGTTTAAAAGCCAAACGCCACTCCGTCGTCCAATCGGCGATGTCTCATGTTTCCCACTGGTACCTACCTCCATCGGTAGGTTGATGTCGTTGTGGTTTGCACTTCATGGCCACCGTAGTTTAAGCGTCTCATTGAGCAGTGATGAAGGCTCTGCTCCAGTCTGTGATGGTGCAGATTTACCGCCTCATCTACTGCTGTCATGCAATTTATCATTTAATTTAATAATAACTGGGAAAAAAAAACAAGATCAGGGACACAAGCAACTGGAATGAGCTTCCTCAGTTGGGTGCCTGCCTTTTGAAGAAAAGGTGAGGATCTTTGCGTCCAGGAGGACCCCGGAGTAGAGCCACTGGTCCTCCGTATTGGCACCAATCATCTGAGGCGTTATCACCGTGGCTCCCTGTCACTTCCTCTTAGAGGTGTCAAGGGGGAGCGTCTCTCTGGGAGACAGAGAGAACCCTGAAGGGACTCAGAAATAGCTGGAGGGATTAAATATCCTCTGTAGCCCGGGAACATCCAATAATTACTATCTGAAGGTTTTATTGAAATATGTCTAATGGTTAAAAAGATATTTTGCTAACAGACAGACGGCGTTGACTCGAATAGATATTCAGTGTTGTTCCTGATGTTGTTGCTCTGTGGCAACAACATCAGGAAAGATCTTTATCTTTTAGCTGTTGCTTGGAAGTGTCTATGAGGAGGGTAAGGTTTTGCTTTTTTTTTGGCTTGGTTCGAGGCTATTCAACTACTAAACAAGACATCTGTAAGGTCCTTACATTAGAAACATTTCTGAAATTCCCACAAGCGGAGAAAACCTCCCTCTCGACAGCATGGAGGATCCTCGGTTCCCTCCCTTCGCCTCCGTCCCTCACGCCGTCCAGACAGAGCTCCTTAGCGCCTTCACTTGAGACAGCCTTGCTCTGCACAGAATGAAGAATTGACTGGCTGTTTCACACAAGCTGTGTGTTGTTGGGTTTTTTTTCCTTCTTCTTCTTTTCTTACTAACACCAAAAAAGAAGCTGTCAGTGCCTTCTTCTGGCGCACAAAGGGCCGACGGTTTGAATAGCCGCCCTGGTGAGAGAAGCTGCAGGAATGCCTGGCATTGGAAGCTCGGATGTCTTTCAGCGAGAGTTTTTTTTTTGTTTTTGTTTTCGTTGTGCAAAGGGACCGGCGTGCATAGCTGCTCAGAATGAATCAGCCGTGCTCTCGAACCTACAATCAATGGGCCGCAAGGCTTTCGTCCATCTGCAGTCAAGAACGGAGCAGGCAGCTTGTTGCTCTGTGTGGTCCTCAGACACCCAGGGGATTCTCTGTTAGGCTTTCTGCTGAGGTCACTATTTCTGATTTATTCATTTATTTTTTGTGTGCATGTTTCTTTTATTACTTCATGTTTTCCTGCCATAATGTGCCTGACGGACTGTTTGGTGTTTTCATACTTTAGAGGTCTTGGATTAACTCGTTTCCTGTCAATCTTGATGGGCCAACACGGGTCTTAACACCTGATTTTATAAACCTCCTTCAAGCCGTAATTGCATTTTTTTCCTTCTTTTTTTTGCATTCTTGTCTACATATGACTTCCATATGCCTGAAGTTGGTGACAGCTTATGGTAGCTTTTGAGCAGCGGTGTTGGATTTAATTTTTAAAACCTTAAAAACTGCCATCATACGTGATCATCAGTGGTGTTGAACGGTCGAACGTGAAAGGTTTTACGACCCCAATTTAAAAAATAAGGTCAGGAAATTGTGTAAAATGAAACAGAAACAAAATGCAATGATTTGCAAATCTCATAAAGCCATATTTCATTCATAACATAAACATATCAAATGTTGAAACTAAAAAAATTGTACAATTTTTTTTAGTAAAAATGACGGAAATTTGGATTTTTGTGGCTGCAACACATCTTGCAAAAGGCTGGACAGGGGCAATGAAAGGCTGTAAAAGTAGGTGGTATGAATAAGAAACATCTGGAGGAGCGGTTTGCATCAAATTCGGTTTGTTGGCAACAGGTCAGTGAGAGGACTGAGCATAAACAGAACATTTTAAAAGAGGCTGAATCTCTCAGAGGTAAAGATGGACACAGGTTCACCGGTTTGTGAAAGAAGAACTGTCTATATTAAAGTGTTTTTCTCAGAGATTTGTGCAATTCTAGTTAAAAAAAAACAAAACAAGAAAACATTGGATTTCAGTGGATTAGACTGTCTGAAACTGTGACTGTAAAACGATCAGGACTGGTGTATGTATCCCCTCCCTCCTCTGCAGAACAACTGAACCAGTGGTGCTATTTGGAAACATCAGGTAGAGTGCCACTCGAATGCTTTCCACTCCAGGCTCCAGCACAGACAGACAGATGGTCTCGCAGTCCAGTGCTGCCGAACCAGAACTCGTCAGGAGACGAGACGACGGAGCCAATGTGGAAAGTCCAGCTACTCGTCGTTAACTAACCCAGCCTTCAGCGTTCGGCCGTTTTCCTCGTCTGCTCCGCTTCCGTCCGAATGTGAAACACCCCTGCTCCTCTGCGCAAAAGCCGCTGCGCACTGATCTGCCCTCCCACCCTTCCGTGGCAACTTTTTGGACTGTCGTCTTCTGGAGCTGACCCGCTGATGCTCCTCTCCTCTGCGCCTCCGTTTCCCTCCCTCTCTGAACGCAGACTTCCCTCTGAAAGCTTTTGATTGGAGCTTTCTCCCTCCCCCAGCCTCCTCCTGCTCCCGTGCCCCAGCGGTTTGGTGAACTGAGCCAGGACTTGGCCGCAGACTGCACCTCCTTTGGCTCTATTGGGGAAAAATAAAGCGGGGGACTGTTTTAAAAGGGAGGGTCACTGGTTCAGAGGCAGGGAGACACACATGTAGATGTGTGGCTAAGATGAGGGATGAATAGTCTCGAGTAATAAAACCTTACCATCGCTCTTGTTACTGTCAGTCTGTGGGACATGCATGCTACCACTGTCTGTTGTCTTTACTTATAAGAAATATTACCATTTAGGATGATGTAGGATGGCAAAATGCAGTTTGTTTCTGGATGGGAGCACCTTACGCTGCTTTTGATTTCAAACCGGTGCGCGAGGACAGAAGTTCTTCGAGTCAGAGTCACTTGTGTTGCGTCGCAGATGCATGCCACCCCAATTAACAGCAGCTGATGAAAGAAAATGAAAACATTTGTTCAGAGGATGAAACAACTTCGGTGCTGCTGCTGCTGCACGAAACGGCACAGCCAGACACCTACAGTCTTAACTAAGCTCCAGTTGGTCTGCAGATGTACCTTCACATGAGATGACAACAAAAACATCTTTTCCTGCACTTTGTTTAGTGTTAAACTGCTTTAAAGATCACAGAATATACACCAACAGGCAAAAGGCAGGTGATAATGTTTTTGCCCGTGTCTGTGTGTGTGTGTTAGCAAATTAGCTCATGTTAATTGACCATAAAAACTACAAAAATGGCTATAATCTGTCACATTTACAGGTATTGAGCTAAAGTTTGACGTGATAGTAGCTGAGAGTCGTCCCCAGCGCAGACTCCGAGAGCTACTCATCGTGCAACAACTTTGCTTAGACCTTAGCAGACACCTGTTGGAGTCATCGCTGTCTGTCTGTTAGCAAAATACCTCACGAACCACTGGATGCACGTCTCCAACCGTTTATCTTTTCAAGTCAACCCAATTCAAGATGGCTGCCGCAGTTAATCAAGCTCGGTCAAGGCAGAAACGGTTTAAAAGTCAGTCAGAGAATCTGATGTGGTAGTAGCTGAGAGCGATTCCCCACACATGTTCTGAGCACCAACGAGTCACACGTGATGTTTATTTTTTACGGTTTGACCAAAATGAGATAGTCTTAGTTTGAAACTCTGGCTTGAAAAGCTTTTAATTATTTTTGTGACAGTTGGGAAGCTCTTTAATTTGTTTTGACCGGGGTGGTTGGCTCTGCTTATTCACAGTTGTCGTGAGGTGGCAGAGCTAAAAAAATAAATAAATAAAACGACGTCAAGAGGTAGAGATAAACTTGGGTCCACGTGGAAGCACAGAGCTTCAGAGTTTTGCACTTGTTACCCTTCAGTGAGTAAAATGCGTATGTCCTGGCATTTAACGCCTTTATCCAGATGTTTTAACAATATGTTCCAGCTTTGTTTGTTTGACTCTAATGTTGGGAGCTCCTAAATGGGATATTACAGCGACTCAACAGAATTAGGCTTACTGTACTTTGGTCAAATCTAATGTCGTTCCTTCCCACATTTTGGTTTTTTTTTTCTCTTTCAATCTGTTTCCAGCGAGGGTCGTGTGGAAGTGGTGGGAGGCGGCAGTCTCCAGCTCTCCAATATCGCAGAGGAGGATGCTGGTGTGTACACCTGTGTAGCGGAAAACCCCAACTCCACCATTGAAGCCCAGGCCCAGCTCACAGTTCAAGGTAAAGTTTCAGCCTGCGTCGCCTTACATTTTCCCATATGAACAAATGTAAATAAAATAAATGAATAGTTGGAGCATCCAGTTGAAGCAGTCTACAGGGGAGGAAACAAACAAAACAAAACAAAGGAATCTCTCAAATGCCAAAAGGAATGAAGGAAAAATGATGCGTGTAATCAGAAAATTCATCACAGGATTTAAATCATGCTGTCGCGCTTGCAAATCAGCCGGTACCGGAGGACATTAGTGGCTTTTATTTTTTTAGGAATAAATTTGACGCAAAGTGCCGGTTTCTGGCTAAATGAAAGCACAAATTGGAATTTCGTGAGGAGCGGAGGTAAGCCACGATGCCGGAGCAGAGAGAAGCCCGGTCTCTCCAGATCCTCCTGAACTCTCAAGCACATGCCCGCGTCAGCCAAAACAATCTCATTTCATCTTATTACGTTTGGAGATGAGGTTATTAAGAGCCACCTCCCCCCCCCCTCCCCGGACACCATAGCTCCGATATGAAGCAGAGCCGGAGAGAGTTTAGTTTGAAGGGAAACGAAACAAGGTGTTGGGGGGTTTTTTTGCGTGCAAACGATGCAGGGGTAGAGGAGAACGAGCATGAGACGTGCCGACAGGCCGACCGAACTCGGGCTAAGTGATTGCACTGTAAATGTTGTCATGGGCACAGACGACCCGTGTGTTTTCCAAGTGCAGCGAGTCGACAGGATTTGGTTTGAAATAACTTTGAAACGGGGGGAACACCCCAAGGCTCATTCCAAAGGTTTACTGCGTTTCACACACACAGACACACACACAAATATGCGCACACAGCGCCACAACCCCTTTTTCTTCTCCGAATCCCTTCATCTCCCGGTCACCCTTCAACCTTCCTTTCATCGCTTCCCGTCACTCGCTGTGATTAAAGGGAGGGGTGTGGGGGGCGTAATGGAAAACCTGGGATCAGGTCACAGGAGTACACCTGACTTCATTCGTTTCTTACTCTTCGAAGACTGTCAAAGAAAAAAAAAACAACAGAAAGAAATTCCCTCTAAAACCCTTCGTGCTTCTCAGCTCGAGCCGTCCACTGTCAGGGTGACAGGGCGGCGGAGGATTGATCAGCACCTCTGGAATGTTCCTGAAAGGCAGCTGTCCCCCTGTACTCCAATAAAGCGCTTTGATTAGTTCCTAAGTTGTAGACTCTCAGGGCTAATTGCATTTGTTTCCAACCGCATGCAAGAAGAAGCCAGACCGTGGCATTGATTTACTCCCCTGACAACAAAAGTGACACTAGAAAGGTCAACTGATTCCCTCAATAAGTACTTGAGCCTGTAAAGGACACTCCAATCAATGTGGTTGGAATCTATACTTACAGCAAAATAATTTTTTCTATGACTAGACATCCGATGGAACACCTCAAGGGCCTTTGTTTCTGGACTAACAAGAGGAAATTGTATGTTTAGATTGAGTGGCTTTTCATAAACACTGGACGTCTTGTTCGAAGGAAGAGATGCAGAAAGCCAGCTCGGGTGGGGTGGGGTGGGGTGGGTGGGGGGAGGGGGGTGCTGGACTCCACCTGGAGATGGCTGGAGGGTTTCTGATGCAGCTGCTGCTCATATGTAGAGAAGAGCGACATGTAATCGTTCGAACACCGTCAGCCAGACGTTCACGGCCTCGTACTGGAGGCATTCCCAAGCAGGACTTAAAATTCCCTTAGAGACTCCGGCACCTTTGACGTGTGTTCAACCCTTCCTTTAAACAGTTCGAGCTCAACGGCAAAAAAGCGAAACATGACAATTTATGTAACGGGTGCAGACATTCAGACATGGTAGAAGAAAGCGTGGTCTCTTTTATTACAGGCCCTAAAAATTGATAAATGGACGAAAATATGACAGTTGGGCTCATCGTCGGCATAAAGGACATGAATTCACTTCCCGCTGTGCTTAACAAGCTCCAGGTGGGGTAGAGAAATTCAGAACTTCAAATAAAAAAATTAAAAACCCTCTATTGTTATTTAGACAGCCCAATCCCTAACTGTCAATGTTAAAACACAAATACACAAAGTATGCAGTGATCCTTTTTTATAAGTAATGGTGAATGGCTGGAATTCATTTATCTGCATGGTAACAGTTGTTACAACCCATGGATATAAAACTACACACCAAGGGTAATGTTTAAAGGTAAATACACTACCACCAGTTACCAAATACCACTAATTCTACTCTGACATCTTGACCTTATAGACACCATTATATTAACCATACTTAAAAAATCTTTGCCTTTAGTAAAACTTAAATTTGTACACTTTCATGCCTAAATAGCTGGAATGTAGCAAAGACTGAGCACTGATGGCTTTTTATTACTTACTGTTATATCTATCTATCTATATATATAAATATATAGATAGATAGATATATCTTTGTCTCACTGAAGACAGAAGAGGGTTAAATGCGGAAGTCGGTCATGTTGTACAGTAAAGCTTTATTGTTGTCTGCAAACAAATAGCCTTAAAAGGACCATCTGTGTGTGTTTAAAACCCAATCTGTGGCAAAGAAATGTGATGAAAAAAAAAAACCTTAGAAATCCATTCATGCGACATTTCTGTTTATGGTCCTGTTTTGTTAAATCTACAGGAAAAAAAAAAAGAAAATAAAACGTTACCGGAACAGAACCTTTGTGCAAACTGTGGCTAATTTAGAAATTCAGCCGAGCGCACTGCAGACAAGAACGTCTTTGTTTTCCTGGCTGCCAGTTGCGGACCTGTCGAGGAAACTGGCGATGAAGGCAAAACGGCGCCTCGTAGATAATGTCGCCGGCTCTTCACGAGACAGCGCTGCGTTATCCAAGAACAGTGTGCTTTATCTTCTTCATAAAATACTATGAAATGTCAGGGAGTTTAAGAGGATTAGAGTCTCTTTTTTTTTCATGTAGATCCAACCATTGCCTGGAATAGTAGCTCAGCTAATAAAAAACTTTTTCCTACAACCAGGTAGGAAATATGGAAGATTGCGAAGCAAGTGTTAACAGAAGTATTAAAGCCACTCAAGTCATATCTTGACACCTCGTGTGTGTGGTGTCAACACACTTGCATGTGTTTCTGTGATAACTGTGAGTGTGTGTGTGTGTGTGTTATGTTCAGTATGACTTTGGTTTGACATCTCACCCTCTATTAGAGCTGGCAAGAGAATGAATGAGACCAGAGGAGGCAGCAGCTTTTGATTACGTCGTTGCGTGACTTGAGCATCACCCAAACCTGGTGTGTGTGTGTGTGTGTCCGTGCCGTATAAAAATAGCATGTAACCCGTTTGTTGCCAGTTTTATGGGGCTCCGAGTCAGTGGTCTGCGTCGATCATGCCCTTATTCTGTCGTGTCATCAACTTAATCGTTCTTTCCATGTGCCGCGCCGCCGCCATGCAGGAAATCTCTGACCTCCCCCACGCCCACTAAAACGCTTTTTTATATGAGCAGCCTCCTCTGGATTTATAGCCTTAGTTGTCAGGAGTGTTTCTAACCTTATCATAATGGGTAAAAGCAAACAACGTTTAGATTAATGGCGTTTGTAGCAAAAGTAGACTGATGCACATGTATAATGAAAAGGCCTAGCCTTCCTTAAAGGAGTTCATAACTCGCATTTCTTCTCGCGTGGTCTGTTAGCGCTCAGCGCATGTGTTGTGAATCACTATCAGCTACCACCACGCCGATTTCTAGCTCAATATCTGGAGCATTTGCTGAGCTGTAGACGTCTTTGTTGCAGCTAATGTTGATTAGTTGAGGCACCCAACGTAAATTGGGCAGACTACAAAAGCTAATCGGTTGTAAATGTATAACCAGTTTCATTGAAATCCACCCAGTGGTTTATGAGATATTTTGCTAACAGACAAACAGGGTGGACTCCAGCAGTTAATGTCAAGGTTTCGGGCAAAAGCTGCTGCTCAATGTGCTGCGCTCAAAATATGCATTGAGGACAATGGTCAGCTACTATCACAAGACATTTCACCTGGATATCTGCAACATGAGCTAAGTTGTAGCCATTTTTGTGTTTTCTAAGCTCAACTGACTTTAATTCAGTTCAATAGGTAACTAGTTGTAGATGGATAACCATTGATCGCCTTCTGATAGTTCCATTAAAGTCTATTCAGTGGGTCTAACAATCAGACTGGGTCGATTTCAGTAGTCGATGGCACAGATCTTACACAATCCGTTAGCCTTCAGAGTAGAAGTTTGGGCTCAGTCTCAGCTACCGCCACACCCAACCTTGGCTCCATATCTGAAAAGTTGCTTGAGTTATACCACATTTTTTTGAGTTTTCCAAGGTCAGTGGGCTGTGGCGGACATCTTGAATCGGCTGGATGCTAACCCGTTTTATTAAAACTTGTTCCGGGGTTCATGAGCCACACAAACAAAGGCTAGTTTGCCCCCCTGAGCTAAAACGGACGAATTTTGATTTGTCAACTAAGCTTAAATTGTATTCCCCCCCCCCCCGCTACGTACAGAACTAGTTCCCTGTAAATGATGTGTGGCTGAATCACAGATCTGATCAAATCTTTGGATTGGAGCAACATTTTTGGCTCACAGTGCAGCCCGCCCTGCTTCCCTCCCTGTGGTGTCATGGAGCCATTTTGTTTTGGCTGAATTATAAAAAGAAACTTTCCATCCTGCTAAAAGAACTAATCTGATGGAGCCAAAAATACTCACACACACACTGTCTCACTCACTCAGGGGCACACACCTTTTCTCTTTGTCGTGGGGGTGGGGGGAGTTATCTCAACCAGGTGTTTCTGTCTGATTGTCATCTCTGCCGCTGCAGTTGCTGTTTACCTCAGATAGAAGCGCATTTACATGATACCAGGCGATAGCGGCGTTGTAATAAATCCAAGTGTTTTTTGGTGTGTGTTAGTGTGTCCCTTGTCAACACATCTGTTGCAGGGTTCTTATCCAGCTCGGTGCATCTTATCTGGCGTGTCGGAGAGGAGGCGAAACTCCACCCGACAGCGACGTTACTGTTCAAGTGCAGTGATTGGCGATCATCTCGGGACGGGGGGCGGAGGGAAAGGGATTAATCTATATGTTACCCGGGAAGGAAAGCTGCACTTACCGTCTTTTGCAAAACAGATGACGCGTTTCAGCCTTATTAAAATGTCTGAATGTTTAATCCCACCTGTTGCTACGCACATCACATTTAGGATGGATGACCTTCATGCGAGATCTCATTACAGCATCGTCTCGTTTCTGCAGTTTCCTTTTGAAAATTTTATTCAGACAGATGATCTCGCTTACAAGAGAGACCTGCAACACTAAACATCACTCACACAAAAATAACAACGCTTTAATCACAAAACCTTATCTTGACAGAGTTGAAGCAAAACCTATAAATGAGGAACAGCTCAACAGAGAGAAGCGGATTGAAAAGGAAGCCTCAGACAAACACTCGCGGCGTGAAAAACTGTACGTCTTAGCCGAAAAAGGCTCGAACTGTGAGGGGCAGAACGCTCAGATGGTCACACGTGGGAATGTTCATTATTTTTACAGTGTATGATGAAGGAGATGGAGGTTTAAAGCTACCGCTTCCAGTTTTGAAGAGAAGAGTTTTAGCTAAAAATATAGTTAAAGTCTACGGAAGCTTAGGTGTGTGCACTCTGCACTTGGAGTACATTTAAGAGAAAATCAGAAGTCCAAACACAGCGAGAAACACACCGATGTCACCGATAAGTATATGTACATACAGAGATAATGGGACGGTGTGTTTGCAAAAGATTTGAAAACTTTCAACGGTAAAACTAATTGGGATTGTGGAAGAACTGTAATATATATATGTATCAAAAATGGCAGTTCAGTCATGTTAAGTCCAGCTTTCCGTGACCCGTTCAAACGTTGGATGGTGTTTCTGCTGTGAAGTCTGTCTGAGCTGCAGAGCTCCAAACATGGCTGCGTGCCCATCGTTGTGCATGGGGAAATTTCTGTCTCTGTTGTCCAACTTACTGTTAATAAAAGTCAAACCACACTATTCTAAACAAAGCCGCACATTTTGATGTATAATTTACATGTTTTTTTTTTTTTTTTTCTCAAAGCCGCGGGGTGTGAAAACGGACAAAGACTGTGTGTGAAGTGGAATGGGATGCTAGAAATGGTGCTTCAGTGCTTCTACAATATTTACAACGAAGCCAGCGTCGTTTGAGTTTTTGTTGTTTTACTGTCTGTCATACTTTCAGCGCAGTTCCAGCCAACTGAGGGATCTGTTTTGAAGCTGCGCTCTAATGTGGGAGCAGAGGAAATGCATCAAACTCCTTTTGTCTGGCAGCTTTTGCGAGCTTTGCCTCAGCATGTCACGGGCAAACTTCATGCATCTGCTTTCACTCACTGCTTGGAATTTCAGAACCAACGGGAGTCCACAAAAACACCCAGACGCTGAAGAGCCCCTCCACGACTTTGCCTTTGGCAGTATCTGCTCATTTGGTAGGAATGCAAACATTAAGCATCGTAGTTCCAGCCTTTTGAAGCTGTTTGTTTTGGCCGGGAAAGGAGGTAAAAGAGGAACAGTGAAGTTGTGTGAAGCTGATTCAGCATTCAGTCTGTTTATTTTTTAATTTTTCCACACGTTTTTGCAATTGTGTCTTAGTACTTTTCTACATATTTAACCTAATTTATAATCATTTTCCCCACAGAAATATTATTGGGAGATTTCTTAAAATAATTCAAAACACATTGTTCTCTTTGTAATCTGCATTAGCAAGCTTACTCTGTTTTTGCCTTCTTATGCCACCTTCAGCTTTTAGCTAGCTTTTTGCAACTTTTAGCTTTTAGGTAGCCCTTTTATACTCTTAGTTTTTAGCTAGGCTCAACTATCCTTTTGTTACTGTTATCTTTTAGCTAACGTTCTGCTTTTTTGGCTAAGTTTTTAATGCATTTAGTTAACATTTTCAGTTTTAACTGGCACTTTGATACGTTTAGCAAGGTTTTGGTGCAATTACCTAACCTTTTACTACTTGTAGCTTTTAGCTAGCACTTTGACACTTGTAGCTTTTAGCTAGCACTTTGACACTTGTAGCTTTTAGCTAGCACTTTGATACTTGTAGCTTTTGGCTAGCACTTTGATACTTTTAGTTTGCAGCTAATTCTGGTATTCTTTTTGCTACTGTAAGGTTTTGCTAACTTGTTGCTACTTTTATTTTATTTATTTATTTCAAACATGTATACATAACAAAACAAAAACAAACAAAAAAATAATAGTAATAACAAAAAAAATTAACAAAATGTAACATATTTGAAAAGGAATGGGAAGAAGTAAAAAACTTATTTAATCCCACCCTTCTCCAAAGCTTATTAAAAATAATATTAAATTCTTATTTTTCCTTATTCTAAGTCACAATTTCATAAAGACAAAAACAATAATATCCTCAACTACTAAAATAAATTAAATACCGAAAATATATTATAAAGATAAATGTGTATATGCACACTTTTGGCTAGCTTTTTAATGCATTCAGTCAACTTGTTACTACTCTTCACTTTTACCTAGTAGTTTGATAAATTTGCTAGTATTTGGTGCAAATAACTAACATTTTACTACTTTTAGCTAGCGTTTTGATACTTTTAGTTTTTAGCTAGGCTTGGCTATCCTTTTGTTACTGTTATCTTTTAGCTAACTCTCTGCTTTTATTTTGGCTTTCTTTTTGCTGCATTCAGCTAAACTTTTTCTACTCTTCACTTTTAACTAGCATTTTGATACTTTTAGCATTTAGCTACCCGTTGGCTGCTTTTAGCCGTTTGCTCCTTTTTGCTTTAACAACTCAGTTTCTTCGGCAAATTTCAGTGAAGTCTTTCATCACTTAGTATTCACAGTGCATTTTCGCCATTTTTTCTGGTTTATTTTTGACTTCTTTAAAAAAAAACGTAACACAGCGAACGGCGTCTTTCTTCGGTTTTTGACACAAATATTTTTATTAGCGCCAATTAAAAGCGGCTGGACTTTTCTCTCAGTTTATTTCTAAATACCAGTGAAGCCTCAAGTAAAATAATCAGCTCACAGCCCCCCTTTAGGGAGCCGTGTGGGGTTTTGTTTTAACAAGCTCACAGTGAGACACGCACATGACCTTTTAGTGGCCCTCTTTCAGTAGTTCACTGGAGTCAGTCTGCTTTAAAGCTTCTTTAACTAAGCTACAGTCTGGAGAGATGAAAACCAGCCCCGAAGTATCGCTTCTGCACTTCTTTCAGCCGCTCCTTCAGATTTGTCTTGATGTTTTGTTTTGTTTTTTTTTTTTTTCTTTTTTTGTATCTGCATTTCCTCGTGTTGTTGTTTTTCTGTTTCTGTCACATTTTTCTTTCATTAGAGGGGATTATTTGCCTCGCAAAAACAAGCCGGCTTGTTTAGAGATTCCCTCCGCTTCGAGAGTTAGGCATCTGACAGAAAACAGAGGCAGGCTCGCCATGTTTCATATCGTCTGTGTGATTAGAAGGGTTATATACCATTCTGGATTTGGACAGATTATTGTGAGCCATTGCTGTCAATCACGTTATGTAGAATAAAAGCCTAGCATTCCTTAAAGGAATACATATCGACCACTACATTGTATGCCAAGGTGTTAAACTGATATTATTTTATGTTGACAGGGGACTGAGTTTGCTCCGTTTTGATCGAATCTTGTAAATAATATTGCAAGAACTTGTGAGACGGTGCTTGGAGTATATGATGAGGGGGACTCTCAGCTTCTGCCACATCCGATTTTAGCTCAGTGACTGTCAAATTGACCGAATTGTAGCAATTTTTGTGTTTTCCGAGGTCAGTTAGCTACGCTGGCCATCTTAAATTGGGTTGGCTTCAAAAGTAAATCAGCTGTTGATGTACAATCAGTGATTACTTTCCGAAGGTTTCATTGAAATTCATCCAGTGGTTCATGAGATATTTTGCCAACAGACAAACAGGGTCGACGTCAACGGTTAATGCCGAGGTTTTAAGCGAAGAGGTCACGCAGTGCGTAGAGCTTGGAGTGTGTGTTGGGGCTCAGTCCCAGCTACTGCCACGCTAAATTTTAGCTCACCGTCTGCAAAACTGACCACGTTAAGAGCGTTTTTTAGTTCACTAAAATTGCTAAACATTCACGCCGTTTTGCCTTAGATGGTGGGTCATAAAAAAAATGTTTAAAAAAAAGTGAAGGATCACAGAGCTGGACAAGCTGAGGCGCCTGTCAACCAAACGTGCCCTTTTACATCCACCCTTTTAGTATCTGATGAATCATTTTTGGGACGTGCATCAAAAATTGAAACGCGAACGACTAATCACGACAACATTTAAAGCACACCGCATCAGCCGTGAAAAGGGAAAAACAAACAAACAAACAAAAAAACAAGCATCTGTCATGTTGGAAGGTGTCCAGTCCCACACACACACACACACATACACGTAAATTGAGTCAGTTGGGTGTTTCAGCTCGGCGTTCCTGACACACCAAAAGGAAAAGCAGCCATTCCACCTGTCTCCTTCTTAGGCAGTTTGGTGTTGCCCTAGGTTGATTAGCTGTGGCAGCCATTTTGAACTACATCAACTCCACAAGTTAATCAGTTGTTGATGTGCATCTAATAGTTACTTTCTGAGAGTTCCTTTAAAGTCTGTCCAAGGGTTAATGAGATATTTTGCCAACAGAAAGGCAGGGTTGACTCCAATAGTTAATAATCATTTTTAAGTTGAGATTTTGTGCAATCTGTGAGAGCTCAGACTATGTGTTTGGGATGATTCTCAGCTACTACCACAACAGGTTTTAGCCCAATATCTGAAATATTGACGGAGTTATAGCTATTTGTGTGTTTGGTATGGTCAGTTAGCTGTGGCGGCCATCTTGAATCGGTTTGACTCCAACAGTGAATGAGTTGTAGATGTACATCCAGTAATTATTTTCCTAAAATTTCATAAAGATCCATCTAGTGGTTCAAGAGATATTTTGCTAACAGACAGAAACACACGTACGTCCACGCGCACACATTGACACGGGGGGAAAATCTTTTTTGCCTGCCTTTTGCCAGTTCGAAATGAGTTTAGTTATTTCACTTTATTTCTACAGAAAAAAAAAAAAGATTAAGACTACAGTTTGAATTTTGAGCCATCTAGAGAGACCCGGCAGTTTCAGTCGTCCAACAGCAGCTTGTCTGGCATTTTGCTGCTGAATCAGATTTTTTTTTCTTTTGGGTAAGAGACTGGGAAGTGGTCTCTCGTGTATACGGAGCGAGTTTTTTGAAAAGGACACTTGCTTTGGTGGTGAAAGTCTTCCCTCTTTTTGCTCCCGAAGAAAACTGATAAAACGAATTGAAGGTCGACTGTATTTTGTTATAACGTATGTGAGAGTAAATTGCTCCATCAGGCAGGTGGTAAAGACTTGACCTTAAGCCTGCTGCTGCACGGAAAGTGAGCCAAAAAAAACCCAAAAAAAACCCCACAACGGAGCGTTCCTCTCTGCTGCTAATAACCGGTCAACTCGTGTGAATTACCGCAAAATAGATGCTAATAAGTAGCTATCAGAGAGCCCAGGAGGATGATGGGAACGCTGCAGATACACACCAATAATCCGGCCATGTAAATTGTGGTCAGCGAGGTCGCTGCTTATCAGAGAACGCACAGTGGCGAGCGCGCGCGTGTGTGCGTGCGCGCAGGCTCGCGCGTCCAATTACAGGGAGAGGACGGGGCCCGGGTGCTGCGCTCCCTCTGACCTTGTTCCAGGACAGATTGATGAGGCTCTGGATCCAGACTGAATCGCTCCTTTCTGGCCCTCATTACCAGGTCGTGGAGCTCTGCGAGCACTCTGCTGAGCCGGCGCGGCGTGGTGTCAGACTGTTCTGGACGGCAAAGAGGCGATGCCTGCCGCCCCCCCAGAATAAATCAGACTATAAGTCGTGTGTTTCCGTGGTTCTGTGCAGCGTTTGGGGGAAGTAATCGCTGTGCTTGCTCTTGTTTTGCTTGTGCACTTACAGGGGGGAAGCGTGGCGCCTTCTGTTGGTATCAGGGAGGTCGCCTTTCAATTAGAGGACTGCGGGGGTTTGATCCCCGTCCCCTGCGGCGTGTCCTCGAGCATGACCCTGTCACCCCTCCAAATTTCTTTGCTCTCTTGTGTTTCCTTTTTATTTTATGTATTTATTTTCCTAAAAAAGTTGCAGGTGGCACTAAGGTTTGGACGTTGTTGCAGCTCGGAGTTGGTTTTGTCTGGTGTGAGCCCCGTTTCCATAGCGATGAGAATAACGGGGTGCGGTGTCCGTCCACTCCTTTTTCTTGAAACCGCACGAGCCGAGTAGAACAGACAAAATATTTCTCTCTATTGGAGGATCATGCGTAGGAGCAGAGAGAAGGTTTTAACAAAGGGGTTACCTGTGACCTTGACCTTTGACCCCATGAACCTTGAAATCAACAGGCATCTTGTGTGACCCATGAGGTGTCCAGCTGGGCAGTTTGACATTCCTACATTACACTGCTGCAGAGTTAGAGCACCAGGTCAACTGTGACCTTGACCTGTGACCTTGAAATCAATGGTGATCAACCTTGACCTAAGAGATGTCCAGTTGTGTGGTTTCATATTTCTACGTTACATGGTGGCACAGTTGGCGCACAGGGTCATTTGTGACCTCATCTTTGACCCCCGTCACCTTGAAATCAACAGTGATCACCCCTGACCCATGAGGTGTCAATGAAGAATAAAACACTAAACCCCAAATATTGATAAAATGACATATTTTGCACATCGTCACTTGTGCCTTTTTTAAAGACCACACAGTGAAAATAAGCCTAATTCTTATTTGTATTGAGTTTCTGTACACAGATTAGACTGTTTTTCTTTTTTATGGTTCTAAAAGCAAGAGTACATTTAATTTTTTTTTGGTTTTGATTTGTTTTCTGTCTCTATTTTTAGAATGATCAGATTGATTGCGCTTCTTTTTTTTTCCTCCCCAAACATTCAATGTCAAGGAGCGATCTGGAAACACAAAAACAAGCCAACACTTTAATTTTTTAAATATCATTATAATTTACCAAGAGGAAATACTAAGAGAGATGTACATTTTCAGATTTTTTTTTTAATTCTAAACTCTGATTACTTTACAGTCAAATTTGATTCATTTTGTTTTAGTCCTATTGAGCTGAGGAGGGGCCAGAAAGATGATCTTCCCAAAAAGTAGGGGGGGGCGTGGTGAAAATGGACCACTGTGTTTACATTGTTGGTGTAGGATTGACCATGTGAACGTGCTGCTGTGTTTGTAGAGGGTGAATTATTTAAATGTGGTACAGAGAAATCTAATTTTTACCGTTTACAGTGTTTGTGTAACATTGTCTCCTGGTTTTAAACCCCGCCTTCTCCTCCCTGGTGTCTGCAGTTCCTCCTCAGTTCGTCAAGCGGCCAGCCAACACCTACGCCCACGAGTCCATGGACATCGTCTTCGAGTGCGAAGTGTCGGGCTCCCCGGCCCCCACCGTCAAATGGGTGAAGAACGGCGACGCGGTCATCCCCAGCGACTACTTCAAAATCATCGTGAGTCCGCCCGAATCCCACCTCACTCGCAATGTGATCCCGCCGCCGCCAGTTTAAGTTTTTTTTTTTTTTTTTTTTTTTTTTTTTTGCCAGCATTTTAAACCCTTTTTTTTCTGCTTCCTGCAGAAGGAGCACAACCTGCAGGTCCTGGGCCTGGTGAAGTCAGACGAGGGCTTCTATCAGTGTCTGGCGGAAAACGATGGCGGGAACGTCCAGTCGAGCGCCCAGCTCATCATCTTGGATCACGGTACGCCGCGCACCGAGAAGCTCTAGTGTGCAAATTAGATTTGTTAAATCGGGAAAAAAAACAAAAAACAATCAATCTTTGCTTGACAAGATGGCAAGACTGCAAAACTGATGAGGTGCTTTTAAGATAAAACGATCGATATCTCGAACTGTGCCAGATCGTTTCTTTTTGCGAAACACAAACATCTGTTCGTGGCAGTTGGAACATTAGCAGTCGTCCTTGAACCCCCTTCCGGTGGATTGTTGAGGCTTTTCCAAGCCTGTAGCGTGAGCAGACGCTGGAATGAAACCACTGGGAACGACAGGAGCAGGGGTACGTCTGGGCCAAACGAGGCTCGGCCCATTCCACATCTCATGCTACAAAAATCTTCGCTTTTTTTGTTTGTTTACTTCAAATGTACGAACAAGTATTGTTCGATGTAAAACCTAAGGAGAAGGTTTATTAAAGTCAAATTTCAGATTTTTAACGTGCTGCTGAAGCAGGACTTGGTTCGATTTACCCAAGGGGGGAAATGGAGGTTTGATCCCTTATCTTTATAAAAAAAAAAAACCTTCTAATCTATTAGTTGAACAGAATGTTGAATTAGGTTGAGTTTTGATTCATTTTTATATCTAATAATCTATATCTCAAGAAAAAAAAACAGCCTGGAAAATTTGTATATTTCTGGTGAAACTATTATCAGTTCTGTCTTTAATCCCAGTGAGGAACGGACCTGTGTGGTTCTGGTAAAGGGCCATTTGCTCCAGAACCTTTTGTTTGTAACAGTTTATTACAAATCCTGGACTGAATGTAACTGATTTGATTTACATACACATTAAAGATGGCAGACACTGTGTCAAGATGGGGAAAATACTAAAATAATTGGAGGACTTTTGCAAAAAGCTGAAGTAAAAAAAAAAAAATTGAATTGCTACTATATAATCCACACTCTGGCTAGAAAAGTTAGAATAGAAAGTTAGTTGAGAAAACCTGAAAAAGTATACACTAAATACTATATTTACGATAAAGATTATGTACAAGTAAACGTATGTAAATGGCTCTATGAAAACAGAAATATTAAGAAAAAGCAGAATATAAACAGAAGTGATGCAGTCCCAGGAGGTTTCGTGCTTCAAATATTGGAAAAACAAAAGTAATATTTCAACCTTGTTCAAATTGACATCAGCTTTTTCCAGAAACAATCTCTCCAGGACCATTAAGAGCTGGCGCTAATGAACTTTTTTTTTAGCAATAAAAACTTCAACAAAACAAGATTTCGAACCATCAAACTGATGAGGTATGCTGACATCACTGTTCGCTCACTCTGTATCAGTTTGTTGTGGAGGATAATGAGTTTCAACCAAGTGTGATGTAACACCCCCCCACCCCCCTCAATTACTTGTAGCAGGTGGCGGTGGCGACTGACTGCTGGCCCCCCTCAGCCCCCCTCGTACCCCCGGCTGTGTCTTCCCCACCGATTGAGGGAGACACTAAGTCAGAAATAATGATGACCTGCGGCTCATTGGGCATGTCTGCGCGTGACGCTGCTGATGACGGTCTGGCTGCTTTACATGGCCTCGGGTCGGTCGGGTTGTTTAAGATGAACGTGATGGATCACTGAGGCGGCAGGAGGGCTTCTTTCACACGGGGTTAGCCTTGAGCCAAGCTTCGAAGGAATTAATCTTTTCTTCATGTTAAAACAAAAAACAAAGAAACTATTCAGATTTTTTTTGTCCTACGGGATGTGTAGAGTTCATCTGCCTCAGTCGAACATATTTACCACCACAAAGTTGTTATTTTGTGTATCTATGTTTATTCGTGTGTAGCATTCAGTTACCGTCTGAGACTTAGATGACTGATGTAGAAAAAGTAAAACAAATTTGCTGTGATGTTTATTCCTTTCTGCAAATGGTGTTGACACGTTCACGTCAGCGCCGCCTGCACATGCCTATCCTCACAACATCAAAGCAGCCGACTCTGTCTGAGATTCAGTTCAGGACTTTGAATTGCGGCTCCCTGAGCTCATGGTCGATAACCGATAATTAGCGGCCAACGCCAAAAGGCGAAAAGGTTGCAGAAAATGGTTGTAGCTTTGTCTGGGTGCATTCATCTGTTAGTTGTTTTTGTGTGTGTGTGTTTTAACAAAATATCTCATGAACCACTGGACATCGTGGTAATCACTGGCTGTACATCTGATTACCTTTAGGGTTCAACTCCATTCAAGATGGACGACTCAGTTAAGTCACCTTAGCAAACACATACATGGCTGTGGGTTTTGCAGATATTGAGCTAAAGTTTGTTGTGGTAGCAGAAGAGGGTCGTCCCCGATACCAATATCCAAGCGCTTATAAAACGCACAAGATCTCACACCGTCAACTGTCTTTTTTCATTTTTTTAATTTAATTTTCTTTTTTTACAGCTCTTTGTTACAACACAGGCGGAATCACGCCGCTCTTCTCAAAGCCTTCGCTTCCCGCGCCGAGCTCGAGTGTGTCCTGCGCCCCCCCCCC
>NC_051444.1:24288552-24305926 GCF_001649575.2 Kryptolebias marmoratus
CTCTTTTTCGCGTTGATTGCGCGCGGGCCACCCCGTCGCAGCTGGACGCCTTTGTCCACTTCACGGACGCCTCCCCCTCCCCCCCGCTCGCCACCCGCCAGCCGTGGAGCCGGCCTGAAAACGGGGCCAGGGAACCCGTCTGTCAAGGCTGCCTCGCAGTCGGGCGGAGGTAAGCCAGCGACTTGCCGCGGGGATGAAGTTGTCCTCGCCCTGCGGCTGCGAGCTGGCTAATATTCATTAGCGCCGTGATCTCTGCATCTCGACACCGCCAGCTGCAGTTAAATGTAGCTCCAGCAGATGATTCCCTCTTGTGGGTGTTTGGAATGGGCAGGAAAAAAAAAAAAAAAAAGGTCAGCTGTTAGCATTTGTGTCACGTTCTGCCAGTTATTTCTGGTGATACGTGCTCCGTATCAATATAATTGGCGGCGGTGAGTTGAGTATGCATGAGTTGTATAAAAAAACAAAAAAAACAACACCGCTCCTTTAATCAAACGCAGACTTTCCTTAGCCGCCTGAAAGCCTGAAGGCTTGCACATGTCCGAAGCAGAGGCCCAAAGCAGGACTTTAGATTGGAGTTATAAAAAATAAAATAAAATGGAGTTCAAAGCCACCAAACAGCACATTGTCACACGATCCAAGTAAAGTGGTGGATACTGAGCTAAAATCTGGTGTGGTCACGAGTGCTAACGGATTGTGCGAGGCGTTTCGTTTAAAATTCTGCCAACAACCATTTGTAATCTGTTTGTCTGTTAGCAAAATAGCTCATGGACCACTGGACAGGTTTGAATGAAGCCTTCGGGAAATAATCATTGGATGGACCTCTGCAGTTGATTAACGTTTGGAGGCAACCCAATTCAAGGTGTCCGCCACATCCAACGGACCTGAGAAAACACAAAAATGGCTCTAACTCAGTCAGTTTTACAGATGTTGAACTGGAATTTGGTGTGTTTCTAGCAGAGAGTCATTCACAACACACACTCCAAGGGCTACTCGTTGCACGAGATCTTTTACTTAAAACTTTAGCAACAATTGTTGAAGTAAACCTGTTTGTCTGTTAGCAAAATACCTCACGAACCGTTGGACAGATTTTAATGAAACTCTCAGGAATTAACCATTTGGTGCACATCAACAACTGAATCACTTTTGGAGTCAGTCCAGTTTAACATGGCTGCCACAGCCAACCAACGGTAGCCAGCACAAAAGTGTCTCCAGCTCAGTCAGTTTTACAGATATTGAGCTAAAAATCGGAGGCAGTAGTAGCTGAGAATCATTGACAGCTTATAATCAATATCGCATCAGATCGTGCTTAATGATTTTGACCCAAACGCTCTTGTGTCTTGACATGCGATGATCTTCAACTTCGACAATATTCTTTCACTGAAGGAATGTGAGGCCTTTAGCTGGGATCAGCCTCTGTCCGATCCCAGCTGGCATGGCCAGAAGTTAGATAAAGTTCCCGCTCTAATCAGGAAATGTTCTCGCCCAGAGGGGGGGTTTAGCGTGTTCTCAGGGTTTCATCGCAGAGTGGGCCCATCCTTTCCTCGCGCCGGCTATAAATACAACCACTAATGGGCGTCACATTGACTCCCTGCTGCCACCTTTGATCCTGCCGCCCACATGGAAACCTTCTTGTCACAACAACGCTGACGGATGTCGGTCAGCTGCGGAGCCTGCGCTATTTTGGGGGGATTATCGTCACGTGTCATCTGCGGACGGCGAACTGGCGTTTTTGTTTTTTTTTTTTTTCCAGGAAAGTGACGAGGTGGTTGATGACTGGATCATGGGGCAGTTATGTTCTAAAGGGGATTGGTTGTTGTTGGGTTTTTTTTACCTTTTGTAGTAAAAAAAGCCACATAAAAAAAAAAAAACATGTCAGATTTCCACTGACTGTACAGTAATTTTGTCGTAAAGCGCACCGGACTATAAGGCGCTTTGTCATTCACCTCCTAATTTTTGTAACTTCACGCGGACAGTGTGCCATGCTCAAAATAGACGATTTCACTGCTCTAGCGGAGCTGGTTTACTTGTAGTATCATTTATATGATCCCTCTATGAGAGATCACAAAGATAATCAAACGGTTCAAAACTCACAGAAGAAAACATCACCGACGTAAGCGTCAAGTGTGAACGCCTACACCTACCCCTCTGCGCGGCTATAACTGAGCCTTAATGCTGCGAGCGGTGCAGCTTTGTAGTTTAACCAAAATCGTACTAAAACATCACGATTTCTTCCATATATAAGGCGCTCTGGATTATAAGGCGCACTGTCGTTGTTTGAGAAAATTGAAGGCTTTTAAGTGCCCCTCATAGTCCGTAAAATACGGTATGTGGTTTGTTAAGTTTCAGGGGTGGAGGGGACATGTTTGTTGCAGAAGGTCGTCTGTGGCCTTTAGGTTTTAACGAGAGGAGAATAAAAAAACTTCAAGTGTTTTTCATTTTTTTCATTTTCCATACCCTAAGTGGTTAAACAGAAGGCAGCCGAACTTCTTCACTCGTTCGTAATCAAAATGCAAAAGCCCACTTATCCACTTGGGGGAAGGTTGGTGGTGGGGGTGGGGGTGGAGGGGCGTCTTACTTGATGCCCACTTGTCAAAAATGGCAGGGTTAACATTCAAGCACCCAGTAAGCCTAATATGCTTTATGAGACGCGGACAGATCTGCATTTAAAAAGCGAAGTGCGTGCACTCAAACTGTTGTTTCTACGCTTTGCATTAATTCAAGGTGCACTTCCATTTGCATGTGAATGCCTAATGCTTTTTTTTTTTCCCCCCCTCCTTCCGTACGGCGTACGCACGAGAGGACTTTTCTCTCCCCGAGTATTTCACATCCTGTCTCCGTTCTCCTCTTCCTTCCCGCAGCCCACGTAATTACACGACCTGGCTGGTTAAATAATGAGACTGCGGTAAGTTGGGACCGACGTGAGCTCGGGAACCGAACGCTCGAACGCTCCGTGCTCTACTCCGCAGCTTCGGCTGCAACTGTTGCGAGCGGATTTCACGGCGTTGAGCGAAAAGCGAAATAGGTTGTGCTTAAAAACATCAGTCGCTGCTTGATGCCGTGCTGCAGGAATTTAGCATTTTCCATCCTCCAGGCGAGTATTCGTAACTCTGATTCAGATGGGGAGGGGGGTTTTTTCTGTCTTTTTTCCCGATGAAAGGAAGATGACACACATTTCTGATGCAAGCAAATTTATTCCAGTTTTGTTACATTCAAAACTTAAACAGGCAAGCAGTCTTGCCTAATCCCTTCCCGTCTTTTGTCTGTTTTGCATTTTCTCTTCCTCTGCTCTCTCTCTCTTTTTACCTACATCACTCTGCCGTTTCCTTCTAGTTCCCTCTCCGTTGGTTTCTCTTCATACCCCCCTTTTAAACTTGAAGCAGCAAAAACAAAGAGTCTCGGTCAGAGTTAGAGCTGAGGGATGGCGACGCCTTTATCCCCGCTTCCCGCTTTTTCCTCTCCGTCCACGTGAGTGGAGTCGCAGAGGGTTGCTGCCGTTATACGCCGCCTCTTCAAACCTTGGAAAAAGTACCAGGGCGCAGCAAGGCACGCGCAACGACTTGATTTGGTAAAATCCATTAATTGCGCCAAGCTTTCGTGCTGGGTTTCTCTGTGAAACGCGTATTTTTAGATCACTTTGGAACTCCTAAAAAACACCCATCGCCTCTCATTCACTTTGATGTGGTGCTGCGGAGTTTACACAAATTAAAGATTCGGCCCAGAAAACAAAACAAAAACAAGAAAGCCAAGATGAGTTTTATTTTTATGGTAACGTGCTGCTTATTACATCAGATGAGTACGTTTTCTTGTGAAAATTGTGCCGTGTAGTAAAAAACATATTATCTGTGCATAAGGTTTCATCGATTGAGGCATAATGTGAGATTAAATTGCCCCTTTCTGGGTTTTAACATCTGTTAAAAACGACCTTATATAAGCAATGCTAATATATGACGTTGGTTCATTATTTTTTTTATATCTGAGCCAAGATGCAGAAGCAGCGTGTGAAAAGCTTTGGTAAAAGGTTAAGTAGATGTCAGGTGGCGTACTTCATCAGAAAGTGTGAGCGTCTCTAAATAAGTCCTATTCTTGGAGGTCCGCTGCAGTCAGGTGTGCCAGAAATGATCTTAGAGAAGCAGCTGTCGACCTACGAGGGGCTTTATGGGCCCTTTTCAAACAACCCGGAGACGAGGATTATTCCCATGTGGCGAATAGTGGAGAAAGTTTCCCCGTCTTCCCCAGGAGTGGATGTCCTAACGGGTTTACTCTCAGGTCAGACTGAGCGGTGCTCAGAGAAACTGTTAAAACCCCGTAAGCTGCGGCGGATCCGAGACTCCTCGGGGCTCAGCGGGTTCACTGTGGAGGTTTGCCGTGGTGGAAATGAGAAAAAAACTTAACAAGTATGACTTTTTAAAAAAAATAATAAATAAGAACACGGCAGCACGGATTAGTTAGACAAAGTGGACGAAGACTTTTGTCCAACATCAGTGTCTGACCTCACAAATGTGCTTCGGTAAAAATGGTCAAAAAAATTCCCATAAACGCTCCTGAACCTTGTGGAAAGCCTTCCCAGAAGAAGAGTTGACGCTGTTATAGCTGCAAGGAGTGAGCCAACATCATATTAAACCCTATAGAACAAGAATGGGATGTCACTCAAGTTCATATGCGTGTGAAGCAAGACGAGCGAATACTTTTGGCAATATAGCGCATGTCTCAGTGCTTGTGCTTTATTGGTTTCCCTCTATTCTTCTAGCAAAAATCAAGAAGTTTAGCAGATATAAAAGTATAAAGACAGACACTTAAAAGGATGTCACTGTTGTCCCTGTTCTGCTGTCAGTGTAGTACTGAATCGAGTGATGGAAAATGTAACTGGATCATGCATAAAGCAACAAAGAAACTGAGTTTCAGTCAAATTTCAGCAGCTAGAGAAGTAAAAAAAAAAAAAATTTAAAAATAAAAGTATCCCCCACAGATACATTTGTATCAGGCAAGTCGCAGAGGATGGATCTTTCCACTCCATCAGAGCACCGCCCTTATTCCCTGTCCAAATCAAGAAGTGAGAATGGGCTGCTAAAAGACCCCTCCCTCCTTCCCTCTCCCGCCAACCCTAAGCCCGGGCCTTTCTTCGGGGAATACGGCGTGCTCCATCATCTGCTCGCGGGGTCACAGCCGGGCCAGCAGGAGCCCGGCGTGCGACGGTGCAAGTGTGTGAACATGTCAGCGCGGCGCATCGCCGCTCCCCCCGCCGTCTCCGAAAGTGTCGCCTGAGCAGCAGGCACCGGTGCGAAGAACCTGCCAGTTGAACGACATGTTATGTGCCGTTGGATTGTAAAACAAAAAAAAACCACACTCACGCGAGCGATCACGCTTAATCATCGTATCTGTCTTTACGTGGACAGTCGGTCGGCGCGGCGGAGCTGCCCCTTCTGCCTAATCCTCACCGTTCTCACTGTGTGCACGGTCTTATCTGCAGACACTTATGGAGTCGTGGGAATAAAACACCTCGAACAAACAACCCGGCTTGCTTAGGCCTAGATTTGTTAATTCCCTGTTAGAGAGCCGTTTCCATCGATACGTTTGATTTGTTTAAAGAGCTTTATAACGGGGTGAAATTACCTGGAAGTATCCGAGCGTCGGCTTTAATAGGAGCCGGTCAAATTGTCGAAAGTCTAATGTTGCTCATCTGCCTGAGCGAAGGAAATGCCAGGAGCGTCATTTAGGAAACAAATCCTTGGAGCAGCAGCAGCGTTCAAAGCAATTATTACTGAGATGCATGTAAATAAATGAGCAGAAGGTTACGTTTAGGCTTTTTCTTTGCTTTTTATTGTTTCAAATTATTTGAAGTGCTAGTTTTCAGCGGCTTGTTCGCATTAATAATACCTGCGTGAGGCAGTAATCTCACAGCAGAGTGTTTATCAAATGCACTTTTTGTAACAGTTGTAGTTTCACCTCAGCAGACCCAGATCAGACTCTACTGAAGCCTCTTAACGCCGACCCATCTTGTCCTTCCTTTACTTCGTGATGCCTGTCAACTTCAAGAAGCAATAAATTGTAAATCCCTTCAGTGCTAAAGTATCCCTGCGCTGACCTGTCCTTAACATGGGTTCTGGATGATTCAGTCCCAAGTGGACACCTCTAAGTACCACTGTTCACCCGTGGCATTAAGATGGGTGATCTGCTCTAGATACACTATTTTGATACGAACATGATTAGAGTTGCATTTTTGCAGCGTTATTCAGGACACAAGCCTTGATCAGCCTTATTCCCAAATGCAATATCAGAGAGGTAAAGGCGCATACATTGAGCCTGTGACTTCACAGAGGTCCTTGTCAGAGGAAAGACTCCATAGGGCTCAAAAATCCACCGTAGTGTAACGGTGCGCTGGCAGCCATCAGCTGTTCTGTACTCATCCGTGAACGTAACACCAGTTCTGGTGAAAATAATGCGGCGTAACGTTGCTCAGGCCTGAGATTGACCGTGCACGTTTTACTATACGGTGACCACAGCGGGTCCTGTTAGCTCCTTAAACAATCAGAACAGCTTTCAAACTGATCTCCAGTTTGATAAACTCCTGACAAAACAAACATTTTTGGATTTGCCCCTAAAAGTCATCTTCAGTTTGCATCAAGAGCGTTCACATCTGTATTTAGTCGCATCCGGATGCTGTGAGATCACCCAGGACCGATCTGAACGCAGTCTTCCCAGCCGTAACCCATGTAGTTCAAAAGTTCAAGTAGAGAATCTTCCTGGGTCGGAACGGTTACATACAAAAACCTATAAAGATCGTGTTTTTATTATTTTTTCCCAGCATTAAGTTTTAGTACTTTTGTTAATGCACCAAAACAAGCTCCTCTGTGACACTGTTTTGCGGCGGCCATGTTTCTGCATCCTGGGCTCCGTGCCGCCCCAGATTAAACGTGGGTCTCTGTGGACATTGCTCCACAACTGTAGTTGTTGTTAGTGATGTACCTCCAAGATCATTTTTGATGATTGCTTTTTTTTTTTTTTTGGTTCTTGTTGTTGTTGTTGTTTCAAAATTGCAATCTCCAAAAAAATCATTAGGACACTAAATGATAATTACCATCCAAACAGACTGACTAAGCAGAAAGGGACACGAGAAGGGAGAGAAGTCTCTCATTACCTCTGAGCTTAGGATAATAAAGTGGAACCACAAGATGAAATTACCCCCAGAAAGATGAGTCCTGTTCCTACTTAAAAACATCGATAAACATTGAATATACTCGTTCTGTACTAGATACCACTTACGTGGCTCTTGTGTAGTAGCTGTTTTGATTAGTTTTTGATGTAACACCTTGTCTTGACTTAAACTTTTAAACACGCATTTTTAAATTTTTTTGCAACATAACCTTTAAATGTGCACGCAGCGTCCTTACCAGAAGAGTCCCGCTCATTTAGGGACAGTGATTGGTGAATTTATCGCCCCACTGGAGACAGCGGGGAGCTGATCAGAAACTTGTTGCCTAAATTGATTGTTTGGAGCTGAAATTGGCCATCACCAAATTGCTGTTTGTACGGACAGAGATGACGGACTGCTTGTGGTGGCGTTCGGTCTCTCAGGGGGGGACGGAGCTGAGTGTGTGTGTGTGTGTGTGTGTTTACAGGCTGAGGCCCTCACAGCAAGGGCTGAACTTTTCTTTGGGTTGCGTTTCTTCGATTGCGGTGAAAGCTTCTGGTTTATTTATATGCGTCTTGTCACCTGAGTGCCAACCCCAGAAATGTTATAGGTGCCCATTTGGCTCTTGTTTTGCTTTCAGGAAGAGGTGGGGTGGGGGATTAATTAAAACAGCCTGTAGTACCTGCGTCAAGCTCTGTTTTTTTTTTGTTTTGTTTTCCTTTTTGAAGGTCAGCGTTGTTATCAAAAAACAGTTTTGGACTCGACTCTGTGCGTCGCTGTGGGAGCTGGGGTTTGTTTTCCCTCGCTCTGTTTTTAGACACTTCACTAACGCCTGCCCTTATTTGTGATCTAAGAACAGGAAAAAAAAGGAATAAAAAAAACAAAAAAACAGAGTCCACCTCCAACACACACTCATCCAGGATGCCGGTCTGATGGTTTTGGATGCGGACGCTGCCGTGGGTGCAGTAATTGGAAGTAGCAAGCGGCACAAAAACATCACTTTTCCTTTCCCGCCCTGCCCTTCGCTGCAGGCGGCTGACCCCTGCGAGGAGCGCCGGAGCTTTTATTTTATTTTATTTTATTTTATTATTCCCCCCCCGTTATCAGCTGCCCTCCCTCGCCCAGCTGAGCCTCCCAGTTTTCCATGAGCTAAAAGTAGAACAGTGAGTGAAATCACAGTGGGATACGGGCGCCCCGTCGCATGCTGGCGCGGCGCCGTAGCTGCTTCTCTGTCGGTCTAACCCAAGGGGGGTGGGGGGTGGCGGGGCGCCTTTATTGCCGGGAGTCTGATTAGCGGGCGCTGTTTGTTAGCGGCTCTCCGAAGGCGGATACGGCTGCTCTCGCTCCTGCAAATCATCCTTTTTGACCTTTTCAGGTCTTTCAAACATGGTTGTCGGCTCCACTCACTTCCTACATGAAACGTTTTCTGCTGCATGCATACGCGCGCTCTCGCACGGAGCCTTTCTTGGAAATCAATTACTATATTCCAGGCCCGCTCAGCTCTGCTCCCTCCGCCATCCCTCCTAGAAAGGTTTGAATTGTGTTTGTGCTCCTCCAAGGTAATGGGATACAAAGAAGCTGCGGGCGGCGCAGACAGAAAAGCTCGTTTCCAGTCAGTCGCGGGCACCGGCGGTGAAATGCTCCGGAGATGCGCGGCGTCGCCTGGTGAGCCGCGGAGGCCTCGTTCCCCTTGTCTTGCAGCCGGAGCGTGGAGCACTTGACGCGTACGGATGCAGATTTGACACCGCAGAGAGGGAGCTGGAGTGGCGTTTTGGGGTGGGGCTGGGTCTTGATTTGCGTGTGGCGTCTGAGCAAACAGATGTCCGCCTCGACGTCCCCAAGATCAAGCGGGATACACGTGTTCGATGGGGAAGGCACATACACACAGTGGAGGATTCATTTTTGATGAGCCCATCCCAAGTCAATTATGGTCGTCGTTTCCAAACCGGGGGGTGTTTGTTTTGTCCGTGAGAAAAGCGGGTCCTATGGCAGCCCTCATCACCAGAGAAGCATGTTTACATTTTCACATTTTTACACACCTTTACAAACACCTCAACACACCATGCTTTGTGACTAAGGGTTTTCCCCGACTATATGGTGCATTCCATTTGGGAAGTTTCTCACTTCACCGCGTTCCGGTAGTCCCACTCGATGAGAGAGTCAGAAACAAGATGGACGCCCGCAACAAAGCCTTGATTTTTCTCGCAGTTTCTGAATGTGAAATACCTAAAGAACCTAAAGAAACGAGTATTAACAGCAAAGGAGCAAAGGAGCAGCCATCTTGAAATCCTAACTGGAGGTAGTCGAACGGTGCGTTCCAGAAATGGGAATTTCCTAGTCGTAAGTTTTAATGGGAACGCCCCTTCCGAGTGGAACGTCCCAATGGGAAAGTGGGAGCAACTCTGACTACACCCAGTTAGGATTTCAAGATGGCTGCTTCTCGCACCTTTAGCAGGTAAACTCTGTCATATGAAATCTCTTTAGTAAGATTTCATATTGAGAAAGTGCGAGAAAAATCAAGGCCTTGCTGCAGAGCGTTTCCGACTCTCACCGAGCCGGAGGCCTGGAACGCGGTGAAGTGGGAAATTATGTCTCTCCCAGCTCCCAGTTACGAGTTCGGATGTAAGTGGAACGCAGCAGGAGTTGCTCCCTCTTTCCGGGTGGGATGTCCCACTTGAGGGGTGCTGTTCCTGTCGCAATTTACGACCAGGAGCTCGGAAATTTCCATTCCCCAGTTCTACTGGAACGCACCGTTTCTTTTAGAGCGAACCCTGAAGTTATAAACCGAAGCAGGAGTCTCTCACTACTTCCAGGGAAGACGAGGACCGTGAGATTCCAGACTAAATAAATCAAAACTGAGCTGCACTCAGAAGGAACTCCTGCAGATGAAGGTGTGCATTTTTAATCCAGCACCCCTAAAACCTTCAAACATCGGCACACATTACAGCACGTTAGCTGAGAAAACTCAAGTATTTATGTGTCCGCTTTCTTCATTTATAAAATATCAATATTTCCTGCAGGATTTGTGGCCTTTTCGCACGTTTACCACATGCCAACATTCCCTGCTTGTTTGTCTTTTGCACCTATAGGAGGAACTGGCGCCTCTTTTTCTGGCAGCCACATAAAAAGAGGGGCGAAGAGTTGGAAATTCATTGACCCGTTCCAAACTCACCCCCTGCTCAGGATGTTGATTCTGGATTTTGGGGGGGGGGGACAAAAAAGAGCAAATTGTGCCCATTTAGGAAGAACCTGCCTCAGGCTCTCTATGAGGGACGTTTTCTGCTTGATAAACACGGGGGGCGAAACTTGGAAGTGCACTCCTCTCCGACTACAGCGTTCTGGAGCCCCGCGGAGCCGTCACACGGGCTCCATCACGTCTCGCTTTGTTTTCCGAGGTCACATGTGGCGTAAAACACGTCTGTGGCCCGCTCCCAAACACCGCTCAGCCTCTGTCCCCGACGTCGACAAGTGGTTGCCCTACGAGCCTCGTGCTGCCGCGCACAGTCGAACGTTGCACCCCCTTTTTTTGTGCAGAGCCAACGACAACAACAACAACAAGAAAAAGCAAAAGAAAGCTGCTGAAATTTGTTTTCATTTGCCCGGGTTTTTCCCTGAAAGACATTTTAATCAGCCGAGCGAAACGGAACGATTTTGGATTACCAACAGCTTTCCCCCCCCCCCTCTCTCCTGAGAAGTATGAAAACAATTGTGACGGAAATCCTCTGAAAGGTGCCGGGGAGGAATGCGCTCTTTCTGTATCTCTGGAGATATTTCGGTGTGACGAGCACAGACTTTTTATTTTTTTTTCTCTTCCTGGATTATGTCGGCGAGTCGGCGCACCTTGTCAGGGTTTAAGCTTTTGTGGGATTGGAGTTCCACTTTAATCTTGACCGTTTTTGATTATCGCAGAAAAAAAGAAAAGAGAAGGGGGGGGGGGGGGGGGGGGGACGTGTGCCGTTACTGATATGCCTCCACCCCGTCAGCAATCGGAGTCCAGATCTCTGTCTGTTTCCCTTTCGCTGCTGATAAGGCGTCTGAAAATACCCTTAACTTGTCCTACAACGATAATCCGCAGCAGCACTTTTTTTTTCTTTTCTTTTTCTCCTCCTGACGTGGGATAAGTAATAGGTGATTATTTTACATTTGTATTGTTTATGTGGCTTTAAATGGGCGGCTTTATTGCTCTTAAAGCAAGAAAATTGTTTGAAAAATTGAATTCCTTATTGCTTCTGACAAAGCCGAGGAGCAATATCGGGCGGAGGGGGGGAAGAAACGCAGAACTCACCCGGTCAGACTTTTCTCCTTCGTTTCTTTCCTCACCTCTCAGCTTCGCCTTTGCTTGGAACACTTTTCCCCTCTCTTTTCTGACTTGGTTTCTCGTGTCGGCGCATTAAGGAGCCGCTCGCTCGTCCCGAGCTGTCAGGCATGCTCATCTTCTCATCTTCTCTATGTCATCGTTAAACGCAGCCACAGGTTGCCACAGGTTGTCAGCTGCTGCTGCAACAAACCCGCAGCTCTCGGCTGCTTCCTGAACTCGGAAGTTCTCGCCGTTCTTACGTCATTTACGTTTTAATAAAAGAAGAATCCCCTTTTGTTGTTGTTTTGGATTTCACTGTAATTATCTCCCAGCTCAGAGAAGTCTCGTACGGCCCCCGTCATCCTGCAGCTGTCACGTGTTCGCGTGATATATGACAATGGCTGACGCTTCTATAATGTTTATTTTTTGTTATTTTTGCCCCATTTTTTGTTTTTTTTTGTTTTCAAGTGACAGTCCAAATCCGAGCAGTGAATGTAGCGAGAAGGAGAAGGGGAAGGTGACAGCCGACTCCTGACGGTTTTAATTGACCGTCTTCTTTGTGTCGGCTTCCTGAACACTCTCTGCCGTCCGGGCTTTTTAACTGTAATGCGACTCAGTAATGGGCCATTAGCATTGTGCTACATCTGTCTCTCACGCCACCGTCATTACCAAACCGCATTAGACATGGAACCCAGTTCTGAGAAAATCCTTTTAGCAAGAGCCTGGCATGACCTGCTGGTGTTATATATATAGATATATATATACTGTCTGTAGTTACATTTCTGTCAGTGATGCCGGCAGATTTTTGCATTTTACAGCTTTATGTCCCCCTGTTAGAGACGTGGTATCACCCACTGCTGGCAAGGCAGCAGGCGGGCGCTAATGTTTCTGTGAGTGTTTTCTGTCTGTTAGCAAAATATGTCATAAGCCACTGGACAGATTTTCATGAAATTCACTCAAAGTGATCCCTAAAGATCCATCTTCAGCTGGTTTAACTTTTGGAGTCAATCTGATTCAAGATGGCCGCCACAGCTGGTCAACCTTATCCGACACAAAAATGCCTGTAAGTCAGTTCCTTTTACAGGTATTGAGTTAAATCTTAGTGTGATGGTAGGTAAGAGTCATCCCAAACACATACTCTGAGCGCCAGCTGATCTGCCACATCCGCCTTTAAAACTTTGCCATTAACTACAAGAGTCAGCTCCGTCCATCTGTTAGCGAAAGATCTCTAGACCTGCTGGGCTGATTCTAATGAAGCTCTCAGAAAGTAATCATTCGATGTACATCTACAACTGATTACCTTTTGGAGGCAACTTCATTTAAGACTGTTGCCACAGCCAAGTGACCTTAGAAAACATACAAATAACAATAACTCAGTCAATTTAACAAACACGGAGCTACAACTGGGTGTGGTAGTAGCTTAGAGTCATTCACAACAAATGTTCAGAGCACTAACAGATCGCACAATATTTTGCGACATCATGTGAGTTTGTACATAACAATATTTCCGAGGTTTATTGACTGTTACTGTTTATTTGTCAAGATAGGAGGATCTTAGTTCAAAACTCTGACATGAAAAGCAGCAGGCAGTATGTGTTCCTTCAAAGGACTGCTAGGTTTTAAAAATGCTAATCTTATATTACAAAATGCAAATCAATATTTGGTGCGATTACTTCTTGCCTTCAAAACAGCATTATCGCTTCCATGTACAGATGTTTTGTTGTATTATAGTCATGGGTGTTGTTACCCGGTTAAAACAAACGGGAGCTAACGATGTGTTTTTTGTGTGCATGAGCTGAAACAGCCATTAGCTGCAGGGCGGACAGCTGCGCAGGAGGCTCTGCTGCCAAGGTGATGTAGGGACACGGGTTCACGTCGCAGGTCAGACACCACGGCAAGGTAGTCCCGCTGCGTCAGCGAGGTCTTTTCCAGGGGACGATTCTGATTTCAATGTGTGATTTAAAAGAGCACAAAGAAATGAGCATTTAGAACCATGGAGCAGATGGAAGCTGCATTACGATTCCTTCCAGTCGAAAAAAGGACATCCAGCAAGTGTCATCATCGTCATGGCTGAAATCCTGCTGAACCCAGGTACGCCTGTTTACTGTCTGCAGAGTGCTGACCGGACAGAAGGGGACTTCATGGAAGCATTGTGGCCACAAAAAAGAGGCAGGCGACAGTGGAGGGTGGTCGGGGTTTCGTTACAAGTTTGTCGCGAGGCAGCATTGCTGCGAATGGAGTTGAGGGTTAGGTCAGGATTACTGGTGACCCCAAAGCTGAAAAATAAAAAAAAGCAGATGCTTATCCGTCATAACATCCCATCGGGGAGGCATATAGTTGGCGCCAGATTCCTTTTTTTTTTTTGCGGCAGGTCCGTGATGTCAGTAAACGCTGTCCTGAGCGTGAGGGCGTGGCCTACGTTCGCAGAGCATCCGAGGTTCATTCTTCCAAATGTTTGTAACGATCTGCAGAAACGGTTACTTTGATTTCGCCTGGCAGTAACACAAAGCATCCAGACTTCAGAACGCATTCCAAAACGTGTCCAGAACGTCTGCCCCCTGCTGTCCAATCAGAACACCAACTCTCTGCCATATTTGCAGGTCCTGCTGCTGTTGGAGTTTGAGGATAAGCACCGCTCTTCCCCGTCTGTGTCCCGACTGCTTTGCGTACCGGCATTTAGTATGCAGATCTAGAGTAACCTTCCTCGTTAAGCCTTAATGCCAGTAATTCATTACCTCTGGCACAGAGACTAATGACTCTATTAATCAGCTATGAATAGAGCTCGGTACCGGCAGCGGGAGACTGACACCTCCTTACTGTAACAATCCCAGGCGTGCATGTACAAGACAGATTGCGAGAAGGACACCGCAAACTACACAGCATGTCAGCCGCCTACGTGTGACGAGCCGCACGAGGGTTTCCTTCCTCCTCCTTTTTGTCTCGTCTCGCCTCTGTCTCATTCTGCCGGGGTTTTGGGTCCAATTTTTTTATTTATTTATTTTTTTACCGAAGTGAGGCGGTCCACGTTGCGCTCGCTCCAAATTTACTGAAAAAGGACGAAAGCGAACCAAGGCGCCCATCTTTCCGTGTCCCGTGTTTTGTTTTCTGACCTCCAGAACGTTCTCCTCCAGTTCTGCCTCGGGACTTTATCTGCTTCTCTTCTCTCTATGAGACTTAAAAAAAAAAAAAAAAACCTTCAAAACAAACCCGGAGATAAGTTTGAGCTCACCTTTTTTTAATAATTCCGGCTCTACCTTTCAGAGTCGTGGCACGCCCTTGGTCTGGTTTGATTCTTCTCCGCTGCCTGCGATCTGGGTTTACACGACTCGGCACTTTTCATACTGTGTATTCTCTGAATACAGCGCGAAATCCGCCCTGAAGCTAAAGAAAGAAGCCATTTGCAACAGTTGCGTACATATGATGGACCAGGAGCGTAAGGTTTGGCTTTGTGATGGATCGGTTGTTTTAGCTGCTAACAGCGATAACTCATGTACCAAAATCCAGCCTCGGTAGTTGACCTGACCAACACATTTCATGTCCATTTAAATTCTAAATAACTAGAAATGTATGAAAATTATTCTTTTTCTTGAATGGGCTAAGCCCTCCAGTTGTACAGGACCCTAAAAACGCCTCTGTCCCGAGTTATCATGAGCTCACAGCTTGTAGATGCCAAACAAAATCCTCGCAGCTTTTAATACTTCCTAACAGAAGGTGTAGCACAGTGAGCCGGCACCGTGCACGTTTTCATTGTTAAACTCGCCGTTTTCTGTCTCAAACTCTTCGAGCTCATCTGTACGGACCCGCAGAGTTCATGGAAACCTTGCCGGCAGCATGTTTACACAACCAGAATTTCTAAGTGGCATTCCTAATTTCCCGGGGATTTTTCGCCTTTTATCTTTTGATTTCAGCCGTGGACTTCGTAGAACGAAAATGTTTAAATTAACTTCCAATGCAGCCAATAAAGCTTGAGTAATTACCATTTAGGAGGCGGTCCAGTTTATGAAGCTTTTTTGTTCTTTTTTTTGAAACAGACCTGTGTTTTTCACCTTTACCTCATTTTTTTTCAATTTATTTATTTATTTTCAGCAGTACTTCCTGTGAATTCTTGCCATTTTTAGTCAGGACCACTGTGCTGTCTGGATCGCGATCTCACCTTTTGTTCACGTCGAAGGCGCTCTCCGAGCTTCCGCTTTTAGTCCGTGATCCAGGTTCAAGTTGGGTTGTGCTTTTTTTTTGTTTTTTTTTCCCATCGTCTGTGAACGCGTCACCGTTTGATTAAGGATGCATACTCAGCATCTGGCACTGCAGCTGCAAAGTATGAGACCTATGATGTGTTTGCACCGTTCTTGGCTCTGACACCAAACTCTGGCTCTGAGGCTAAGAGAGCTGATTGGTCAAAGCCGACATTATCCTCCAATCATAACAATCTGAAGGGTCAGTTTTACCTGAATCGCAGATACGGCTGTTTTTGGACAGATTAATCGAACAATCTTGACTGTCATCGCAGCAAAGTGCTGGATGTAAACACCCTAAAATTGGGCCTTACTTTTGAATAGAATAGACATAACCTCTATTGTCCCTCAGTGGGGAATTTCAGGCGCACCAGCAGCAAAGTGACGGGCGAATCAGAGAATGCAGATTCGCACAATGGTAAAAAAATATCAAAACAGAAAGTAAGGGCAAGTTAAATTATAATAAAACTGTGCGGTTCTCAAAAGAAGCATACTACAACTGAAAGAGATGTGTAACTGTGTATTTTACAAAAAAAAAAAAACAGCTTTACCTCCAAAGCATGGTGTCGTTTCGCGCACATCGTGCCGCAGAGCGCCGACGGTGAAGGAAAAACTGCACAGAGCGCGGCTTAGTTTAAACACAGACGTCGTCAAACCAGCTGTGCCATCAACGCAAAGCTGAGACCCCCTCAGTGTTGGAAAAAAAGGTGCGTGTGAAAGAGAATCAGTTCAATCACAGCAGGCCGTGAGCTCGGGAGGACTTGGAAAGTAAACAAACACCGAAAGCCAAATTAGCAGTTTGTCAGCGTGCCACGACAGAGGCCTCTTTGTCTTTCGTCGCCACATTTTGTTTTTTGTTGTTTGTTTTTTTTCCCTAGCAATAATACAGCCCATCTTAGCGCTGAACTAGCTGCGCTCCTTGGGCTGCGCGCCGGCTCGGCCCCCGCCGCTGATTTCCCCCTGACCTGCAAACAAATGGAAATGTCATACAGCCTGACGTTCTTTCCGTATAATTTCGTTTCGCTCGCTCGCCAAGCAAATTGAGAGCAGATCTCGTCGAGTCTGACCGCAGATTGTTCCTCCAAAAAGGATACGGGGGGGGGAGCCTACCAAATAAAATCACAAACATTTTTGTGGCTAAGCTGTGGAATGTGGCGGTAATAAAAAGCGCTTTAACACCCTCATCTGGTGCCTCAGCTGGCGGGATTTAGGGTTCATGAGTTGTGTTTTTGTCCCACGTACAGAATAAAACCGAACAAGGTCGTGTCTGTTAGTCACCAAGTGTGGAGAAATGTCCCAAAACATGCAAGCCAATCATTTTATTTATTTTTTTTGCCTCACAAATGATTTGCTTGAAGGGGTCTTTTGCCTTAAAATGAAATGTCTGATGATGTGTTTCACTTCCCGCCGCCCCCTTTACATGAGAGAGCTGTGTGTGGATTTTGCATGTTTAGTCTCCCCTGTAACGTGCTTTTGTCAGCTTTGTGAGTGTAGTAGAAGTGTTTTATTTCTGTGGTTCCTTGTCGCACCGAGAGTCCTTTTCGTTATGTTATTTTGTTTTTTCTGTTTTTGTTTCCTTCCTTCCTTCCTTCCTTTCTTTCGTGTCACTGTCATTTCCATTTCGACCCCTTCTCCCCCTCGACCTGTCCATTTGTGGCGGGGCGGGGTGGGTGCGATGTTTTCTCCCAACCTTCCCGCCCCCACATAACCTTCCCC
>NC_051444.1:24306090-24315463 GCF_001649575.2 Kryptolebias marmoratus
CCCCGTCCGGCCCCCGAGACGTCGTGGCCTCGCTGGTCTCCACCCGCTTCATCAAGCTGACCTGGCGCCAGCCGGCCGAGCCGCACGGGGACGACCTGACGTACTCGGTGTTCTACAGCCAGGAGGGCACCAGCAGGTAGAAAACGCAGCGCGGGTTTTTGGTGCTCGGCGCGCTGCTACAAGCGGAGAGGTCTTATTGAAGCACTTTAAAACACTAATATAGCGGCAGTTACTTAATAATTTAAACCAAACTGCGAGATGCAAACAGAAAGTGTTTGAATACTCTGGGTTTTTTTTTTGGGGCCCTGTGATAAATCTCCCCCCCGTTGCCTTCATGTGTTGAGGATTTACTGCATTTAACGGAGAAGAAAATTGAAGAAGCGGAGAGGATTTTCCACTAGTCATCCTTTTAATATTTTCCCCTGCAAAACAGCTTAAAGCAGATTTGAGAGGAGAGCTCGCAGCAAGTTTCAGCCACAAATACTGCATTTTTGTACGGTTTCCGCGAAACCTGAACAGACCGCAGACATTTATTGGGCATCAGTAGCAAACGCTTGCAGACTGTAGCCTCTCAGATGTGAGGCTCTGCTGCACGTCTGTTTTCAGAAGTTAATTCTGCTTGTGCTGAACAAAAAAACACAAAACGAGCACTTTACACAACTCGTAACGAGGCTAGGCTAATAGCCAGCCAAAGCAGGGCCTGTTGTTTTTATTGTGTTTCACGCTTGTAAAACAACTCTTCCCCCCCCTCAAAAAAAACAACATGGCGGGGTGACGGAGCGCCATGTCAGCCCAGGGGTGGGCATCCATGGTCCTGGAGAGACACCTTCCTGCATGTTTTCCTTGTTTCCCTGCTCCAACACACCTGATTCACTGGTTTAATCACCTCCTCATGTTCTGCAGAAGCCAGTTAATCAGCCATTGATTCAAATCAGGTGTGTTGGAGCAGAGAAACAAGGAAAACATGCAGGATGGTGGCCCTCGAGGACCAGGGTTTGACACACCTGGTCTACACTTTAGCACTTCTGCGTTTGTTTGTTTCGTTTGTCGTTGTTCTCTCAACCGAATGTCATTCCCGTAAATACTTGGATGTCGTTCGTTTATGAGAAAGAGTTGTTTTATAAGCATCGATTTTTTTTTAAATTTTCGTTTAAACGGGCCTTCGTTTAGCTAGCCGTTAGCCTAGCCTGGACGAAGGCTTGTGCCTTTGTCTTCATACTCTGTGCTCTCTGACCGATGTCACAGCCGATAAGGTACTAACTATTGTCAACTATCACTTTAAAAATGACTAAACTATCCCTTTAGGGTTTGCAACAAGTTTATTAAAAAAACAAAAAAACAAATCAGCCACATTCATCCACATACATCCGCACAAGTGCTGCATCAACCAGCGGGAGGGAAAATAAAGAGGAAGCTGTAAGGATAGTTTTAAAAGCCCTTTTAAATTTTTTTTCTTAAACGCGCCACCTCCGCCCCCTTGACTTCAACCCAGAAATTGATGTCGGCAAAACATCTTGAAACCTGTTTCAGGGGCTTCCGGAGAAGAAGAAGGATGAGAGGAGATGGGAGACGCGGGTGGATCCCTTGCGCAAGGCTTTTTTGGAACCCTTGACTTTAAAGGGGGGACGTGACACATGATCCCACATAAAAGAAACGGGATAAAAAAGTATTTTTCCACATTAGTGTCACGCGTATTATTGAGCCTTTTCTAATAGAAGCCCTTTAATGTTTTGTGAAGCAGAAGTTGCTCTCTCCTGCTGAGTTGGAGGTGCCGAGACATCTGGGAGTTCAAAACTGACAGGCGGAGCTGGTTACTAGGTTTGAATAGAAGAGACCTTTTCCAAATAAAAACGCGCCCACATTTGTCAGCATATACACACCGTAGTTAACACCAAAAAGCACAAAAAAAAGTCGAAACCCCTCTCATCCCTTCTTTTTTTTCCATATATTGCTGTCAAAGCAAGCCAGACTTTCGTGTCGTCTTTTAAAGTGGTCCTGATCGATAATTCTCCAAGATTTCTTTCAAAGTGTTTCATCTTTGGACTTGGATTAGTTTTACGCTCGTTCTCTGTTCAGTACCACGCCGACTTTAAAAGAACCTTGAGAGAGTCTGGAGCAATGTTTTAATTAGGGCCACTAAAAGATTCCAAGAAGCTCTCGGATTCCTGGAAGGAAAGTCATGAAAAAGTAAACGCCGAATGAGAGATGAGCGCTGTCCGTCAATAGAGATTAACAATTAACAAAGCGAAACAAAATACATTATAAAAGTCCATAAGGTTGAGATCAGAAGCAACATATTGATATATATTTTCAAATAAATCGTGTTTTGTGTTGGACGCTTCACCAAAACCAGCTCTATTACCTCACTGGTTGATATAAATGTGTTTATCGTATCATTTTTCATCCCATTAAAATCTAAAACGTCTTTAATACCTTTTATTAGACATTAAAGATGTCATTTTTAGTCAAAAGTCATCTCCTGGCAGCTTGCTCCAGTGTTACCCTGTAGTGACAGTGCTAAAGTTGACATCCAAAAACCTAAATTTACTAGTTTTTTCTTTTTGCAGATTACATGGAATTTATTATTTATTGTGCTTCCCCACCAGGGAGCGGGTTGTGAATACCAGCCGTCCCGGAGAGATGCAAGTCACCATCCAGAATCTGATGCCGGACACCAAATATCGCTTCAGAGTTGTGGCTCACAACAGCAACGGGCAGGGCGAGAGCTCTGCGCCGCTCAAAGTGGCCACCCAAGCTGAAGGTAACACACACACACACACACACACGTATACATAACTGTTAATTTATACGCGCTCAGTAAACAACACACATAAACATGAAGGGAAACTCCATCCAGTGGAAACGGGCTCACGCTCACAGACCGAGGTAAACAGGATGCTTTCGAATACGGGGGCCAAAAAAAAAAAGAAAAACCCGTACGAATAGACGTCGGAACAAACAAATATTCACTTGTGGATTCAAGTCGGACTCCAGCTCATCTTCCCTCCACATGCCAGCGCACACAGAGGAGGCTGTGTAGCCCTCCACGCTGAGGCGGACCACCCAACGCAAAACCGGAGGAATGCAACCTTTACCGCCTCGTGAGCCGCTCCGTGTTTACTTCCCCGGGCATTTCGCGAAAACCTGGCTGCGCGTTTGGCCGCGAACCAAACCTACCTGAGCCGAGAAGCGGTCGGAAAAAAAATTAGCATTCCGGGTTCTCCCCCCCCACCCCCAGCGCTGCTTCTCTGGTCTTTGTGGAGGTGCAGCAGAGCGGCTCATTAGGATGTTTTAACAGGAGCGAGCGTGTGGGGAATCGCTGGGGAGGAGGAGAGACAAAGTGGCTTTTCTTCTTCTTCATTTTGCTTCAATTTACTGTGTGCGTGCGTGTGTGTGTCAAAGCCTCCCGGTGGCGGCTGCTCCACAACCCCTCAGGTTTACCCATAATTCAACACGGTCAGCCCGTGGACATCCCGTTTTCCAGCCGGTCTGAGCCACAGCTTCATCTCTGTCGCTTTGTAGGTCAGCCTCTGTTTTCCTACCTGTCTTTTTGGTTCCTGGGCACACACACACACACACAAAAACACACACATTACACCTTAATGCTTTTGCCAGCAGGAGCTGAGCCACCCGCAGGGACATCAGTGAGGGCGGGCTGTACTTCTGTAGTGCATCTCTGTCCTGTGTGTGTGTGTGTGTGTGTGTGTGTGTGTGTGTGTGTGTGTGTGTGAGGACATGCTATGAGTTAGAACTTAAACTGTTGACCTGCATCTGAGTGTCTGGTGTGTGCACACAACGTTGCCCTGTATCTGTTCTCCACAGAGACTGGCTCTACATGCTTGTGTATGTGTACACACACACAAACACACACACACACACACACACACACCTCCAGCATCTATGCACACTGACAAATGGGGGCTTCTTCCTTCTGTCAGGAGCTCCTGCAGCTAAAGGTTACCTGCTGTATACAGTATGACTGCCTAAGGGTAACATTGGTTGTTACTGTCCACTCAGCGTGGTGTGGGCTTACACAGTCTTTAAGAAGTCAGGTTTATTCTCATATACGTGAGTTTTGTCTTTCAGCAAAGCTTCCAGGTTGTTATATTTACTGATAAAGGCTGGCAACCCTGACTTTTAGAGACGCATCAGTTTCTGGGCCGATAATATGACTGTTTAAGTCGTTCATTTTCACTTTAACGACAGAAAAATATTCAATATAAAAGCTAAATGAAGGGTTTTAAAGTATTTCGTTAGACCAGCTTTGAGCGAGCGCTGATTTTATTTGCACAAATGTTTTAAAAAAAAATAACTGTAACCTTCCTATAAGTTCAAAAGATTTTTTTTTATTATTTATTATTTAGCTCAACCTTTTTGTTCAGTAAAAATGAATTAGGTGAGGAAATCCAGTCAGGTTCGGAACAAGGTTAATGAGACGCAACAAGGACGAGATTTTTTTTCCTTTCCGCCTGAGTTTGATGTTCTGCTTGCTTAAAGGCTGATTATTGGTCTAACGGAGGATAAAGCTGGCTCATCTTTCGACTGTTTTTGTTTTTTTTTCTGGTAAACCCGGGCGGAAGATGACAAACCAAATGTTTACGGTGCTGACTCCACACAAGGACGGTCCTTCCTTGCTCTGCGTGACGACTTGAAACATGTCTGTCAGAAATCCGGGAACTTTTCGGCGCGACGGCGGCTGCTTGAAACTTTGCTCCCATAAAACCAGTCGGCACCGTAGAGGGACGCAGCGTGAAGCGATGAAATCATCCGGTGTTCTTCGGGGAAATGACAACCAAATCCAAACGGGGTTAAAAAAATAAATAAATAAACGGAAGTTGTATCATCAGAAACCTGGTTTCTGGGATGTATCTGCTCGCTGTTCCGACACATGACTGGGATGTTGTAGGACGGACATCAGTGAATGAACAGATTCTGATAACATTGTCATTTTACAACTTTCTTCATTTAACCTCCTGCTGAACTTCTAAAACTGCTGAGTTTGAAGCTTTTAGCTGCATTGAAGGCGGCGCCGGCTGGAGACCCCAAAGCAGAATTTCATTTTCATTTAGGCCATCAGCACAAACACCACCATCTGTTTATATTAATTAGCTTCATCGTTTGTGCTGGATGAACGCCGAGAGCCGACAGTTCTTCCTTGAACTGATCGGATGTCAGGTTGTGTTTTTTCCCCACTGTTGTAAAAACACATAGCACTTAGAATAAAGACTAACAGGTACATGAGCGGAAAGTGTCATTTCATTCAATCTGCCAGTCGAGTGCTCAGCGTCTCAACAACGGCTCAGTGGACTCAGGGGGAGGGGCTAAGTTCAGTGTTGCGTTCAGGTAAGCACAGAAATCGAACAGTTACTTTTCAAGCAGCGGATCTGAATGCATTAGTAGCAAGGAACGCTCGCCCGGTTAGCAGAACATACCAAACTGCGAGGAGTTTCTCTCATGTGGTTAGAACTGACGTAGGTGAAACTGCGTCTGCCGCCGTGCTCAAAGATCCACCCCGCCCAGCACGTCATCCGTTCCAACGGACGCCTTCTGGTAAGCGCTGCAGGTCAACGAAGGCCCCTCAGTCCAGACAACACACACACACACAAATAAAAATACAGTTTCTGTCCCTGAGGTGTCAGAACACCAAACAGCCCCCCTGACCCCGAGCTGTCCCGACTCCGGGGCGATTTTAGATTCTGTCCTGTGAGTTCCAGTCGGTTCTGTTCATGAGTAATTCATACTCGTTCACCTTAAAAAATATTTTAAAATTGATGTTACAGCGGTGCAATAGCTTCAAACCGCTGACACTTTAGCTGTGCAAATAGAATTCAAAAGGAATGTGTTTTGTTGTGTATAGAGGCTGTTTTTATTCTTCATACTGTTGTTTTCTTCCTATCTCGAGTTGTCCATATTTTATAGATATGAACACAGGGAGATGCACCTGCGATGTCGTTATATGTGACGTGTGATGACAATAAAGCTATTCTGTTCAGTTTTAACTTGTTATTTGTAGGTAGTTGAGTACTCATAGGGGACCCCTGCTGGTCTGGGGGCCCTAAACAGCTGCTATGCCTAAAACCTTTACACAATTCAACACTTGCTTTGTTAAATTCTGCCCTCAAGCTTTCCCAGTGTGACGCAACACCTTGATGTGCTTACCAGAGTGGATGAAAGCTCCAGGAGCTCTGAGACACGTCGGCTCCTGAAGCACCCGTTTTGTTTATTTATTGCAAGATTAAATATAAAAAATAAAAAATATCTGGTTATCTGGTTTTTAGACCAAGGTATTAAAGGGGAATTTTCAGCATCTGAGGAAGAAGAAACAGTTGAGTATCTTTGTAATTACCGCTCTTTTTGTCTTCCCCTACCACCACCACCAGTCCAAGTCCCGGGCCCCGCCCCCAACCTGCAGGCGGTGTCGAACTCGCCCACCTCCGTGTCTCTCAGCTGGGACAAACCCCTGACGGGCAACGGAGAGGTCCTCACCTACAAGCTGTACTATACGGACAGAGGCGTCGGCACTGAACAGGTAGGATCCTCTCTCCACGAAGCGGAGTGTTTCAGTGTGACGGTTTTCAGGTTTTTTTTAGACGTGGGTCAGGATCTCCAGAGATAGAAAGTTAGCTCTTGTTTTAGGGTGTGTTTTTTTTTTTTTTTTTTTTTTTTTTTTTAGGGGGGGGGTATTAGGACACATTTAATCATATCTGTATTCTACACCAGCTGTCAGAACCGGAGTACCGGTGTTGAGAAAAGCCCCAAACAGATTCCTCGATTCATTAATGAGATGAATTCTGATGAAAGAATAAAAAAACAAATTACTCAGAGACGGATTAGGGAGCGCCTAAAAACAAAAGGCTTTCAGACTGATATTTGGAAAGAAAAGGACGACCCTGACAGAGTCTTGAGCATTTCTGATTCTCGGTGAATAAATTTACTGGAAATTAATTTAAATGTTTGATCAAAAGACAATTTGTGCTTTAACCCCTGCACTTTTTTCCCCCCGTGCAGCTGGCCTCCGATTTTCACGAATATAATGAGGGTTATTGCGATCAGATAAGGACTTCTGAATGAGTCTCCTTTTACTCGTTTTTCTTGGGTTTCATCCTTGGGATCAATCGTCTCGGAAAGAAGCGTGCGTTGTGCTGAGGGAAAGCAGATATCGCTGCACTCTGTTCTCGCTGAGGCACCTCTGTTGTAAAGGTGGAATACAGCGGCTCGGGTACAGAGTCGACCCCTGGTTTGTAGCGTCGTGCAAGGTGGCGAGGCGTTAAAAAGCCTTTAATATGATAATGGACGAAACGTCAGCGGGCGCGCTGAGTAATGATGCCTCCGCTCCCTGGAGGAGAGCGAGCCAGAGATGAGGCGGAAGAGACTGGAGATGATGATGATGACGACGAGGGGCGAGGAAGAAACCGAGGTGAAGTTGGAGAGGCGCAGTGCAGAGAGGACATAAAATATTAAAGGGCAGAGGGAAGCCGGAGCACAGTGGAGGGGCGGCGTTGTCGCAGGTGATCGTCTGACCTCTGGGTTGGAGATGGAGAAAGATAAACGAGGTTTTTCAAAGCTGCATTTTTTTTTGTTTGTTTGTTTGTTTGTTTGAAAATGTCATGGATGTAAAAACGTCCGAGGAGGCTGGGTGTAAAGCAGCGAAAACGTTTGTAGCTGTTCCAACTGTCTCATTTACTCCTTGTTTAAAGTCTGCTTTCACCCGGACCCTGTCAGCAGTTTAACGCTTTGACTAGTTTTGGGTTTGTTTGTTTGTTGTGCGCGTAGAAAACGTGCACTTTTCACACCGTCTGTATCATATTTCGCTCTGTTTTTATATCTTAAAGATTGAACTGTTTTACCAGACTTGGTTGAGGGGGAAAAAAAAAGATCTCTTGTTTTGTTTTCAGGATGTGGACACGGACGGTCAGTCCTACACAATGACGGGACTGAAGAAGAACACGGAGTACAGCTTCCGCGTCGTGGCCAACAACAAGCACGGCCCAGGAGTCTCCACCGAGGACGTCATGGTCCGCACGCTCTCAGACGGTCAGTCGATAGGCGAAACGTAAACCATCCGTTTGTCAACATAAGTATAAAACTGGGCTTCAAGAAATGCTAGGCCTTTATTTTCATAAGATATTGTATATTTGGACTAGTTGAAGCCTGACTTAGATACTTTTTTGGATGTGTTTTGATTTACATTTCATAAATTATCCTTTGTCTTCACAGTTCCGAGCGCCCCTCCTCAAAACCTCTCTCTGGAGGTCCAGAACTCAAAGGTGAGGTCTAATTGTTGGGGGTCATTTGTTGCACTTGCACACACTTTCATCAGCGGGCGTTGGCAGCGACGCCCGCTGACGGAGCTGACCTGTGCCCAGGTCGGTCTGCGTGCCCTAACACTCCGATCCGCTCAGGTACAGGAAACACACACGAGGAGTTTGGCAGATTTGTAGCCTGCAGGCCAGAGCGCCCTTTTTCCTGCTGCGTGATTAGCAGCATCAGAGGCCTGCAGCCTCGGCTGGTTAGGATGGGGTGTGAACCCTCATCGATCCTCCTCGATCGGCTGGAGAGTCGCCTGTCAAAGGGTTGTTATCGTGTGTCACTCCAGCTGCACAGAATCGGGCCTACAGGCCTACAGCTCCAATAGAAATGGATACAGGCATTTCAGAAACGATGCTCTGGCAGGAATTATGTGCTGCGCTTTGACACACTCGTTCCAAATCAAAGGAATCTTCCCTTTTCACCCTAATGAGGCCGTTTAACACAGACGTCTGAATCAGTTCAGGCGGAAAGTTGTCACATCGCTTCCGCCTGTTTGCCAGATTTGGTTTCAAACTGACAGCATCCGTAGATTTCCTCGCTTCAAAGTGAGATTCCCGCTCCTTTCGGGCCCAGTTGTGAGAACAGCTTTAATACACTTAAACACACTGTAGCTCTCATGTGAAGCTCCTGATTAGACACGGCCGCCGAGGTGGCTGCTGGCTTTGCATCAGAACTGAAGGCGAGCCCCCCCCCCGTCGTTTTAGCCATTTGATCTTCAAACGCAAGGCTGCGGGCCTGTTTATTGTGCCTCTCCGCGAGAGCGATGGATTAAAGTTCACACAAAGATGTTTCCCAGTCCCGACATGCGAGGCAGCGGGCGCGAAAAGGAAAAGCTGCGAAAAGCTGATGGCGGCCGGCACTTTTAGCCCCTCTCCGCCTGGTCAATGGAAAGCCCGAGTGAGGGGCAGGAAGCTGCCAGACAAACGTATCACAGCCTCTCAGCTTGAGTACGAACTGACCACCCCTGCTGAGGGACGCTCGTGTGAGACTCGCGGGGGAGAAAACGCTCTCGTACTAATTTTGCGAGTGAAATGAAGAGGCTGCGCAAGTCGGGGGGGGGGGG
>NC_051444.1:24316121-24328604 GCF_001649575.2 Kryptolebias marmoratus
GGGGGGGGGGGGGGAGGAGCTCTCGCGAGCCTCGGAACATGCGTTCAGGCTTTCTGTGCATCGATGTGACAGTGAGGAAGCGTTAATTAACTGTTCTCTCACGCTGAGCCGCCCACCCCACACCCGTCTCCCCCCCCCCACCTATCTCTTTAAACACACACAGATATTCAGATGCCTTCATCCCGCAACGCTGCAGCCTGCCGCCAAAAGCCCCAAATTCATCTCCCCGCACACACATCAGGACACCTCCGCTTTTATTATTCGTGTTTACTTCCTCGTAATGCATCAATTTGCCCTCGTGCTCAGAGGAGTGTTTATTTTTCTGACGCCCTCCTGTTTGCTCCGCTGTCGCGGGGCGGTGGTTCAGGACAGACGGCGGAGGCAGGGCGCAGTGTTTCCCAAAGACCCCGGGGTTGCCGCTCGGGTTTGTGGGAACTTGTGGCGCCAGCTGCTGAACTGCCGGGTCACCTTTGCAGCTGTAGGCCCAAATGTCCTTAACGGAATACCTCTTGTTTTCCTCCCAGAGCATCATGCTGCGCTGGCAGCCGCCACCCCTTAGCGGGCAGAACGGGGAGATCGTCAGCTACAAGATTCGCTACCGGAAAGGATCCCGGAGGAGCGAATCAGCCGTCACCACCGCGGGCACTCAGCTTTACAAGCTCGTTGATGGTAATGACTCTGCCATTACTCCAACCATGATCGCCTGCGCCTGAGTACAGCTGAGCCTCTTATCTCTGCGTAAACGTCTGTGATTCTTTACAAACCGAGCTGTGCTCCAAAAGATCAGCTTTGTCGTTTCTCACACTTTCTGGTGGATCGTTTGGGAGTGGCTGCCAGCGTGGTGTGTTTATCACTGATGGCGGCGATAACTAACGCAGATAAAATGAGCTCAGAAGTGGCCGTTTACGTCCACCTCAAATAAGCTTTGCCTACATATTTCACTTCCTCAGAGGGATTTAACTCGCTCTGATAGACTGGAAACTTAAGAAACGCCACCTCTTATCCACTGTGATGCAGTCACAGTGTGGATCCCTTTCACTCCTGAATTAAAAAAAAAACAAACAATAAAACATTCACGATAAATATATCTTAACGTTACATAAAGTTACTGAGAGGAGTCATTAAGCCGTCATGAGCCAGAAACCAGAGAGACGACACAAGAGTTTATAAAATAAGGATTATTTACCCAAAGAAATGAACCAAAATTATGAAGGAATGTGTACAGTAGCTCATCGGGAGTGTGGGAATGTGTTCAGTAGGCATGGGCCGCTCTGAGATTTTGAGCAAAAAATACCTCGGTTTCACTATATTGAAAGAAAAAAAATATTGTTGCATGATTTGCTTTTATTTAAAAACAGAAATGCAAATGCTACTACTAATGCTGATTAATGTTAGGAGCCCAACAAGCTGATGTTAGTTAATGAGTTAGCCTGCAGTAGGCTCTATGTTCCACCGGCTAACTCTTGTAGCTTGTTGCAAACGTTTGTTTGAGAACAGCGTTTCCTTGGAAAGAGATGGGTGTTGCTCTCTGTAGCAGACGAGCCATAACTGATCGTGTTTTAACACGTATCAACAGTGTATTTTTTTTTAGTTTCCGCTAACGCAAGTATCGGACACAGTTAACATAATGCGAGCATGTTTGCGTAACATGGGTGGCGCAGCAGGGATTAGAGCTGTCACCTGGTGGAGTTTGCATGTTCTCCCTGTGCTCACGTGGGTTTACTCCGGGTTCTCCCGTTTCCTCCCACAGACCAAAAACATGCATGCTAGGTTAAATGGTAACTGTCCCTAGGTGTGAGTGAGAGCGTGCGTGGTTGTTTGTCTTCATGCGTCCCTGTGATGGACTTGTGACCTGTCCAGGGTGTCCCCCTGCCTCTTGCACAGTGACCAGGAATGTGGATGGATGGATGGATGGATGGATGGATGGATGGATGGATGGATGGATGGATGGATGGATGGATGGATGGATGGATGGATGGATGGACATTCTGCAGGTTTCTCTAGGGCACTGTGGTCTTAGAGTAACCATAAATAATCGTGACACTTCACTTTCAGATGCAGTTTTTGGCCTCCACAGCAGAAATTCCATGAGGTAGAGGAAAATACCTAAATAAGCCACTGCGTAGGAAGACTTTTGAGGGAATAAAGATAATAAAAGGGGAAGATTTTAGAAAGAAATCAGAAGAAATGGCCTTACCCTTAGCACTCTCGTTATTACATTTGATTCCCACTCAATCATTTGTCACATGCCTGATTATTGACCAATTAGTCACAATATTAAAACCAGTCTTGTAAATGTCACCTAAGTACTGTTGCGAACTGAGCGCACCATAAAAATAAAAAAAATTTAAAAAATTGCCTCAGAGCTGTCTTATTGGTCACATTTAAAGAGAGAACGAGCGTCTTGCCTTGATGCAAACCAAGCTTTTGGACTGCAGCAGACAGGGTTACAGCAAACGAGGTCAACGATTTACAACGTGAGGAAGCTAGGACTGTAAACACTTGTCCTGTGCGCACGATGGGCGTACAGTCAACTTAAGTATCGAAAAGCGGCTTTCGCACGAGACAAATATTGACAGCGTCCTGAAAATGTCCCGGCTCGTGTTCTCACTTGTCTTAGAGCTGTCACTTAGATCAAAGATGGTGTTGTTGATAAGTGTGAGCAGGGCTAAAAATATATGTGAAACTGTAATTGATTTGTGCCCTTGAATCCGAACTGTTTTCAGCAGTTTGACATTTAATCCCCCCGACGGTTCGCGGCTCCTGTCAGTTTGTCCTCGTTTCATAGACAATTTTCAAGACGATTAAAACGGCGAACCCAGAGAGACAACTTGTTTTTCCTGTTCAAGAGATCGTTCTGTTCCCTTCAGATGGGTTCGGCGTTGAATCTTTCATACGATCAGGCTCTTTTTTTTCTTCTTATCTCTGCCGAATGAATGTTAGAGTTCGTGCTCAAGTGCTACGAGATGTAAAATCTCGATGCGGAGAGCCGCGGTTGCAAGTCTGCGTCTGAAACGGTTACACGCCTCGCCCGTACCCAGGCCACACGCCGCTGAGTGCCAGAATATCGCCAGAGAGTCGCAGCGGTGGTGATTATTAATGTTGCATGTTGCCTCGGCAGCTTTCAAGTGGCCCGGCCCCACGCTGCGAGCGGCATCAAAGAGAATTTCCACTTAAAAGTTGATTTTTTTTTGGAGATCATTCTGGTGGGAGTGGGGTGTTTGTTGGTTCAAAAGCATGGGGGGGGGATGTTGTTGCCTCGGAGGCATGGATGGTTAGGTAGTCTTTGAAAGCACCCCCCAACACCTCCTTCCCCAAGGGTGGAGCAGAACAGTGGGTGCAGAGAGAAACCACTCCAGGATTAGTGTGCAAATGGCACAATATGATGACAATGAAAAATCGGATTGCAAATGAATACAGAAACACATCATTTATCAGCGCCCTCCCACCCCCGCCCCCCACTCGATGAATACCAAAGTCAGCACCCAGCGGTGATGCGGCGCTCGCACGGTGAGTCAAGGCCATCAAATATGAATGAATCTGAAGTACAGGATTCTTTTTTTATTCTCTTTCTTGCCCTTAACTATCTCACTTTCTGTCCTATTATCCATCAGATGGTTTCATTGTTTATCTTTTCTTAATGCCGTACGCTTAAAAAGAAAGAAAAGGAAAATAAAAACCACCCTAAAACTTTAATTAAAGTTGAAAAATAAATCCCACGCGTCCCCGGAGTAGCGAGTGGAAAAGAACATTAACCGACCCGCACCTCAGCGCGATTCACTTGATCCACCCCGCAGCAGGCTTAACGATTTCTCTCCTTAAACTGTTAGGAGGTATTTGGAATTAGTTTAAGAATATTTATTGTCTCTCCGAAGCTGAGGCTCTATAAACCGAGTGGAGAGCGTCGGTGAGTTATGGAGGAGAATCAGACCCGAGGAGATTTTTTTGTTTGTTTTTATTATTCGTTTTTTAAAAGTTTAGTGAAGTGTGTGTGCTGTGCCTGTCCAGGTCTCGAGCCCGGGACGGAGTACTCCTTCAAGGTGACGGCGGTGACGGTGAACGGCACGGGACCGGCCACCGAGTGGACCACAGCAGAGACGTTCGAGAGCGACCTGGACGGTAACCTTTCTTTGTTTTTTTTTCATTCTTTTTTACAGACTGAAGCTGCTACTGTAGGAGACCAGTTGGCGACTCTAAATTGTGAGAAAATCGCAAGAAAATACGCATTTTTTCTTTTCTTTTTTTGTCGCAGTCTCACTGGATTCTGAGTGTTTGTGAGCAGCGAGCTGGAGCTTTTTGTATAGCAAACTTTTTCTTTTTTTTTTTTTTTAAATCACAGCTTATTCTTGCAGAATTGCATTCCGGGCCACGTACAAGGCTTATTTTGGCCAGCTCGGCTCGCTTTTCTACCCAACCTGGCAGCTATTTATTATTTAATCCACTGGCGTACATTTTTTAAAAAAGAGAAGAAAAGTTTTTCCAATAATTAGAGGAGAGCTCTTGTGTAGGTGTCAAAGTATGGCTCTAAAGCATTTGAGACAGACCGGAGACACCTGCAACAAAATTGAAATGGGTTTGAGACACCAGTAACGACTCTGTGACTGCTTTTTTTAAACTTATTTATTATTTGAGATAGTCAGTGCAGATCACATTCCATACAAACATAATATCCTGTACAATAGAGACACATAATGCTACAGCCTTAAGCATACTACACTGTATAAATCTTTGTTTTGGTCACATTATAGAACAAATGTAGAGTTTAGAAGAGTATAAGAGTCAGCATAGGAGTCCCACTACGCAGCCTTGCAGTTAACAAGTAATAGAAAGTGGAAGCCACAGTTTCACAAATAAGAATAACAATTTAACTAAAGATAATAACCAGTGTTAGCACAGTCATCGATTGTAATTTGAATTATATGTTAGTATTGGGGACCACTTCTTCGTAAACGTATTAGTTTTCATCTGCAGTCTTGCTGTAATTTGTTCCATATAGTTCATTTCTCTCACCCTATTCTCCCACTGAGAGATTGTTTGGGGGCCGTGGCTTCAGCCAGTAATCATTTCTCTTGGCGATAACAAGTAGAAAGAATTGGCAATTATTTTGGATTTTTTTTCTGAAAAAACTCCTAATATAATAAAAGATGGTTCGAAAGGAATTCTAACGCCCAGACTTGTAATAATTTCATGAGGTTTTCTCTGTGACTGTTTTGAGGAAGAAATTTGTCACAACACTTTTTTGGGAACCTGCTCCAAATGTCGGGGCAACCAAAAAACGCCAGCCTCTGCGACTTGCGAGAGGAAACTGGAGACTCCTCGCAACCGTTTCGAGGGCGCTAACTAGTCGCCAGCAGCTGCAGCCCGGTGAGATACTACCTTAAACTAAATTAAAACTACCTTCCCCAGAATCCCGCGTGCCCGACCAGCCGAGCTCCCTGCACGTCCGACCGCTGGTCAACAGCATCGTGGTGAGCTGGACGCCGCCCGAGAACCAGGACATCGTGGTGCGCGGCTACACCATCAGCTACGGCATCGGAAGCCCCCACGCTCAGACCATCAAAGTGGACTACAAACAGCGCTACTACACGATCGAGAACCTCGGTACGAAGGCTCATGCCGCCGTCTTCCGCGCCGGCGCCTGTTTATTATTTAGCCGCTGTCAGATTTGGCTCAGGCGGCCTCGTGTTTTGTTGTTTCCGAGGTATAAATTATGTATCCATTTGTCATCATTTCGTTTCTGGATGTCGCCTGATCTGTCAAATAAGTACTAATCAGATATTAATGCGCCTTGTGGGACTCTTTGCACTACGCCAAATGTGGTTACTTGCAACAGTTTCCTTTCACGAAAAAAAAAGAAAAATGTGTCACATCTGATTTGATGTGCTCAGTTTAATTACTAATGAGCGACGACACAGAGACACAAACACTGCGAAACAGTTCACCGCTACCCCCGGAGTGAGTGAGGAAGGAATTAATTAGGTCCTCGCCACACGCCTGAACCACTAATTACACAGATTGGACTAATGGGGACGCAATTCTTAAAGGTCATAAAACTCCGATGAAATGAAATTCCTGGCTTCCTTGAAGGAATGCGTATCACCCGCCGCCCTTCATGCCGGAGTTTCAAAATAAAGCTCCATCATCTGAAGATCAACTCGAGCAGTTTTGGTCAGACCTTGTAAGATGATGTTACGCACGATCTCACAGGAGATTTGCAAGAAAGGTTACCTCTCAGAATATATGTTGAGGATGACTCCCAGCTACTACCACACCAAATCTCAGCTCAGGATTTGTAGAATTGACTTTTATGTGTTTGCTAAGGCCAGTTCGCTGTGGAGGCCATCTTGAAGGGGGTTGCCTCTTTAAAAAAAATCAGTTGTAGATGCAGATCTATTGGTTACTTTCTGAGAGTTTCATTAAAACTCATTTGTTGTAGTTCTACCTTACTGAACGATCACGTTGGATCTTATTTTTGACTAAATGCCTGCTCTTTATGTAAGCCCAATCTTGGACAATTTAATGCAAATTTAGTGCTAATTTTGTAGTTTGGGTGGATAATTTAGTTTGGAGAACTCGACGCCCACTGTGGTGATAGTTTGATTCTATTTGCTCTTTCTGCAAAGCAGAAAACGTGCAGGTTTCCTCTCATCCAGCTTTGCTCTGCTGTCTGTTACGCTGGACATGGTCATTGGTTCTAATAATAGGATAATTGATTGCCTCTACATGCTACGGTTAAAGCATGGGGGATTGGTCCAGAGGCGAGTTAAAAAAAAGAATCATCTAAAGGTAATAGTTTGTGGGATGAAGTGTTGCAAAAAGAAAACCTCTTCATGCATAATTGAAGCTTTCATTACAATCACTGGAACGGCTGTATTCAAACACGCGCTCTGCTAATATTGCAATTATGAGTTGGGGAATCTCCAGAGTTTGGCTTGATTAGATGGCTGCATCGGTTTGTCTCACCCCTCCCGCCTCTCCGTCTCCCTCCCGCAGACCCCAGCTCCCACTACGTGATCACGCTGAAGGCCTTCAACAACGTGGGGGAGGGGATCCCCGTGTACGAGAGCGCCAACACCCGACCGCAGTCAGGTACGCCACCGCACAAACCCCCGCATCCACGCATTAGGGTTAAAAATAAAAACATAAAAAAAAAAAAAAAAAATCAAGAGAAGTGAAAATTGCAGATCGCTCGAAAACCACGTTTCATTTTTTCCTCCTCTGTGAGGGATGCTGCGCTGTGCCCACTTCGACTGACAATTATCTCTGCCCTCTCTAACCTGACATCACTATCAGACAGAATGTGTCTCGACTCCAAATTGGCGAGGAGAAAATGGGTCAGCGGGCCCGTCTCACCGCTTTAATTACCTCACGCCGCCACGGACCCGAGTATAGTTAAGACTCTCTTTAATCAAACGATCAGCGCCTCTAATCTCGCCCCTTTAGCGCTCCTGATTATTTGGATACAGGAGAGAAGCTTTGAAATCGCTGAAGTGGGTTTTTGAGTCAGTAAATATGGCTCTGAATGTTATGTAGGAGTAAACTATGTAGAATATTTGTCAGATGGAGGATTGTCTGTGATTCAGTGTCTGACAACAGTTTAGATTCTTAAATTTGTTTGCATTCGAACATTAAGTTGTTGTTTGTTTTTGCTCTTCCCAGTGAACTGGGAAGCATTTCTTTTACAATTTTAGCTGATGTTTTTTGCTCGTACCTAAATACAAAAACTGTGATCGTTTTATGAAAAGCATCTGATTAGCAGCGCCTGACTGCTTCTGTACTTTGACTCTTTATTCCCACGAAAACAGTTAAGGTCGGAGTTTTTCTACACACCGCTTTTATAAGTCGTCTTAGATTTTGCTAAATAAATTTTAAAAAACGATACGATCTATTATATATAATCTATTATAATTTTTTGGTTCGTCTGATTTCCCTCCTTAAACCTCCTAGGAACTAAGGCAACGTTTTGACGTCAAACAGCTTAAAAGCGTAAGTTTGAGAGCAGGTATCTCGCGGAGCTGCGACCGTTGGCGACAAATTGCGAACAGCTTTCGCAAATGGAGTGCCCCGTCTGTCTCGAAACGTTCGCGGCCTTCGTTGCAGGGTTTTTGAGCGCCTGGAGAACTGGCGGGACAGATCTTCTCTCAAAATAGGAACGATCGTCTACGGCGTCTGTGGTTGTCTGGGTTTTACTTTCCGTGAGTCCGAAACTGCAATAAATATGAGGCAACTTTGAGATTTGGAGACAAAATGAGACACTTTGGGATTAACTGGCTGTGAAATGAAGCTGAACGTCATTTGCAGGCATGTTGCAGCGAGGCGCAATCGCAGACTTCTTGAGAATACCGACTCAGTGCGATTAAAAGTGAAAATTAGCGTATTTTCTCTCAATTTTTTTAAATCTTTGCAGCCCAGCAAGTTACGAGCTTTACCCCGACTGAGCCCAACACTGTTTTCTGATGTGACTGCAAGGCAGACAATAGCATTTAACATTTTCCAAGTCATTCGTGTAGAAAACAAGCCAAAAGAAACTGGGCTTTTAAAATAATCATGAACATGTCAGATGTGTTTTGATATAAAAGGGTTTATGTGCATTTGTGATCAGCACACTTCAAAGCCCAGCTAAAATATGAAATAAATAAGCTACAAAATGTGTTTAAAATGTTTTGGTATAAAAAGTTATTTATGCTACTGTAAGGCACGAACATTCAAAGCCCGTAAAGTTAATCAATTGAGAACCGCAAATGTTCTGAGACATTTTCTCGAATGGCTGTTATAGAGCGAGTCTCATCAGTCCTGGGAATCCTCTCGACGGCATCTTTAACATTTTGCTCTCTTTGGTTAACTTCACACTGCAGGCAAATACGACACAATTCCCCTTTTTTATTGCCCCTTTTCGACACACATTGTTTTTTTTATGGTAGTGCGAACGTGACAAATCAGATTTTTTTCATATCCGACCCAGGTCTTTTCCGTATGTGGTACTGAATCGGATAGATATCTGATGTTTTTCCAAGCGACCGCAGTGCGAACGTTCATGTTACATTTCATCTGATGAAAGGACGGAGGTCCCTCACGTCAAAAGTCCCTCCACTCTTGGCTTCATCTCTTCTTCCACACGTGCAGCATCCACAGCTCCAAAAATGGTCATCGTTAACATTTGAGCTCTTTTTCCATTTATCTTTTACCGTTTGGATCTACAGTCGACATGCTAACACTCGCAGCGTCCATATTTACCTCCAGAAACTGAGCGTGCAGAGTGCGATGTCATATCTTCTTCCACGCTGTTCAGACTGGAGCCTGATGGAGGTCGCATTTAAAATGTAACGTGAACGACCTCGCCAAAAAATTTAGATTTGAGCAAAAAATTGGAATTGCGCATTAAGACTTGCAGTGTGAACGTAGTCTAATATCTGGTATCAGTTGGGCTCTTTGATGCAGGAGTTGATTTGATCTCTCCTCGCAGTCGAATAAAACATCTTTGTTGCATTAGCCCTAAATATGGACCATCCTGTGCTGAGCCTCAGATCCCAGCTCTCTTCACAATTAGAGGCAGAGCTTCAGTCCCAGCCTGCAGTGTTTGACAATTGATTTCAGAGAGCAAAACGCCGTCAGTTAGACTGAGTTAATACAGTCTCTGTGACAGAGCTAGAAGACGAGCATCCCCGTGCTCCCCGGAGTGTCCCAGGATGTGGGCTGTGCCTGCCTCCCCGCTCAGCCTTGATCGCTGCAGTTTGTCTCTGCTGCGGCACTATTGCACCACTGAGTGTGCGAGGGGTGGGATGCCTGGTGACATGAATCATATCAACATGCTTTGAGAGAGAGAGAGAGAGAGAGAGAGAGAGAGGGAGAGAGAGAGAGAGGGAGAGAGAGAGAGGGAGAGGGGTAGAGGTGGCAGCTTAAGTATGTGCACACACCCACACACTGTCATACTGTACACTTCTGTCTGAAAAGCCTCCTCACATCCTCGCGCGCTCGCACTACTCCCGCAGACCCCCCGTGGTGGCTTTGGCAACCCTTCGTCAGAGCCGAATGTTTCCTCTCAAAGCAGAACCAAAGCCCACCACCATCGTCTGCTGCGGAATCCTCGGGGGCGCGTTCCCTTCCTGCCAGTTTGTTCAAGTCGGAGTTTAAAAGACGGGCTGACCTAAATAGTACTTTTACTTTGGGGAAAAAAAGGAAGAAAAAAAAAGTTGGGAAAAACTTTGTGAACTTGGGCTGAGAGAGTGCTCGGTTGAAAGCTCGGTGACGTTATGACGTCCTGACTGACGTGCAGGAGCTGAGGTGTTTCACCCCCCGCCTTTACGAACGGATCCGTTTTTATGAGTTCACCTCTTTCCTGGAGCCTTTTCCCTATAAATGCTGAAGACTGAATTCTTCCTAAATGGGTGGACAAGTCCAGCCTGCATGCCAATTCCAAACCCTCAGTTTCTGAATCTTACACACACACACACACGCACACACAAGCAGACTCAGTCTTGGGAATATAATGAGGGCAGCTCCGTACAAAGAGGTGTCAAATGGAGCGAGGCGGAGAGTACGGGCCCACCAAGTGATCGAGGAGGAGTGTCATCACGGGTGACCAAGCAAAGCTTTCTCCTCCAATCACAGCTAAACCAAGTACAGAAACAGAAGCAGCGACACCAGAAGCCCATCTTGAAGCAGTTATCGTTCGGAACGTTGGCCAGGAGTGGCCTGTTAGACCCCGTTTTCCCCTCGTGACACATATTTATTCAGCTTTATGGAGGTGAAATGGACAAAGGCCGTCCTCACGTTTTCACAAATTCAAGTGTTCTTTGTGTGAATCCACATGTTTACATACACTGCATAAAAAGACCATTTTTTTTCCTCTGTCTGACATTAAATCAGGCTATTCTCCAAATTATTTCCATCCACCCATTTTTTTTACCTGCTTCTCCTTTCCTGGTCACAGGGAGCTGGTGTCTGTCTCCAGCAGTCACTGTGTGAGAGGCGGGGGACACTCTGGACCCTGGTCACAAGTCCATCGCAGGGACAGATAAAGACAAACGAGACAAACAACCGTTCACGCTCTCACTCACACCTTGGGTTAAAAATAAACTTTTAAAGCATACTTCAGTACGGTTTAGACCTATCCCCACACAGAATAAGAAAAAAAATGCAAGTAAAGAAATAATTTCAGTACTTTATAGGTACACCTGCAAGTCGGCCGCCTGGATTTTGATAAAAATAATTGACTAATAATGATTTTACTAATTTTACTGGAGTTATGTGCTCAAACAATATGTAAAGTAATTTAAAAATGGGGAAAAAAGAAAGTGGACTCAGACATTTAAAGCTAGTGGGCGACCTTAAAGCCAAAGAAGAAAAAAAAGCAACTGTTTATGGTGGCAACACAATGGTGAGATCCTGAGAGGGAGGATGAGCCGCACAGATTAGTGAGGGATGCATATTCAAGGGATGAAGCAAGTCGAGGTCTTTGTGTTCGAGGGCCAATGCGGCATCGAGCCGAGCCAAAAAACATTCCCACAGTTCCGCTGATTTTTGGAGCATTTACTCCTCATTTCTCATACCGCCGCGTTTAGTCTGCATGCATAGTTGGATGCAGTCAAAGTTTAGGTCGAGATGACTCTTCTTCTTCTTCTTTTTTTTTTTTGTAACTACTGATCTTTAACTGCACATCGCTCTGCGTAAAACAGACCCATATAATATCACTAGAGTAGGTTTTTGAGAGCCATGTAAAAATTGCAATCCAAAAATCACTTAATGTGGGCCAAAAATAAACAGAAATGTGTTCTAGAAACTGAGCGGAGTGGCTTTTGAGCACCGAAGGTCTTTGAGCCACAGCACAGAAGCAACACACACACACACACAACCACAGCCACCACTTGTTCCTGACCCTCCTCTCCTCTCTGCTGGCAGGCTCTGTACTTCAAGCCTGGTTTTTTTCTTTCTTTTTTACGGTTTTGAAGGACATAATGCGCCTTCTCAGTGTTCCCGAAAACGAGGAGGGGGGGGGGGACAAACTTCCCAATGTACTCTACGCCCTTGTGATCATCCACTTTGCATTGAAAATGTTGTTGCGCAAAGCGCGGTGATGTAAACATGCTCCCGAGTTGAATCTCTCTGCACAGACAGGGTCAGTGCATTAATATGTATATGAAAGCGTTGGATAAAAGATTGTGGGTCTCTGCTTTCACTCTGGTTTTCCATTTACTTTTATCTCGCCACATGAATAGATGATCTCTTCCTCTCTCTCTGTAGTGCCACAGTCACTATAGATAGAGCGTCACGTACCGTAGCTTTTATAGAGCAGCCAAGTCTGTAGATTCTTCCTCCTGTAGAGGTCAGTGTCTGTTTTTTCTAATAGAATCTTCTCTCTTTCTTTTCAACCTTCCCAATCCCACCTCTGTTGCTCATTCATGACCATATTCCCATCGCTTCCCTTGCCACCAACCCTCATTTTTAACTTATTAACCCCATTTTCTCCTCTGCCACCCCCCCCCC
>NC_051444.1:24328609-24343461 GCF_001649575.2 Kryptolebias marmoratus
CCCTTCCCTCCCTCCCTCCCTCCCTCCCCCTTCCCTTGCTTCCCGTTTGGATTCCACTCTCTGCTCCACCACACCCACGCTTCTTGTTTTAATTTTTGGTCATTTTTTAATTTTGTGTGTGATGCATGCGGGTTAACTGCCTTGTCACGCAGACCCCATAGACCCCAATGTTGACCTGTATGACCTCTTCCATCCTCCATACACCCCAGTACCCGACCCCACCCCCATGATGCCTCCCGTGGGCGTTCAGGCCTCCGTGCTGAGCCACGACACCATCAAGGTGACGTGGGCCGACAGCTCGCTGTCCAAGAACCAAAAGATCACGGACAACCGCTACTACACCGTTCGATGGAAGACCAACATCCCCGCCAACGCCAAAGTGAAGGTGAGATATTGATTTTTTTTCTTCTTATTATTTTATTTTATTTTTTTTCATAGCGTCTTAAATGCAGGATTTCAGGATTTCTTAAATTCAAATTTCATTTCAGAAGAAATGCTCCAATAAAAAGAAGCCCCTGATTCTTTTTTTTAAACAGAAATATCTCGTTCACAGATATTTTATACCTAAAAAGTCTTTGGGTTTTTGTTGATTGTTTTTTGTTGTTGGGGAGGTCCACTCTTGCAGAGAAGTATCGATGTGCTGAAAAGAAAAAGGTATTATCATACGTGGGAATGTAATGAAGCAGCTCCAGATCTCAGGGGCAGCATCGTGCTGGTGTCTGTATCAGAGGTAAAATGACGCTGTCATTTAACCTTTAAACCAAAGTTAGAAGCAACAGATGTTTTTAGAAATGAGTAAAAAAAAACTGTAAAGGATTGGACTAACCCATGTCATTTTACAAAGAGGTGACTTAAAAACTATCAGCACAGTGTTCAACATTAATATGCTTTTTTTTTTTTGTGTGTTCGGCATGATTTGTAATTCAGTTAACGTCACAAAAAATTAATCTAGACGCTGCTGTTTTGTTTACACCAAAGCCAAACAATTAATTTTTTTTTTCTCCACAAAGATGGATGTTTTGGGGGGGGGGTTTCAGTTGTTTTTTTTTTTTTTTTCAATCATCTGATTTTAATTTAACAAAGAAAAAAAAAAAGTTTTTTTTTGGTAAATCTTGAACAGGATCCATTGTTTTTGTTTTTGTTCAGAGTTGTATTTTCACACTTACTCATTAGACAGCAGGAGTTGTGTGAAACAGAAAACACTGGTGATGTGACTGGCTTCAAGGACCGGCCCCGAGCTTTAATAATAAGTGTCAACATCTAAACAGTCCTGGGTCTGTACTTGATTTTCTGCACAGACCTAAGACAGACCTCATCAACTGAGAGGTCCAGACCTGGTTTAGTGTTGTTTTGCTGAAATATGCAAGACCTTCCCTGAAATAGATGTTATCTGGATGGGAACATAAGCTGCTCTAACACCTGTATATACTTTCCTGCATTAATTGAGCCTTTCCAGATGTGTCAACTGCTCATGCCAGAGGCACTAATGCACCCCTATACTATCAGAGAGGCAGGCCTTTGAACCATCTGCTGATAACAGGCTGGATGGTTCCTCTCCTCTTTAGCACAAAGAGAGTGACATTTGTAGTTTCCGAAAATAATTTCAAATATTGATTCTTCAAACCACAGAACAGTTCTCCTCTTTGCCTCAGTCCATTTTAAATGAACTGCGGCTCAGAGAAGATGGCAGAGTTTCTGGATGGTGTTCACATCTGGCTTCTTCTTTACATGATAGAGCTTTAACCAGTATCTGTGGATGACACGGTGAACTGTGGTTACAGACAATGATTAGCTGATGTGTTCCTGAGTCCATGCAGGGATGTCCAAAACAGAATCAAACAGGTTCTTAACGCAGTGCTGCCTATTGTTCTCTTTCCCAAGAGATTCCTCCAGAATCTTGCAATCTTTGATGATATTATGAATTGTCGATGACGAGGCATTCGAAGTCTTCTCAATTTTTCCATCGTGGAACATTATTCTGAGATCGTTCCACTATTTCTAGATGCAGTTTTTCCTTAAACTGGTTGGAGATTCAGCCTCTAAAATGCTCTTTTTCTACCCAGTCCTCTTACTGACCTGTTACAGCCTTTTGTAAATGTATGCAAATCACTGCATTCTGTTTGTTTTTACATTTTACTCAACTTCTTTTTTTTTTTAATTGGGGTTGTACCATGTTGTGGAATTTAAGCTAAATTACTGACAATTTGAAATCAAAACCCCTCTTGTCACACTCATTGTGTCATATTTAAGACATGTACAGGATATGAAAGTTTACTACTATGTCAGAATATACGTTTAAAAGAATGCGCAGACACCCACTAACTTCTTGCTTGAAAAATTCAACCTCATGTGCGGAACATGGCCAGGTAATGGGTTTCTACCGACACCAGTGCTGCGGGAGGAGACGAGAGCAGCCAGAGTGTCCAAACATGGAGGCCAGTAGGCTCTGTATGTGTGTTTAGAAGTGTGTATGTGTTGCAGAATGTCAACACTTGTAAATAGAACGGTGTTGAGAAGAGTGACTGGGCAGCGCGCAGTCGAGCATTGGCCAGCTGCTGGAGGTGTGTGTGTGTGTGATAGTGAGCAATAGAAGTGCTTGTTTTGGCCCATGCTGTACAGAGCTGGTGTGTTTTGCCCTCAAAGCTCAGAACAGAGTATAGCAGCACAGCATGATGCAAAAGGTATGTTTTAAAAATTAAAGCAGTTTGTTGCAAACATCCTATGGCGGATGAGGTTACTCGACGGTTCACGTATATTACCGCTTTTCTGTCAATAACAATACTTTGGACGTGCATTTAACAAATCTACAATATCTACAAAGCAGGGGAAATAAAGCACAGGCAGCAGCCGTCCCTCAGCACTCACATCCGGTTTTATTGGACAAAGTGGAGGATTCTGATGAGTGTGTGCACGCTGAAGGGTTTTTGAAACGTATGGGCCTGTAAAGAGAGAATAATTACTCTGGTGATATAAAAATCAGCCTGAAGACTGTTTACTGGGAGAGCGCAGCATGATGATGAGCATCTTTTGATAAGCAGAGCAGCAGGATTTCTTTAATGCTTCGTTGTACAAACACTCACTCGGATCATCCACCGCACTTCAGCACGTCTGGATCTCCTCGCATCTCAACACGAGTACAAACAATCAGAATGTTAATTACTCATCTGTTTTTGCCAAGTTTTCTTACTCAAGCCATTTTTTTTAGTTAAAATGTAACGTTCAAATCGGGGGGACATCGTTTAGCTGCCCGGTAAGTTTGTGCGACGCGTTGTCGTTAAAATTTCCTAAAAAAAAACTGCTCCGGTTTCACGCGCGTGTGTGTGTGCAAACCTGTGACCGAGCAGAGCTCAGATAAAGGCCTGCGTCTACTGATAAATTATTCAACAAGGACAAGACAAACTGAGAGCAGGGAAGAGAAAAAAAAAAAACAGGGAGGGTGTAGATCTGACAGCGCATTCCCCGTATAGCCAACTCACGGGACAAACGTGCACAAACAAATGAACGCAGATGGAAAATAAATAAACAAATAAAGGTCTCGCACAGAATGCTTCCGTGGAGCTTCCTGTCAGCTGACGGCCTCTGTGCGCAAGCTTCCGCCTGTCATATATCTGAAAGGATTTATGTTTTATTTATCGTCTTTCAGAGTAACACTGAAGCGATTTGAGAGCCGCACGCAGCACATCCGAGTCTTCGGGTTGAACTCTCTCCGTGCGGCTGTAATTAAAGATCTGCTCGGGCTCATTAAGTTCCCGCTCCGTTAATGAAATGCATCGAGAAGCCTCCGCGCTCGGGGAAACTGGCTCCTGCCGGGAGAACGGCCGCGCGGACGGAAGCGCCCCCCAATAACGCCTCGTTTTTAGCTCGAGTCGAACCCGACGGGCTCGTGCATTATTGAGGGGGTGACTGCTCTCAAACTGAAGAGAAAGAGTGGTGTCCTGTCCTACCCTGCTGCCCTCTGTTTGACAGCCCCCAACGGAGAGCTGCACTTTTGTCGCTGCAAAGCGACATCACTGCCGGATCGGATTCTCCCACCAGTCTCCTTTTGTTTTTGTTGTTTTTTTTAAAGCCAAATCAAGCTAGTAGAAGGCAAGATAAATGGTAGCATAAGGCATGCTTTTAAGTACGTCTGCCATGCATTGATGTGGTAAAAGATTTTCCAGCTTATTTGTTGTTTTGCATGTTTAACAGAAAGGCTGCAGTTTGTCGTCTGCGCTCCACCATATGGAGTTTGTTTTTTAGTCCACATGTGCTGAAAATACAGCGAAAGAGATGCATTTACTTTAGGTTTTGAAGCTATAATCTGTGTTACTGTTGGGCTGATGCATTGAGTTAAAATTGAGCGCGGTAGTAGTCGCGAGTTCTTCACAGAGCACACTCCGAGTGTGAGATCTCGCAACACAATGTTGTTTCCAACGCTATAACTTTGGCGTGAAAGGCAAGCAGGTGATAGGCATTTCTTCAGGTAAAAATATTATTCTTTCATCATTTTTGAAAATTGTTTTAAATTAAAACCTGTAATTGTTTCATTAACTAGGAGAACAGCCGTCACACTGTGCTGTTTAGCTTGCAGACTGTGATTTTTACAAAAAACTACAGAAGAAGTGAAATCTTTAACGTGATTCTGTGTGTTTCTGCCCTTCTCTCCTCAGATGGCCAACTCCACCACCCTGAGCCACGTGGTGTCGGGCCTGAAGCCCAACACGCAGTACGAGTTCTCCGTCATGGTGACCAAAGGCCGCCGCTTCAGCACGTGGAGCATGACGGCCGTGGGCACGACCCTGGAGACCAGTAAACGCCGCACACACGAGCACGCGAACGCATTCTGCTCAGACACTCACCGAGAGCGTAGATCAGAGGGGAGGAACACCTGCAGGGTGACAGACCCCCCCCTCCGGCTGGGTGGGAGTAATATTTAATTCTTCACAGCCCAAACTGAGGGGCATGAAGTTGTTACAGGCGATTACAGATGATCAAGTTACGGAAGTTACTTCAACGTAAAATACACAAACTAACCTCATAATAATAATTATAATTTAAAGTATTGGCAAACCCGTGACCAGGTGTTTCAATCTGAGGAGCAATAAGCACCAAACCGGACTCAGTCGTTAGTTCAAGCTTTACAAATAAAATGATTTACTCTCGGTTTCTTGTTTTACTTTTTCTTTCCCGACTGGTTACTTTAACTTGGCTGTTCCTCTTGCTTTGGCTTGATATGCCCAGCATGACGACAGATTTATTTTTTCCTGAATTTTTATAGATAAGAGACTAAAACCTGGTTTGCTACGATTACTTCCTGATTGAGACTTATTACACTCTAAATAGTAGCTGAAAAAAATAGTTTTCGTTTCAGCCCAGCCGGTGGGGGGTTTGTCACACAAGGTGAGCTAGTGGGTAATATCTGCGAGGTCAGGCACATGCAAATGCAAGCTAGGAGCTGAAAATTCCAGAACACACACACGCGTATACACACACACACATTGATGGCTTTACTCACGCTGGTGGAGTTGTTCTTCACTTTGTTTCTTCATCTCCATCCCAGTTCCCAGCTCAGCCCCTAAAGATGTGACTGTGGTGAGCAAAGAAAACAAACCGCGCACCATAATTGTCAACTGGCAGCCTCCCTCGGAAGCCAACGGAAAAATCACCGGTGAGCCCCACAGGTTTTATCGTGCGATTGCATGCTACGCAGCCTCGGAGACATGTTGGATACTTATTCGGACTGTTTAAACCACAGCTCTGAAACCGGAGATGGACCTACGGCGCGCCGAGCGAATAAAGGCCTCATTGTTTTACATGTTTTCAAAAACTACTTTAAAACAAACACAATACCCATGAGAATATGAGCAAATTTTGCCTTTTTTTTAAGCGGAGAGCTTTGGTTTGAGCAAATAGTCTCAAAATATGGATTTTATATTAGAAACTACTACTTAACTCTGTCTGCTGAGAGACATCGTTATGATAAACGCAGCATGCTGACTTCAGATTTTAATTTTTTTTTGTCGTGTCTGCTTTAGGTTACATCATTTACTACAGCACGGACGTTAACGCAGTGGTGCACGACTGGGTTATCGAGCCGGTGGTGGGGAACCGCCTCACACACCAGATCCAGGACCTGACTCTGGACACCACCTACTACTTCAAGATCCAGGCCCGCAACTCGAAGGGCATGGGCCCCATGTCGGAGGCCGTCCAGTTCCGCACGCCGAAGAGTAAGTTTCCGCCTTGGGCCGACATGGAAGGCGGAGCATCGGCACGGTCACCTGTTTTTCTGCATCATAAAGTTGACTTAAAGTAGACGTTTCAAACCGTCTGATCCACCTTGGGGGTTTTGTTTTTCCCTGACACGGAAAAATGTTCTTTTATGGCGACAGTTTGGATCATTCAAATGGTTTTGCCTGATACATTTTAATCTAACAAAAGCTCTTTTTTATTACATTGTAAAAAAAAAAAAACCTCTTAGATTTTCACTTCTCAGGGATGATTTCTCCATAAATTCTGATTAGAGCCAAGCGTGCGTTTGACTCGGTTACCTCGAAGGCTGTTCTCACCGTTTTAATGATCGACAACAACAAAAAACCCCACTTAGGATAAATTAGAATGCAGAGGCGCATGCAGCTCATTTTATTTTTAGGTGAAAATATTTAATCAGTTAGATCTTTTTTTTTTCTTTTACGTATTTTGCCATTGGATTGTTTTGTAAAATGTTGGTGCGAAATATGGGAAATCAATCCAGGTTTTATTGCTAGACGGCGTAATCATTTCCGTATTGATGCTTTGCTCCTAACACCAGCTTGACTTTGCAGCCGTTTGATTTTCCCCACAAATTTGAACTCATTTCTCTAGTTTTGCCTCCTCTTCCTCCCCACAATCCCCATCTCTCTCTTTATTTCGCTGTCCCTCGCTGCTCTTCTAAGCTAACCTTTTTCTTTCTTTTTTTTTTTTTTTTTGCTTTTTTATTGTCTCTTTCTCCCTGCTCTCCTTTGGCCTGTTAAGCTGAGTCCTCTGACAAAATGGCTAATGACCAAGGTAAAACTCCCTCTTCTCACTTCGCACCTCACGTGCCTCTCTGTCTAAATATCTTTGTTTCTGGGCTGATGACAAGTTAGACTGCACTGCATGCTGGCAATTTTTGCTTGTAGAATTTTTTTACTTTTAAGACTTTTAAGTTCTCTCAGAGAAGAATTTAAAAATCCTCTCTTTAAATTTCTTTCTTTATTTTTTTTTTTCCCCAGCCTCAAATCCTCCACCAAAACCAGGACTTCCAGGCAGCCCACATCCACATGACCCTGGGACTCCTCTTGGTAAGATTTTTAAAACCATCCTCTGATTTCTAAAAGTCCCATTCAGCTCACACGACATGTTATTTGTTTCCCCAAACATTTGGTTTTCTGGCTAGATTCCCAAATCATTACATTAGAGGCAAAAGGTTTTACTATGTTACTGAAAAAACTACACTGACAGTTTGTTTTCCACTTGTTAACTCTGAAGTTTAGGATAAAATAGATTTTTTTTTGCGCTGTTAACGGCTCATCCGTCACAATACGGATGCGTCTAACCCAGTCTCTCTCTTCTTGAGGTAAAACAGGTGTCGGAGGTGGTGAAAATCACATCCTGGTCATCGTGGTCATTATCTCGGTGGGAGCCTTCACCATCATAGTTGTGGTCGTGGGTGCCTTCCTGTGCACACGGCGCACCACCTCCCACCAGAAAAAGTAAGATGTCCACTGAAACCCGTACCTCTCCCGTCCAGTGATTGGTTCTTCGAGCTCCGTGCGGCTGTCTGACTCATTTTATCAGTGTCAGTTTATTTATGAAACATTTTAAACAGGTTGGGCAACCATATTACGCACCAGCGTGGATCAAGATGTCAGGATTGAATTGAATGCTTCAGTTGTCTTGCTGACGGATGAATAGTGTTTTCTTTTTTTTAAATTTTGTACCAGCTGCGGCTGATTTGTTTTGAGGTTCAGGAAGTTTATTATCTTCCACGCTTGGATCAGCTCTGTGCAGTCCGAGAAAGGTTGCCATCGTTCTTTTGAGCTTACTTTCAAGAACAGATAAATTTGCATGCATGGACATTTTTTTTATTTATTTAAATGGACTCTAAAAGCCACATCTAACATGAAAACAGAACAAGTCCCAGTATGGACCCTTGAGGAACTCCACATGTAAGCAGGGCTTCCATCTCAAGAGTATTTCTTTATCTGGATTCAGAATATGATTCCAGCTCGGATCTTTCCCGCGTCTTTTCTGCCTTCTCGCCAGACGAGGTCACTGGTCGGCTCTGCTTTCTCTTGCAGAAAACGGGCCGCCTCAAAGTCCTCAAATGGCTCCCACAAATACAAGGGGAACTCCAAGGACCTGAAGCCGCCGGATCTTTGGATTCATCACGAGAGGCTGGAGCTGAAACCCATGGACAAGTCGCCGGATCCCAACCCCGTCATGACGGAGACACCCATCCCGCGCAGCTCCCAGGACATCACGCCGGCTGACAGCGGCCTGGAGAGCACCCCCCACCTGCAGCAGAGGCGCAACTCCTACCGTGGTCAGTTTTTGTTTCCAAAAAGAAGGCCTAAAACTTGATGTTTTGGGAAAAAAAAAAAAAAAATCAAAGTGAAATGTCACCCTTGCTGCCTGAGCGCACATACATAATAGCGCCGAGCATAAAGTCTGGGAGTTCGGCTGGCAGATAGGAAATAGGATTTCGGGAGCCTGACCATGGAAGGAGTTTATTATTTTGACAGGAAATTCTATAACACCTGCGGGTTTTCTTCCAGGAAGCTGTCTGACGGAGTCCTGAAGATGTTTAAGATGCTTACTTTGTCACGTGTCTGTGATGTTCATGTAAAACATTTCATGCTTTTCATATGTGGCGCACAGTTCCCATTGCCTGTCATAATGCTGCAAACACACACATCAATGTCACAACTTCAGGCGATGACAGCCCCAGTTCCGAAAAAGTTGGGACGTTGTGTAAAACGTAAATAAAACCAGAATGCAATGATTTGCAAATGTCACAAACCCATAATTTATTCATAATGTAATGTAGTAAACATATCAAAGATTTTACTATTTTTAGGAAAACAATGAGGTACTTTTGAATTTGATGACAGCAACAAATCTCAAAAAAGCTGAGCAGCTGCTGGAGGTTCTGGGTCTGATGGAGGATTCTAGCTGCTCAACAGTCCTGGTCTTTGCTGGATTCTTTGTTTAATGATGTCCCAAATGTTTTCTATTGATGAGAGGTCTGGACTGCAGGCAGGTCAGTTCAGCACCTGGACTCTTCTTCTATGAAGCCATGTTGTTGTAATGGATGCAGTCTGTGGTTTATTGTTGTCTTGCTGAAATATGAAAGTCCTTCCCTGAAAAAGACATTGTCTGGTTGGGAGTACATGTTGTTTTAAAACCTATAAAACATTGTCTGCATTAATGGAGCCTTTCCAGATGTGTCAGCTGCCCATATCAGAGGCACTAATGTACCCCCATCCCATCAGAGAGGCAGGTTTTTGAACAGTGTGCTGATAACAGGGTGGATGGTCCCTCTTCAAGGCATATTTAAAGTCTTCCCAATTTTCTGTTGAGGAACATTATTCTGAAATTGTTCCACTACTTTCAGATGCATTTTTTTCCACAGACTGGTGATCCTCTGCTCACCTTTACCTCTGAGAGATTCAGCTTCTCTAAAATGCTGTTTTTCTACCCAGTCCTCTTACTGACCTCTCAGCCTAATTAGTAGCGAAATGCTCCTCTGTCCTATTTTTACTACCTTCTGTTGCCTCCGTCCCCAGCATTTTTAAGATGTGTTGCTGCCATGAAATTCAAATTTACCTTATTTTCTCCCTTAGTTTAAACATGTGATGTGTTCACTATGTTGCATTGTGAATTAAATGGGTTTTTTTTTTAGGTTTGTAAGTCATTGCATTCTGTTTTTATTTACCTTTTCCATGACATCTTAACATTTTTCGGAATTGGGGTTGTCTGTACAACACACTTAATCCAAATAGTCATTATTTGACAAAGACACTGAGTTTGACCACGGCATTTTGAAATGCAATCAAAACACAATAATATATAAAGACGGTCACGTTAGAAAGAACTTTAAAATAGCAGCTATCACTGATTGGCTGGTTTCCACCATACCTTTTAGGCCACGAATCAGAAGACAGCATGTCCACACTATCAGGCCGGCGAGGGATGAGGCCTAAAATGATGATGCCGTTTGACGCGCAGCCGCCTCAGCGTAAGTGTGTGTATGTGTGTGTGTGTGTGTGCGAGCTTAGTTTAATCTACACATAGAAAGTAGTCGTTACGTAAAACACTTGGATATCAAAGCACAAAACTCCATTTCACGCTTCTCATAAAATGTTCATTTGTTTTGTGAGGGTTTTTTTTTTTAAAGTATTTTGCTTTCTGAACACAGTGACAACCAGAGTAATCACACGTGTTTATCTCAGGATGCCGCATGCACGTATCTCCGCTGCACGACATCCGCGTCGTTCATCATAATTTCGTGGCTGGTTAAACGTCCCATCCTGTTTGTGTTTACGTGTCCATTTCCATCCGCAGCCGTGATTAGCGCTCACCCCATCCATTCCCTCGATAACCATCACCACCATTATCACATGGGCAGCCTGGTGTCACCGACGCGCAGCTACCTCTACCACCAGGGCAGCGGGTGGCACGCCTGCGCCGCCCCCATCTCCCATCTAGACAGGGTGGACTCCACAGGTGAGACGCTGCCCCCTGCTGGACGGCGGCAGGAACACGCAGGTGGACCGGGCATCCCTGAGCTTGTCATGTTCACTCATTGATTTCTCCTTTTCTCTTTATTTATTTATTTTATCTCATTCCTGTATAGCTGCGGCCATCTTGTTACATTCTTCTTTTATTTCTCTATCATGCTGAGGGAATTTGCTCCTGATCTTTGTGTCTTCAAAATGAACTTTTTATGCTCTTCCTTTTTTTTTTATAAATCTCACAACTTTTAACTTAAACTTTAAATTTCTGGTGGAAATGGGTTTAAATTTAGTGTTGGTTTAGGTTACGTTTCAGGGCAGAGTGTTTAGAGCTCAATAGGTTTTTTTTTGTTTTGTTTTTCAGTCGACTAAAACAGGAATTTTTTAGATTTATCTGTTTTATTTGAGTAAAAGAGTATTCACACTGCCTGTATACTGGTACCTATGTTCTCCCGGGGTTAATAAGGAAAGTCATGAAAGATACTTCACTCCCCCTTTTCAAATGTCTTTTAATACAAATACAAAAAATACTGAATTACAGTGTGGGCATTGTATCACAACCTGAGCAAAACACTAATAAAATAAAAACAGCTAAATTACAGTAAGAAAGCTGCACTTCTTGGAATTCATGAGTTTCTGGGTACCAGGGAGCATAGGGATGACTCTGTATACATATTTTTTTATAGTACATTTCATGCCGTACAGAAAGAATATTTAAAGTTTTTTTCAGAGTTAAATAGAATATCTCCTTGGGCATTTAAAGCATTTGGCATTTGATTATTATTAGAATCTTGGGTCATTTTGGAAGTGGCGAGAGCAGCTGTGAAAAAGACAGGAGACAGAACAGGAAGTGTCAGAGCTGAAGATGTTGAGGTTCTTCTTGGGAGGGACAAGGATGGACAGGATTAGGAATGAGGTCATCAGAGGTACAGCACAGGTTGAAGGACTGGGAGATAAAGTTAGAGAGGCCAGACTGAGATGGTTTGGACATGAGGAGAGGAGGGACAGTGGGGATATTGGTAGAAGGATGTTAGAGACAAAGAGGAGACATATGGATGCAGTTAGAGAGGACATGGAGGGAGTTGGACTGAGGACAGAGGACACAGAAGACAGAGTTAGATGGAGGAGGATGACTCACTGTGGAGACCGCTGAAAAGGGAGCAGCTGAAAGAAGAAGAAGAAAATGATCTTGTTGTTTTTGGAACCAGAAAGTAAACATATTTGAGCAAAAAATGAAGCGAAGCCAAATATTTTAAAATTTATATGCATGAATATGTTCTTTCTGAGTTTATATTACGTTCAATCACTGAATATCTTTTAAATGAGTACCAGTACTGTGTTATTTCTGGATCCAAATGAGATGAACATCAACAGTGTTCTTTTAAAGGCAGTCAGTTTTGGATTCAAACTTCTACAGAATCTGAGCTCGACTGTGGAAATAAAAAACAACAACTAATTAATAAAGACCATTTTTTTTTAAGTAATGTTTTTTAAAAAGTTATTGATGTATTTAAAAAATGTAGGATTTTTGGATTTCAGAGAATTGAAAAAGACACCTAGAAAAAAAAACAACTTTCAGTGAAAACCTGAAAAAATGAGAACCTCATTCAGGGCTACTTGTGAAAATCCCAGAAATTAAAATCACAAATAAAACGTAGTCTACCCGTCCACAGATGATCAGTATTCCAGATGCTATGAGGACTTTGAAGACATGGTTAGGAAAAAGACAGGTTTGTTGTGTTCCTTGGGTTCATTATAATCTGAATTAAAGCTGTAAATACGATGCTGCTCCGCACGCTTTGGAAAGCCCATTAACCGAGGAACGAGAAGGGTCCGTTTCTCTTCAGCTGAACGTGACAGATAATGCCATTTGTATTAGCACAGAGAAGCTGCAGCTGACTGTTTTATTATCAGGATCATCTATTATTCATCATCTTTTTCAGTCACTTGGTTCGAATAATGTAGACTTCGAGTTGATGTCTTTAAATTGCCAATTCTTTTACAAGTCCCACCCATTAAATAGCACAGCGGGCTAAATAAAACTTTAATTTATTCCGTTTGCAGAAGCGGCATCAAATGAATAATTAATTTTTAAAAAATGGCTTTAGTGGTTAATTATCCAATTTGTCGACATCCTAGAGATCTGGTGAATAGTTTTCTGACCGAGTGTTGAGGAAAATATCAAAACTGCAGATTGCGAGCTCGATGCGGGAGGATTAACGTGCTTATTTCTGCTGCACAAGACGCCAGTTTTCAGCCCCCTCCCACCCCCACTGCCTCGTGTGCCTCTCTTCTCCAGAGTCAGTGAGGAACACCCCCTGCTCGGAGCCCCTGCCTCCGCCCGTCACCGTCGCCTCCTCGCAGGTCTCCTGCCCGTCCGAGATCCTGGCCGACCCCGAGGGCAGCTACCACGGCTCCACCACCACCGAGGACGAGCCCAGCTACTCCAGCAACCTGCCCCCCCACCGCTCAGCCCACCCGCACGCCCACGCCCACCCGCTCAAGAGCTTCGCCGTGCCTGCCATCCCGGCCTCGGGCCATCCGTCGTACGAGTCGTCCGCCCTGCCCAGCAACCCCCTGCTCGCGCAGAGCGGTGAGCGCGAGAACAAAACCGTTTACCTCCGAGTCTTCCTCGGGAGCTTCATTCATATCCTTATACACTGTTTGTTCAGCTTTAACAATATTTCCAGAGCACAGTAAGACAGGAACCAGTTTATCAAAGTAAAGTGAGATTTAGCTGCAGCTTCTTTTCTTATTGGGGCTGTCTTCATCAGGACAGTGTCTCACTGGGCTAGGCTGGTGGAGACTAAAAGAGAACGACATTCATTCCCTGAGCCCATGTGAAGTGAAATTTATTTATATAGCACTTTTCCACAACAAGGCGATTCAAAGTGCTTTACAACACAGAAACAACAATCAGGTACAGAATCAAATGCAGAGATAAAAACACATGTCTGCTCAGCGGGATTCCAAGGGGAAAGATTTTCTCAGGATTTTGATTCCAGCTAGTGGGCAACAGCGCAGCCCAGTGCGATCCCGGCTTTATTTACAGATCACAAAGGTCAGCTCAGGGTGCCGAAAGGAAACAAGTCCAACATGGTGCAGTCCGATTCAAAAGTGTTGAAAATAAATCAGGTTTAGTCAGATTCAGATCCAAATTCACAATCCAATTTAACTCAATTTATGTATATATATTTATAAGGAAGCCAACAGATTGCACTGCGTCGTCTTTTGGGTTCAGTCCTCCACCTTGATTGTGCCTGAGGAGGTGGGTGTAGGTGGAGAGGACAGATGTCCCTTTAACAGAAGGACACCTCCAACAGAAGAAGAGAAACATTAAGACAGAAGCACCTAACAGGACTCCACTAAAGGCAGCTCTGAGGAGAGGGGGACCTGATCCGGTCCCAACGACGTCCGTTCCAAACCGCTCAAGTTTTTGTTTCTCCGTTCTCTCCCCCCCTTCTCCCCAGGGCCTCCCACCCACCCTCACGTGGTGAAAACGGCCTCCATCGGGACGCTGGGCAGGACGCGCTCGCCGATGATCGTCACCGTGCCGAACGCCCCCGACGTACCGGAGACCAGCAAGATGCTGGAGGACGTAGACAGCGTGAGTGCAGCGCCTCACACTGGCAGATAGTGGCACCCGCAGTCTTGTCTCCAGGCCTGATGATGATGAATGTTTGACATCGTTTCCGTCTTTAAGTTTGGCTCATCGCACTGTCATGTGATTTGGGGTTTGGGACTGGTTGTAACCACATTTTCTGTTTGTTCTTTCTCCCTTTTTGTTCTCTTCAACTTCAACCTCACGTTCCGTTCGTCTCCATGTCGGCTGCTTCTCCATCACATCATAACTGATCTTCTTTTTTTTAATTTTTTTTAACAACCGAATGGTTTAATTTTCTTTTTACCATCCAACTTGAACCTCGTGGCCGCTCTCTGACTGGCTCTCGCCCACTTTTCTTTGCTGCCTCTTTTTTTTCTTCAGTGTCACTGACCCATCCTTCCTCCCGCCCGCCCCCCCACTCAGCTCGCCTCACCCCACCCATACAGCTCCTCCTGTCTGCTGTGACCGATCCCTGACTGACCCTTTTCCTCCTCCTTTTCTCTCTCTTCCTT
>NC_051444.1:24343674-24375721 GCF_001649575.2 Kryptolebias marmoratus
CCAGGTGCTTGCCTCCCTGCCCCCCTGCCCCTCCCCTGCCCCCCGCAGTAACCCTGTTCCTCTCCCTCAGAGCTACGAGCCCGACGAGCTGACCGAGGAGATGGCCCACCTCGAGGGCCTGATGAAGGACCTGAACGCCATCACGACGGCACCGTGAGCCCGGAGGCGCGGCCTGGCCTCTCTGTCCCTCGGCGCGCGCACACACACGCACACACACACACACACACAGACACACTCTCGCGCGCGCGCACGAACAGAAACGCCAACCCGACTTTTTTCACAGTCAAACGAACACACCCCGAGCTCAGACTCTCTGAAGCCGAGAGGCTGACGGACACACAAAACGGCCTCTCGTGCCCGAAAGGAAACTCCTCCCTTTTTGTTGAGGGGGGAAAACAAAACAAACAAAAATAAAACTCCAGACTGAAACTTCCTTCTGGCTCACCTTACCTTACTCAGTCTCAGGAAGGAGATGGCCACGAGACGGGAGCGAAACGAGACGCTTCACCTTCGACACGACGGACCGATCTCAGAGACGATGGAACCTTTTCGGCCGCTTTTAACTGGAAGATTGTGATTCTCCTTTTTTTTTCTTTTTTGTTTTTGTTTTTGCTTTTGTTCCGATTTCCTCCGCAAAAATCCAGGCGGGTTGGCATTTGAACTCTCGAGCAGGACGGCTGAGTCGGTGTGCGCCGGTTCCGATGCTGGTGCTGGCGCGGCGCAGTGTTCGTTCGATCGGTGTTTTCTTTGTGCATTTTGTGTATCTATTGGGCCGTTTCAGTGAAGTGAGCATTGGATGTCAGCCACTCCCCCCCCCTCATCCCCCTTTTTACAAACCTACAATATTATTATTTTTTATCCTTTTTACCTTCTTGTGTCATATATTGTGCCATTTCTTTTTTATTTTAATTTTCTACGCTATTGTATTTTTTTTTTTTTTTTTTACACATATCCATACACGTGTACATAAGTTTTAGTTTTGAAGCTGCCTCGTTCTTTTGATGTTTCAATATTATTACCTGGGCTTAAAAGCTGAGAGAGAGAGAGAGAGAGAGAGAGAGAGAGAGAGAGAAGCCCGAGAAGCTTCTTCCCTGATTTATATTTTTTTTGGTTTTTTTCGTCATCCGTTTCCTGTACACGCGTGGGAGCGCCGCTTTAAAAAACAAAACAAAAGCCTTACCAACGTGTTCCGAGCGTTGGACCGCGGAGACGACTCGAGATGTCACGAGCTCCCGCGGGAGCTTTTTCGTCGTTCCGTAGGCAGAGGTGGCGTGGGGGGGCGTGACAGGATCGACTCGCAGGTCAGGGTTACCTCGGACTCAGGGTGCTGACCCCCTCCCTCCTCCTCCTCCTCCTCCTCCTCCTCTCCACACACACACACACACACACACACACACACCTCCAATCAATCAGATGCAACTGATCTTTTGTACGACACGCTCGATCCTATGTTTGTGTGTGTGTTTCTAAAAAACAACATTTGATTTCAGAGATCTGCTCTGCTGAAGCACATGGGCATTGTTTTCAATTTTATTTTATTTTAAGTTTAGTTTATTTTATTCGTGGTTCTTTTCCAAATCCTACACGATGCAGAGACGTTTGCCTCTTGAAAGGGACTCCCCTCGATTTTTTATTTATTTTTTATTTTTTTTAAACACGGTAGGTTTTGTATGAAGAAAAGAAAACAAAACGTCGAAACGCAAATCTGCTGTAAAAAAAGAAAAAAAAACACCATCTATCAAACTAGTTTTTCATTATCCTCTTACCCAAAGAATGTCGTCATTTTTCCAATCAGAGCGATTTGTGAGTACCATGTTTCATCATGAATGTCAGTATAAATGTAAGAGATTTTTTTAACTCCGGAGTTAAACGAGGAAAAGGATTGAAAAACGGAGGCGGGAGGGGGAAAAAAGAAAAAAAGAAAAAAAAAAAAAAAGAAAAGGGCCTGACTCCATTTGGGAAAACGATCTCTTTGAGTTGTAAACAGTTGAACCTGTATTGCACTTTTTCACGATTTTTGAAAAGTACATTTCTTACATATCTTGTGTTTTAAATATCAAATGCTGTTTGTGTAACGTAGTGTCCTAGTTAAAAGCAGCAGGCAGCTGGTCTTATGTTTATTTTATTTTTTATTATTATTTGCTTCAGAGATGATATGAACTGAGCAGCTGAGGTTGTTTTTGTTTTTTTTTCCTGTGTGGCTCATGATGAGGAATTCCGTTGTTCTGCTTGTTCATGTACAGAGCGTTCTTTGCTTTCTTTCTGTAGAAGAAAAAAAACAAAGTCTGTGGCTTTTTTCAAAAAAAAAAAAAAAAAGAAAAAAAAAACGTTCAAAAAATGTTTGGGAAAAGAAAAAAAAAAAGTTTTTTTTATTGGTGCTCCTATACATTGTGTATACAAACTATTATGAATACTAACAAAGTAAATGTTTCCTCTGGTCTTCTTTCTTCGTCGAACGAGCTGAGCGGGACGAGGCGCGCTGGGAATCAAATCGGTCCTGTTCTCCACGGTGGCGAAAAGGTGAAGGGCCCCGCGTTCGTGTGCGTCCGTTTCCAAAATATTTTGGGATCCGCTGGACGGATTTTAATGAAACCCTCGTGAAGTAATTATCGAATGCACATCTACAACTCATTAACTTTTGGTTTCCACCTGAATCGGGATGGCCGCCCTTCCTAAGCGACCTTATCAAACACAAACAAGGCTACAACTCAGTCAGTCTGACAGACAGGGAGCTAAACGTTGGTGTGATGGTAGCTGAGAGTCACCCCTAACTAAGACTCTGAGCTATAACCAATCACACAGGATCTTTGCTTAAGATTGTTGGAATTTACTCTGCCTATCTGTTAGCAAAATATCTCATGAGCCACTGGATGGATTTTATTGAAACCTTCAAAAAGTAATCCCTGGATGTACTTCTACAACTGATTAACTTTCCGGACCAATCCAGTTCAAGATGATCCTCACGGCTAATCCACTTTACCAAATGCAAAAATGGCTACAACTCAGTCAGTTTATTAGGAATTGTCCGAATCAGTAGCTGAGAGTGATCCCCCACACATGACCCAAGCAGTGACGGGTCATGCGAGATCCTTGTTTAAAACTTTGTTAATAACCGTCAGAGTCAAGCCTGCCTGACTGAAGGATCAAGGTCTGACCAAAACTCTCATTTGGTCATTTTCAACAGGCAAAGCATTTAAAGGTCACATTTTAAAACTCAGAGGCTGTTTTTAAGACTAGACGACATTCCAACTCTTTCCAGCACATTTTCCACATTTCATTCCTGCTAAAGTGAAGTAAATCTCCTGTTTTACATGTCGCCAGCTAAAACAAACTAAGGCATAATATTAAATTAAACTGTAATCCATGTGAATAAAGGTTCCATTATAAATCTCTCATTCTGCCTCGTGTCCTTCAGGTAAGTCTGTCTGCAAACAAACAGTTAGTTAAACCCCCACAAAGGACAGTTTGTCATTGGTTGGAGGATTTACATCTTCTGCTGCAAAACTGTGGATCTAACGTTTTAAAATGACTTGATTTAGTCGTAATGGTTAGTAGGTTTAAAAGCTCATAACAACATTAAGGGCAATTAACAACACAAAGTTTTCACTTTTTGTTTAGCAGTTTAAATTTGTGCATTAAAACAAATATTTCAGTCTTTGAGATTAGCATGAAAAAAAGAAGCTGGTATGAGAAGGCCATACTGTAAGTAATGTTTAAACAGAGGTGAATTTTTAAAAAGATTTGTTAGATTTTATTGAGTTTAAACTAGCAGAACCCAGAGCTGCAGAGAGAAATGTTTAAGAGGAATCTATTTGAACTAAAATAAATTATTACAAATAATATAGAGAAATATTTGTACATCTGTTTATTTATTTATTTATTTATTATTAAGTCTAAGGTTTAAGCATTGTTCGGGTTTGTTGTCTTCTGCAAAAAGACTGAACTACTAAACAAATTACAGCAGAAAGAAATATGGCTGAAATATAATGAATTACATTAAATAATGTTTAAAGAAAACAAAGTTTGCAAATACATTCTTGCTTTTATTGAGGTATATCATACAGTACTTCCATTTAAGTCTTAATAATCCTACACTTCCATAATAAAGACATTTATTTCTATTCTATCTATAGAAATAATGAACTTGGAAAAAGTGTTATATGTCTGTTTTTATAAAGACAGAGTTTCTGAATTATATCTGTTTTTTAAACTAAATTTGTCTTTAAGAAAAAGAAAAAAATATATGTTCCCAGATTTTCAATAAAATAGTAAAAGGATAATAATAATAATAATAATAATAATAATAATAATAATAATAATAATAATAATAATAATAATAATAATAATAATAATAGTTGTAATGAGGCGTCCTGACCAGCAGGGTGCGCTGCAGGCAGACAGCCTTTCGTCACTTCCGCCGGGGACGTTCTACGCTCACAACGCGCAATATGTCGGCCAGCTCGGATCGGAACCCACCTCCTTTCCCCGCAACAGAAGAAGCAGAGCCCAGACTGTCCGACATGGCAGACGGAGACAGCGACGAGGGAGAGGACATCTTCGTCAGTAACGTACGTTCCCAGCTCCCGTCGTGTCCATTTTGTTATATATTTATTTATATTTATTTTGTTATATATATATATATATATATATATATATATATCTTTTTATGTCAGCGATGCAGAGCGCGGAAGTTCACCTCTTTATCTGATGACCTGAGTCTGGTTTAACTGAGACCCGCTGGCAGTCAGACGACAAATATCCATTCCGCATCGCGGTAAACGGTGCTGCTGATAAAACTCTGATAAAGTTAGCGTTCCCGCGCGCAGCTGCGGTAGTTTTGCCTCATCGGTGTTGAGTTTTCGCTTTAAGCTTGTCGCCCTGTCTTTATGTGTAGTCGTTAAATTCAAGGCCGTTTTGTTTTGGTGTCCGCTGTTATGGTTCTGGGTTCACCTTTAAAATAAAAGTGTTCCGGTTCTTCTGTGCTAGCAGCTAGCTAACCCAGTCCAGGCGTCTTCTTATCTCCGCCGTAACGGTCAGCTGTGACGGGGTGGGACTCCACCTCACCCCTCTCCCTCCCTCCTTCCTTGTGGCTCATTGACGGCTCCTGTTTGCAGAGTAACCCGGTGTCTGTCAGCCGAGGGGTTTCCCAGCCGGAGAGGGTCCCCGAGGAGCCCGAAGACCTGTTCAGCGAGGAGCGGGCCAAGCCCAACGGAGTCCAGTCTGATGAGGACGGCGACCTGTTTGCAGGTGTGGACAACACACAAACATGGCTCCAACAACTGTGGTTGTAGCTGAGAGTCATTCCCATCACATACTCTGAGCTCTGTTGGCGGATTATCTCACGGACCACTGGACAGATTTTAGTAACTTGGCCCTAAAAGCCTTTTTTTAAAAAAAAAAAGTCACCACAGATTAGTTATTTCCAGCTCTCTTTTTTTCGAGAATGGGCAGAGAATTGGATCTGCAGACTTGCCTGTTCTCACACACACACACAGACACCACAGTTGGAAACATGTGAGACGTCACCTCTAAGCTGGAAAATGCAAAGGAGGGAGGGACAATATGCACACGTTTCCCAGTGGCCTTCGCGTTGTTTTGTATACAGCGTGGCAGAACTGGCAGACGAGCCCTCGGAGCTAAAAATGACTCTCGTCGTGTTGATGGCAACACAGAGTTTTGTGTTCGGTGTCAACAAGCCGATGGAAAGTGGCGCGCGTGCACGCCGGCAGAAAGTCGAAGAGAGGAGCAGCTACCAGCGTGCACGCTCGAACCACAGGTCATTTCTTTAAATTTTTATAGAAGAGTCACCGACATGTATTTCATGTCATGTAGTCTAAAACCTGTTGTGGCTGCGTGAATGAAAATGATTTAATTTTCACTCTTTTAAGATGCCTAATGGAGAAGTGTCAGCTTCAGCCTATTTGTGATGACACAAAATGTTCATTATTCAGATTTTAGAGGAGTTCAGATAAACGTTTTCTACCCTCAGCATAGGAATAATAATAATAATAATAAAAAAACATCTGCAAATAATCTTTGGACTTTCAGTCATGTTTGGCGATGTGGTTTTAAAAAAAAACAGGATTCTAGACACACGGATATGTGCATGCACATCCTTTATGCATATTTCTAGTTTTTATACGACCGTCCTAAAACAGGACGTATTGTGATGCAACCCAGCTGGACACCTCATGGGTCAAAGATGATCCCCATTGATTTCAAGGTCACAGCACACAGCATGTGTGCTCCAACTCTACACACCTGTTTAATATTGTTACTAATTATGCTATTTAAATCTGTTAAACCGTTTTTTTTTTGTATATAAATTTGTCCTACTTACTTACATACTTTGTCATGTTCTGCATTAACAAGAAAAATGTTTTCTTTCCCCAGAGGCCCATGTGGATTTAAGCTCAGACAAGTCCAGCAGATCTGCTCGGAAAGAGCTCTCCACCTCCTCCGGCCCTCCGCCCGCCTCCTCGTTCCCTCGGGGCCCCGCGGCCCTGCAGTCCACCTCCCTGGAGCAGGTACGGACCTCCTTCTGAACCCATCAGCCATTAATAGGCGCCTTCCTTCGCAATGCCCGCGTTGCGTTCGCCAAACTCGGAGTCCGAGGCAGCCGAGCGCGAGAACCGCTTTGAGACAGTTTCCGAAATTTGATTTGCCTGAAATTGGTCTGGTTTGTTACAGCTGGAGGAGGACGAAGCCAAGGATAGTTTTGACGTGGACGTCGCTGTCACCAACCCAGAGAAAGTTGGTCAGTTTGTTTGTGTTTTTATTTTGAAAGCACATCAATACCCTGAGGGATAGTTGCAGGTTTAATTCTTTAATTTCAGATTGAAATGTAATTATTTGTCCGATGTAATGTGTTCCCCTTGTTTCCGTCTTTTTAGGAGATGGCATGAATGCGTATGTTGCCTACAAAGTATCAACAAGGGTCTGTATTTAAGCTTGTTTTTGTTTTTATGCTTTTTACATAATCCTTGTACTCATTTATTCTCATCTTTTCTTTTAATCTTCCTTCAGACCTCCTTGCCCATGTTTAAAAGTAAGGCCTTTACTGTAAGGAGACGTTTCAGCGACTTCCTGGGTCTTTATGAGAAGCTCTCCGTCAAGCAGTCGCTGCACGGCTGCATCATCCCGCCACCGCCTGAGAAAAGTGTCGTAGGTGGGCACGCGCGCCTTTAAAGTTAATTTTTTGCACGTGCGTCTTTGTGACTGTTGTTTGGACCAACAGGAATGACCAAAGTGAAGGTGGGGATGGACGATTCGTCGTCGGTGGAGTTTGTGGAAAGAAGAAGAGCGGCTCTGGAGAGGTGAGGATCCACCCGTGTCTTCTAGAAATGAACATTAGTGGTTTGGTTTGATTCTTATTAGGTGCAGATATGTTGGTGTTCCCACCCAAATGGAGTTTTAGAATCTGTGTTTTATCTATTTACGACTAAATCCAAAAAAAAGGTAAAACCAAAAACTACTGGACTTCTGTTCTGTAGCTGAAGACGTTTTCCTTTAAACTTTTAAAGATGAGCTGTTCTGTAAGATGGATTCACATTCTTCGTGTGACCAAAGTGGCCCATTTGTGAGTCGGGCAAACAAAGACCCTCTGTTGTGAGGAGAGTGGGTGTAATCTGCATGTTGAAACCAGCTTACAGAACATCTCAGCTTTAAAAGCTTGAACTCCACACTCTCTGCTTTTTGAACTGAGAAAGCTCTTCGGATGAGAAGCGAAACATCTTCAGCTGCAGAATAGAAGTTCAGTTGTTTGGGTTTTTTTTTTTTTTTACCTTTTTTGGATTATCGTGGATGACTGAGAATCTACACCTGCATGTTTACAACTACTTGTTACTCACTTGGTCCTGTCGCCTGTGCAGGTATCTTCAGAGAGTCGTGTCTCACCCACTGTTACTACAAGATCCTGACGTTCGGGAATTTTTGGAACGAGAAGATGTGAGTACCTTAAGTTGTGAAGGAAAAAAGGCTGTACGGCAAGGCATTTTACATGTGACTGTTTCCCTTTTTTATACTAAGGTAATTTAAAGGGTAATGTCTGTGCTGTGTGTTTTTTTTACAGCTCCCCAGAGCAGTAAACACCCAGGCGCTGAGCGGAGCCGGTTTCCTCAAAATGATCACCAAGGCATCAGATGCTGTCAGCAAGATGACCATCAAGATGAATGAGTCTGACTCTGTAAGAGTACACAGCGTGAAGCGTTTTACATCAGTCACACTCTTCACTTTGGCTCATATGCTCTGCATTTTAAAAAATAAAAAAATAATTGGTCTGTCAGATTATGTCAAATCTGTTGTTAGATCAGTTTTAACCAACTGCTGAGTGGAGCAACTTGTTAGCAATAGTCCATTCTAAATGTAACTGTGTGTCCACGATCGTCTCTGTGTGGCACTGTGATGGACAAGGTGTGCCCCGCCTCTCGTCCAATGACCCCTGGAGACGGGCACCAGCTCCCAGCAACCCTCATCAGGATCAGGAGGGTCCAAAATGAACCAGAAAACATCACTAGTAGCACCAAAACAGGTGTAGGATTGCGAGTTAAAATACTCCACAAAGGGCTAATTCGGATAAAATAACCTGTTTCTGTTTTATATAATTGATTGCCATTAATCATAAGACAAACAGGTCTTCTATTTAAACTTGATAAGGCTGTGTGGTCATGTTTTAATACGTCACGGTCCTCCTTTTTTTTGCGTTTCAGTGGTTTGAGGATAAGTTCCAGGAGGTGGAGGCTGAAGAGCAGCAGCTGAGGAAGCTTCACGCTGTGGTTGACTCTCTTGTCAATCACAGGAAGGGTAGGTTTTCAGTTATTTCTAATTAGATTATTTCCTTTGGGTTTTAAAAAAATAATCAAATCAGCAGATTTGACTAAAATAGTTCTGTTTCCTTCCTTCAACACCAGAGCTATGTGGGAACACAGCCATATTTGCCAAAAGCATGGCCATGCTGGGGAACTCGGAGGACAACACAGCCTTGTCTCGGGCCCTCTCCCAGCTGGCCGAGGTGGAGGACAAGATGGAGCAGCTGCACCAGGAGCAGGCAGCCAGTGATTTCTTCATCTTCGCGGAGCTGCTCGCCGACTACATACGCCTGCTGGGCGCCGTGAGGGTAAGCTGACGGAGTAGGAGGGGGGAGGTATGGTGGCAAAACAAAACGGGACCGTTCACAATACCAGGACTGAAAGATGGAAAAAGCACTCGTTAGCACTTTTAGTCAGACAGTTTTAAAAGTGAATTAAGTTGGCATCATTGTACAAAACAGCAGCTCTTACCAACAGTAAATGTGCACTATCACATCTTTTTAATACCGTCTCATAATCCAGTGCACCCCATAGTGCGGAAAATACGGTACTTTGCAAATTTGTAAATATATACTTTTTTTTTTTCATTTTTATAATCTTGATTAAACCCTTAAAGTTGTTTCTGCTTCCTGTTCAGTTTGACAGTTAGAACACCCAGGTGTTATCGCTGTAGGAACTCATTCCTTGAATGCATACAGGGGGGATTCGACCAGCGCATTCGGGCATGGCAGCGATGGCAGGAGGCTCAGAGCACACTCCAGAAGAAGAGGGAGGCCGAAGCCAAGCTGCTGTGGGCTAACAAACCCGACAAACTGCAGCAGGCCAAAGAGGAGATCGGCGAGGTAATGGGCGCAGCGAGGGAGCAGTTCCTGCACCTCCAAAAGTATTTACAGTACACCGACAGGACCCGTCGCCTCCTCACGCTGCTGGTTCGGTTGTTTACAATAAACTGAAGCTTGCACAACTTGATGTGCAGATTACAGTGACCCCGGTCCAAAAAAAACAAGCTTTTTAACTCTGTTTCATTTAATTTTAGTTCAAACACATTCCTCATGATGTAAAAAATGAACTCATTTGCCACTGATCTGGCTCCCGAAGCAAATAGTATCCTCCTACGGTGTGTATTTTTCACTTTTTCAAAATTTTCCAAAGCACCATAGAAGTTTTTCACCATAGAAGTTGTGGTTATCATGAACAGTGTTCATTTTTAAATATCTCACCCATTTCAAATGTGAAAATGTAATTGCTTCGAGTGGTAACCGAAGTGCCCCCAAACAGTCTCCCGATTTAAAGGAGTAGTTGTGGGCACTCGGTGTCTTATCTGCAGTAGACAGCAGTCGCAGCATCAGGAAGGGAATCTCACTGGTCGATCTAACTGCCGCTCAGAAGAGCGTCTGTGCGCAAACGTTATGTATGTGGTGGTTAAAAAAAAAAAACAATCCAAAATGTAGGATTTTGCTGAAACTGCTGAAAAGGTTTTGAGATGTTAGAAATTCTATCATGGCTCTGCTTTAAGAAGCCATTAGCTCAGTTTGCTCACGTGAACTTCTCCCTGATTCTGCAAACTCCTGTTTGCAGGTAAGATACGGACTACTCTGAAGCTCCTTTAATTCAGAACTTTACTGCACTTTTTTTTTTTTCCTAAATAGAGCCATTATTGCATCAATTAAGGCACACCTGTACACTGGATGTGTACTATTCCACAAGTTTTTTTTTTTTTAATTTCTAAGATGACATGTAGAGCAATGTTCTGAAATGTTAAATATTAACACGTTTGTCGTTTGTCCTCAGTGGGAGGCGAGAGTTACTCAGTACGAGAGAGATTTTGACAGGATCGGCATGACCGTACGCAAGGAAGTGCTCAGATTTGAGGTACGTCTGTCTATGCCTCGCTGCAACTTTGGCTCTTTTTTCTTCACCTCGAAAGGTTCTGCAGTCTGAGATAAGAACGTACTTTTTGTAGCCGCGGTATACAGATCGAGATCATTATAAATCCCATTCCAAAACGTGGTGGGACGGGATCGGTATCGGGTTCCTGAGTCAGAGGGTTCAGTGTGAAGAGGGCAGCTTTCACCCATGTTGGAGGCGTGTTTCTCGAACACTCGCCGTGCGTCAGATGCCCAGGAGTTCTGCGAAGACTTAAGATTACTGTAGCTGACCTCGCCGTTCCCCGGACTTCACGTGTTTTAATCAGACTTCAGTCATGTTCAACAAAACATCCCAACAACCCAGAAAAGAACGGTTTACGTTTCTTAAAGAGAAGACTCTCATATTCTTTTAAAAATGTACTTGTTTGGTTTCCTAATCACTAGAATACAAGCCATGAGCTGAAACATTTCGGCCTCGTAACGAACGTCTAACATTCTTGCCGGGTCTGACCTCCTTAATATCCCCTTCCACATGCACCGTGGAGGAATTTGGCGTTCCGCTGGAGGAATTCCTCCAGCTGGCCTCTCCGTTGCCAGAGATCTTGATGTGACGAGATTTTTGTCTCCGCAGAAAGAAAAGGCCAAGGACTTCAAGAGCCAGATAATCAGATACTTGGAGGCGATGCTGCAGTCTCAACAGCGGGTAATTATCAAACCATCTTCAAAACCTTCTTTAAAAAAAAAAAAAAAATGAATGTCATCGCTGATTTCCTTCCTTCTGGGCTGCTTTTAATTCCAGCTTATAAAGTTCTGGGAGGCGTTCCTGCCCGAGGCGAAGGCGATAGCTTGATGAAGTGGAATGTTTTTTTTCTTCTTCTTCTTTTTTACGAAGACCCCAACTGCCTTTTTGAACACTTTTTTGCCTCTTTAGCAGGAGCTGAGAGGGCAATTTTGCAACATGCAAGAAACTTCCGTCCATTTTTTTTTTCTTTTTTTTTTTTTAAATTATAGTTTATTCTGGTATCTTGTACAGAACTTTGATATAATAAGCTGCTGCCTTTACTCAACAGGTCTCCTTTGTTTTTTGTTTTTTTTGATAATCTAATGGTATAAAGCAAAGTTCCAGCTGAGATTAACCCGTCCGTAGTATGTGTGAAACTCACTGTCTTGTCAGTGGGGAATGTAGTTTTCTTTTTCTTTTTGTTGCTCAAACAATTACGTTTAAGTATTTATATGGAGGTACTCCCCTGTGTATCGTTGTCTTAATAGTTTACATGAACAGATAGGTGTCATTCCACTCTAACAGCTGTTTATTCTTACACCCTTTTTATTTGGATGCATTAAAAAGCGTTGCAGTTTTTTTTTACTCCACTATGGCTATTAATGACAGGTAGCTTATCTGAAGTATTAGCACACTCCTACAATATATCACCTAACGTGTTCTGAATGTTAGAAATCCCGCAAACCTGAATACAACCGGGTTTGTCAGAGTTGTTACAAAATAAAAGACTTGTGAGGCAATCTTTGTAGGTATTATTTTCCATGATGGTATATTTAATAGAGTAACATTGTGTTATTAACCACGTTTGACAACATGTTCTGTGTAACGCGTCAGAGGTGGAGCTACAGCAGTGATTGTTTACAACATGAAACAGTGCTTGACTTGAATTACACAAATACTGCTGGATACTGTTTGTAACCCTATGTTTTGTTTTGATAAATTGGTTGAAAACATCGACGCACACACACATATAAACTGGCGTTCAGATGTTCCAGTCCCTTATTTTACGAATCAGCATTTCTAGGTGTAAGTTGTCCTATTTCCGCAAGAAGGTGATTTATTTTTGTAACCACTTGGCGTTCGCACACTCGTGTTTCCTGGAGGTGTTGTACAGGCAGATGTACAAAATAAAAAGAGAAGTTAAGTTTTGGGCACTGCGTTTGTGACTGTTGTGATTTCTGTGTTTTTGGGTGTGTGTTTATTTAGACATTTGGACATTTGGTAGTTTTCTGGTTGGGAAATGATTGTTTTTTTTGTGATTAAATCAGCAGCTCAGCTACTGAGTGTGACACATCAGGGGATCAGGAAGTGTGTACGAGTTATAGTTTATAAACAATTTCAACTCTTGGCAGTTTTACCTAAAGTCAATAAAGAGATTTGGGGGAGGAGGGGTAAACGCATACAGCTTTAAATAAATACAAAATGAGGTTTCAAAGCTCTTAAGGGAACTTTCCAAAGTTAAGTAAACTTTTGACATGGGGCTCAGAAGCAGAAACTACATGTCATTAGGATGTTTTGATTCTGTTGTGTGAAACTTGGACGTCCCCAGGAAGAAAAGCTGCACAGTGTCACACTCAATGATTATCAGCTGACAAAAAGATGTTTCTGTTCAGGAGCCGACTTAAACCCCAGCTGATGACAGAGTGGGATTCTCCTTTTCCAGGTGGAGAGGAACGCCATTCACAAACTGCAAGCAGGAACTACAGACTTACTGTCTGCAGGATGACTGCTGACATGTGCTAAAGACGCTCAAACAGCTGTGAAAGCTAAAAGAAGCACAACCTAAAATGTGCAAAAAGAGTAGCAAAATGTGAGCTAAAATGAGCAAAACTCTAGGTAACAGTTAAAAATAGCAACAGGTTGGCTAAAAGCAGGAAAAAAATGCTAAAAGTAGCAGGACTAGCTAAATGTTTAAAATAAGAAAAGGCTGTCTAAAAGTCAAAAGTAGCAAAATAATGGCTAAAAACAGAAAGAAAGAAAAAACACAAACAAAATGCTGAAAGTAGCAAAAGTTTAGTTAAAAGTCGCAGAACAGTGTATAGACTGATGTCTAAACATGATTATTTTACGTGTTACTCCCCATCAGCACTCAGAGGTGTTACTATCATCGCTCCATCATTTAATCCGTGCTGTGGGTCCAGGCTTCCTCTCATTATTAGCCCGGCTCGGGTTGACCTGGAAGTGCGCGCCGTGAGGCGGGCGGTGCCGCGTTTCTACATCCGCCGTGCTTCGAACCGAGCAGCAGTCGAAGAATGGAGAGAGGCGCTAACAATCGCTGCTAGCGTCAAACACCAGCGGCCAGCACAGGCGCAGGAAATCTTTCACATGAAGCCCGGGCGCCCGTCTGCTTTCGAGGCGAGTAATACCCGCAGCTGCCCGGCCGCCTGGATCTCCCGCAGCGGAAGGTGAGCCTGCTGCGCTGCTTTGCGGGGAGTTAGCGGAGCGGCGGCTGTTCGGAGCTTCTCTTACCATTAGCTCACATTTTTGTTGCTAACTGAGCTAATTTCCTTGTTGCGCTCGAGCCAGCTGTCACCTAGCCATCAGTTCGGCGTGATTTAAAACAAAAACAACAAAAAAGTGTCGTGCTTGCTTCTTTTATTTTCTACCTTTTAAACAGCTATTTTAAATGGTGAACAAGAAAGAATTAGTGTCGTATTTTTAATTTTTTTTTCTTCTCCCCCCACACAGAATGTGTTTTAGGTCAGACCAACCACTGTGGCTAATAAATGTTTTGCTAACGCTAGCTCCGCGGCTGATAACTTGTGTTTGGTGTCGGCAGAGGTTAATTCGTCTTCGTCAATGGTTAATTCGTGTCCTGCTCGGTGTGACCCCCCACTCCACCCGTGATAAACTCCAAACAACCAGCAGCTCTCCTTGTTTTGGTTCAACTTTAGGCCTGCGAAGAATCGATCTTCTTCCTGGCTGCCTCTCTCACTGTTAGCTTCGCTTTTTACCTTTTTATTTTATCTAACCGCGTCTCGGCTGAGTGTTTGCTTCACACGGACACTGTGGGGAAAAAATAAACCATTTTAGCTCTTAGCTTAGGTCCCCAGGAGCTGCATTAAACGTGCACTGGAGGACGTTTTGTTAAAGTGGAAACCAAAAAATGAAGCCCCGAGTGATTCTGGTAAAAGTCACAAAACGTGCATTTCCTTAATTGGCTCCACTCAGGAGATCAGGATGGATAATTTACTGTGTCACATCATTACTTATTAGTTCATTTTGTTGAAACGATGAGATAAAAGTCAATATCAAGCTCAGGCCTGAGCCTAACAAAGCACCATTCAGGGTAATTACCAAACCTGCCTTTTCACTCATACTAGATTTATTTCAAGTTATTGTAGGTTTTGCAGCTTGACATTTGCACGTACAGATACATATGTATAAATTATAACATAGGGGTTGTTTTTAGGATTTGAAGAGGCCATCTTAGAGTGGAAAGGGGGGATACAGGTGTGTAGGATGTGGAGGTAAAAAAAAGAGTAACCAGGAGAAGTTTAAATTCTCAACAATTCATCTGAACAGCGAGGCAGCTGGTAGTTTGGCACCTCCACAGTGGGAGCCTGCTCTGTTGGAAACCAAACACCCCCCCCTCAAAGTCTGATCTTTCCACTGAAGGTTAATCACTTCTCTGGGAGCCGTTTTGGTTTTATTTATAAATCTAGCAGCACACGTGTCACCGCATCGGTCGTTTTTAAAGTGATATTGATCAACCAGAAAGCACCTCTCTTTTTTTTTTGTTCTCCAGATGTTTCGAGCAGGGAGTCGGTACGTCGCATCTTCAGCGCCCTCTTAAGCGGGTCTTTCTGAGTCAGATGTCAACATAACCAGCCACGTGTTTCCGTGACTGACAGCGTCATTAACATGTGTCAGAGTACCCCCATTTTTACATTTATCCCACCACTTCATTTCCTGCTTCATAATTTCCAGAGTAAAACTTTAAAATAGCCAAGTTTGATACAGATGTTCATCTAAAAAAAGAGAAGAAACGGGGGATGTGGCAAACATTGGATCATTACGTTACACCTCTTTAAGTTTTTCTTTCAATTGAATATTTCTTTATTAATGTAGAATGCAAAATATTAACATTTACGTTGCTTTTCCGGTTGGCTTGTAACTATGAAAATATCGGTTTCTGCTCTAAGTTATCATTTATATAAATTGTGATGACATCCAGGTGTAGTTGGAAAACACAATCCTGGATTTACGTATTTGATTTAGCCTAGAAATGGAAAACGTGCGTCATATCCGAGCAGCTATTCGTCATAAATAATTGTGAACCTACTGGTAATTGTACACCTTTTGTTATAAAGTATACTGGTGGCGTTATTAGTGATTTAGTAATCCAACGCTTTCGTGTGAGAGGGAATATCAATAGATGAAATACGTCTGTTTGCCTTTAAGGCTGTTGAAACGCAACGTGCATGTGGCAAATACGCCATGCCAGGAACGCAACGAGACAAAGACGCCTCTGCCAGTCAGTCACCTCCTGTTAAACGGTGGACAAGTTGCGTGTGATCATCACAGTCCTGTTAGCCCCATCTTGCTGTTTTCTAACAGGTAAATGTAGATGACCGTGCAGACGTGATCATTATCTGAATGGGCTGTGTCTAAGGACAATCCCAGTCATTTAAAGTTAAGTATTCACCAACATTTGCACTTTTTTTGCAGCACACGCCACAAAGTTATTAAAACCCATTCCGTCGTATGCTTGGCATCTCATTCGGTAAAGAGAGCCTGGGTTCATGTTGTTCCTCAAGTATTTAAGTTTTACTTCATCAGCAAGGGGGAAATAATGCCTTGTCACTTTTTTCACTTCTGCACAGCATGTAAAAATATACATTTTAAAAAAAGTCTTTATGCACGCAGCACATTTCTGATCGAATGAGGAATCTGTTCAGAGTGCTGTGAGGCTACGTAGTGACATTAAGCCTTAAAGCTAACATGGATCACGTCTGATAGGAAACCTCACAGGTGATGTGACCTCAGGTAGCGCGTCCCGTGGCTCCAACAGCTCCTAAAGGGGCCGAAAACCTTACTATCTCCTCTGCAGCGCCGGGTTGGTCACCCCGAGTGATAAACTCGGTCTTCTTTTCTGTAATTATTTATTTATTTTGTTGTGTGGTGGAAACTTGTCCCTTCCCTTTTAGAGTTCCCTCCGAAGTGTGGCGCTCAGCTGCGTTAGTGTTTGCTCGGCGTGGTTTTGAATTTTAAACGACCAATTAAATCAACGAGGAGCGCCCGAATTGCACACGTCGCACGCAGCTACAGGACCGGTCTCGTTTTTCTGTTTTTAAAAAAAAAAAAAACGCTTTGGTGCCGCAGACATGTTGTCACGTTGCGTCGCAACGTCTTACGGCAGCCGTGTTATGACGCGGCTGGCGTCAACCCAGTGAGCAGGCCAACGACAGATCAGAGATCAGATTGATTGGTACTCCGATTTGTTACTTGAGATGGGTTTCAGATATTTTTGGTTGTGACTACACCTTTAACTGTCTTTTGTGAAAGGCTTAGACCAGGGGTGGGTAATCCTGGTCCTGGTGAGCCACCATCCTGCATGTTTTCCTTGTTTCTCTGCTCCAACACACCTGATTTGAATCAATGAGTGATTAACAGGCTTCTGCAGAACATGGGGAGGTGATTTAACCAGTGAATCAGGTTGTTGGAGCAGGGAAACTAGGAAAACATGCAGGAAGGTGGCCCTCCAGGACCAGGGCTGCCTACCCCGTCCTAGACAGTATATACTGTTATGTTTTTCTTCTTTGACTAAACACCTATTAAAGTAAAAAGGTAACAGAATCAACATAGTAAATGATCTGAATTAATCCCATTTCTGTCTCCTCTTTCTGAGGAATGCACTTCCCTTTTTAAAGGGTACCAAAAGGTGTGTATCGTGACACACATCCTCATTCACCAGGATGCACGTCACCATCACGGGAATAAAAGCTGGGGATTCCTCCGCCACACGTCAAAACCAAAAGCTACATGGATAATGTGCAGTTTCCACCCTTAGCATGGCTTCAGCAGAAACAGACTTTTCAAATTCAGCTGTTGAAAGATTGTTTTTCACTAGTTAGCAGCACCTTCCACAAGACTAGGCCGAGTTTAGCTTTTCCCCTTAATAAATGAACACATTGAATATAAAAAAATGACAAATTATCCTTAAGCACTACATATAATTTGTTTATTAGCTTGTTTTTCCGACATATACTGTAATACATCTTCACACTTACAGATTGCAGATATGTTTTCTACTCTGATATTTATTTTAAACTGTAAATTAATTGTTGAGCCACTTCAAAGGTTCCAGTGCTAGATCAAGGCTGAGCTGGTTCTTTTATAAAAAGCACAGGTAGAGAACAAAGTTAGTGACATTAAACGTCTGCTCCAGTAATTTATTGTTTCTCTTTCTGTTGTATTTTGAATTTCTGTGGAGCAGGGGTTCTCAAATTTGTTTGATTTAGGTTTTTTTTTTTTTTACAGGGAGGAAAAAAAAATGCATCTGTCATACTGTCAGCTGTCATTTTTAGACATGCAAACTATTTATTTATTTATTTATCTCTTACCATTCACTGTAATTCCTAAAGCGATGTATCTTTCATCTCTTTGATTTGAAGTTGCCCCCTTTTTTTTGTTTGTTTTGTTTGTCTACATTTACACGCTGGGGCACGTCAGTGGTACACAGCTTTGGAATAACAATCGGCATATTAGCTGAACGATGACCCGCTCGGACCCCGCGGTGAAAGCTGGGGTTTCCCACCTCGAGTCTTGTCACAACGACAGCTCGTCCCTGATTTACAGTGACGTCTCCTTCAGACGGCGAACTCGTCTTTCTCCGCTCCTCGTCACTTCTGTCTAGGTCTGTGTTGGTCATAACGAGCGGAACCACTCTACACCGCCCAGTATTTACACCATTTCCCATGATCCATCACTTAAACAAGTCCAAGTGACAACAGCGTCGAAACATGAGTTGTGCTTGCAGTTTTCCATCAAATTAAATTAAACAAGAATATAAGTGTTATTTTATTGACCCTCCACCCCTCTAGGGCTTGTGTCCCACTGTTTGAGAACCCCTGCTGTAGAGAGAGAGAGACACTTTATTTCCACAGATCACAGGATTTGTCATCATTCCAGTAAACAGATGTCCTAATATCGCTTCTCTATTTTCTAAAAGTTGTTTTAAACCACAGTTGGTGTTTGTGAGCGCTCTGCTGACCGACATTTCTGAATGCCATATGTGTAAATGCTGCTGCGAACAGTTCCAACAGCCTCCATCAGCACCAGCTAGTGATATTAAAAGAGCAGAAAATGTTTATGAACGGTGCTTTAAACAAAGACTATAAACCCTAATTCAACTTCCTAGTCATGTTGAAGCAAAGTATTTTGTCGGAGTAAAGGTAGAACTGCAGGGACCTTTTTAAACGCGGCACATCGCAACCTTTTTATGCGTTGGTGGTCTTCGTGGAGCCCGCCTCCAGCCCCTGGCGAAGGCAAGCAGCGGTTTTGCGCCACTATCACCCTACGGCGGGGGAAACGGAACAGAGCCGGTGCTCAGCTCTGGTTTCGGACCATCTCTAGGATAATCCTCTGGTTAGGCATGTCTGAACATGTTTCAGAGGGGCTGAGCTGATGAAATAAATTATACAGACAAAAAAAGGCAACGACTATAGCAGGGGCAGGCAACCCTGGTCCTCGAGGGCCACTATCCTGCAGGTTTTCCTTGTTTCCCTGCTCCAACACACCTGATTCAGAGGTTAAATCACCTCTTCTTGTTCTGCAGAAGCCTGTTAATCAGCCACTGATTCAAATCAGGTGTGTTGGAGCAGAGAAACAAGTAAAACATGCAGGATAGTGGCCCTCGAGGACCAGGGTTGCCCACCCCTGGACTATAGGTTCAGTTTATTGAATGTGTTAAAATTGTCAAAAGTGTCTTTCAGTCTCTTTAAAAATGTCTTTTTCTGTTTGGTCCCAAGAACTAACTTGACCCTGAGAAGTTGTCTCGGGTGGCTAAAGCAGAAGAAATATATTTCAGATTGTGCAAAATTGTTTTTCTAAGTTTAGATTAGTCTTTTTCTTCCCCCCATTTAGAGAACATTATATCCCTGTTCCTCAAACTGAACGTTCAAAGCTCTTTTATTTTGTTTGACTAAGTAAAATTCACTAATTATCTCTAACGACATTACAGCTGGAGCTGATGTCTGGGCAGCAGACTGAACAGCAGCGGCTGTGATGTAATCGTTGATAATGGTCCAGCGTGAATGGGTTGAACGCTTCCTGAGTGTCGGTTTAAAGTGTGAAGGTGGCGAGCTCTTCTTCAATTACTAATGCACAGCTCCAAGGATTAAAATGGCCCACAAATCATTAATCGCACGATGGAAATTGCTCCAGTTTGCCGCTGGTCTCTGCTACAAACACGTTTTTTTTTTTTTTGTAGTTGTGTTGCTCCGTTCTTAGTTTATGTAATAGCAACAGTGCACAGTTGCCCTTGAGAGCAAACTAGCTGCCTTTGATGCTGAAATGTGTGCAGGCAATGGTGAGCATGAGTCATCCAGAAGCCCACACACACACACACACACACAATACTTCCAGCAATGTGCCATGCTCAGGAATTATACCATTGTCAAATAAAAAACAGTAAGGACTGTTTTGTTCTTTTGTTTTACTTTCAAAAAAAAAAAAACAAAGTCATGAGAAGTTGTTTTTGATGTTCATTCAAAATAATCCAAGTTAAATTTACTCATTCGGCATGCTAACTCGCTAAAGATCAGCAGATTAGGAAATCCCTAAAATCCAGCCAAACAAAGAGCACATGCCATCGTGATAACGTTGACGCACAAAGCTGCCTTTATTTTCCCCTAATCTAGTAATTTCATAGTCGCGGCGAACAAGGAGGAGTTAAGAAATCCGACCAGTGTCCTTGGACGCAGACTTGGCTTTATGTAATTGTTTACATAATATTCTCCGCTGGGCCGTGGGTGGTGAGGTGCCTTCATGACCACGTACTATGGCTTAAGATGGGTGTTGACGCTCCGCCTGGTTGCTGTTTTCTGTGACCACCGTGGCTTGATTGATATCTCTTTAACCCAGCAGCACTTTCACGGCAAAGCCCCGTCTGTCCTTGTTTTGTGCCGTGTGGTTCTTTAAAAGTTGCAACAGAGTTACGACTATCGTAAATCAGTGACATGCTATCTTATCATGAGGTAATATCTTTAGAAAATGGAATCACGTGACAGTTATTAGCTACGACTGGTGGAGGAATCATTGGTTTGTTGATAGTATCATACGACAATTAAAAGAATTAGTTGGAATAATCAAATGAAACATTTCTTTTATCGCTTATTCCTTTTGTAACACCCTCGCAGCTGCTTTCGTTCTTGTCACCACATGGCTAACTTCTAAACAAACTCCGCTGAGGTAGCGGCGATCGGCAACCAGTAGGCGAACGCCATTCACGAGGAAGTTTCCGACATGTGTCGAAACGTTCGTGGAGGTTCTTGGTTCATCAAAAGGCAGACATGTTCTGCAAATTTGTGCACCTTTTTTTTTTTCCTCAGTCGCACAGTTGTCACAGACGTCTTGAAGCCATCTTTAAATCCTTATTTATTTATTTAAATTCTAGAGCTGTATTCTGACTCCTGCACAGGTTGCTCTCCTTGTGACAGGAAGTGTAAGGAGTGCAGACGTACTTGCTGTACATTAAATCAAGGTGGGCGCAACGTGGGCCGAGGTCAGTATGATGTGGGCAAGAAAATAATGTGCACGGCCTAGAATGCAGTTGGTTAGCAGAAACTGAAAAGTTGCTCGTTTTCTTGTGATTTTTGAGTCGCCATCAGTCGCCTCTCAGTAAGACGGGCTTGGAGGTGCCTTGCTGTTTTTTTTCCCCCATTAATTTATTTACATGTAAATATAAACGAAATGTAAAAATGTAAAGAATATACTAGATCATATGAGGTATTTATTGTATATTCAGTTTCTTTTTTTGAATCCAATTTTGATGCTGTATTGCATGTTTTCTGCTCAAACTTTGTGGATAAACTGTCTTTATGGCTGCAATGTTTTTATATTTGCTTATTTTTTGTTGTTTGTATGAAATTTGAAGTCAAGAAAATGTTACATTGTGTTTTTATTGGCAACATGAATTTCAAAATAACTCTTAAAGCGAAACTGTAAAGTGTTTTTCCTCAACACTTTGTTCAAATTGGTTATTTAAGCAAAATCAACCTGCACGTTTTTTGTTCTTTTAACCTAATATATTATCTATAGACTCTATAGAATGATGTATTCAGATTATCTTTGTAGAGCTGTAGCAGAGGGCTGTATGAATGGGTGAATTATGGCACAGATTGTGTTGTAAAGCTCTTTGAGTGGCCTGGTTGGTTAGAAAGGTGCTATATAAGTACGGTACATTTACCATTTAAAGTAAGTGGAGTGGGATGGCAGCAGCTCCTTGAAATCAATGATTTAATGTTTTGTGTGGCGTGCTCTTCACAGATTTAACGCCTTCTCTGTGATGATTTGTTTGTCGCAGGTATTCACCTTCTTTCCCAGGCAAATGTTGAGGCCCGCCATCTGTTAGAGGTGACGGGGTGAGGTCGGCACGGTGCGCGGGTTCACCGCCCATGAGAGCGACTGCGCCACCCAGGTGCCACCAGTAACCAGGGCTGTGGCTGCAGTGGCGGGCCCGGCCTGGGAGGCCGTTTCGCACATCGCTCGAGGCTCCCGCTGACTTGCGCCTCACGCGCCATGGACCCGCAAAGAGAGAAATACGGCGAGCGGCCGACGAGGAGCGGCAAAGCTCCCCAAGGAAGCCGAAGCGGACACCCGTCCCGGCCATCTGGCTCCTCGAGCTCCTCCGGGGTCCTCATGGTGGGACCGAATTTTCGAGTGGGGAAGAAGATTGGTTGTGGAAACTTTGGTGAATTGAAGCTCGGTATGTTAAGTTTTTTTTTTTTTAACCTGGAATTATTTGAAGTTGGAAGGTTTGCAGGAAATTTCAATAACTCACATACGGCCTGACTCTTGTCTTATTTTAGGTAAGAATCTCTACACAAATGAGTATGTAGCCATTAAACTGGTAAGTGCTCACCTGACTTTCCATCTCACATCTGGAATACGATTAATCCATAACTTTTACAGAATATATATGATTACTGCTGAAATCTGGTCAAAGCCATCTCACTATCTGAGTTTTTTTTTATCGACTGTTCAGTTTGCTGCATAATTAAGTTTTGTTTTTTTTGTTTTTTTTTAATAGTCATATTAAACCAAAATTGACAATTAGTGTTTTAATAATTTTTATTTATTTGAAGGAAATCTTGTTGTAGAGGTTGTTGAGGTGGTTGCTGTATGGGACGTTTTTGTCTTTAGAAGGAATGGGAATGATGTGTACATGCTTGGCTAGTAATGTTTATAGACTGGAATGCCTTCTGGTTAATATCCTCATTGTTGTTGACTGTAGTTACAACTTGTAAGTAAACTCTTCAAACCTAATTATAATCTGCCATCATTCCTTTTTTTTTTCAGTGTGATATCTTATTCAATTATTATTATTTTAATTAGGGGAATCCTAAAAACAAATACTTCCCATTTTTCATAGAAAATGACTTTGTTTTTATCTAGTAAATTAACAGAAGGGCAAAATAATGTTTTAAAGTGAATAAATGCGTTTTATCGTGCAGGAACCAGTGAAGTCGAGGGCCCCGCAGCTGCATTTGGAATACCGGTTCTACAAAAGCCTCGGAAGCACAGGTGAGCTCATAGATTGGGTTTTCAGTCTTGGTAGTGTATGTGTGTGTGTGTGTGTGTGTGTGTACCACCGCATGATAATGATTCCTTTTGTTTTGGAAGATCAGGCCAGAGATTGCATCATTTCCACAACAAGTGATTACTCGTCTCAGGTTTCATTTTGGTAATAGGCTGGTTCGGCAGCTTGTTTTAATCTCTGGAATATGGGGTGTAGGAGAGCGCATGAATGTTTACATGCTTGTGTAGCTTGTTGAACAGTGTGCTTTCTGGAAGAAAGACCTAATAAGGATGCAATTATTAAAGGAGGTGAAGTTATCCTTCTTATTAACCTGGTTGACTGAGTTTAAAATCAATCAGTCGTCTAAAAGTATAAAAACTTGACTTGACTCTCTTGCCTACAATGTATTCTCTACACCCTCCATGTTCACATGTGCATTTAGTTGTGCTACAGAAAATAAGAGTCTCGTCCTCCATATTTTGCCCGGCCCTACAGTTGTATTTGCTGTAGAAAGCCACTTTTGAAAGAGCAGCACAATGAGCACAATGTGCAAACAAGAGAGCTCAAGTATTGACATATACTGCTGGAAACGGGCTTTGGATAGACTAAAACGTTATCTACTAACAGGCTTTTAATGTAGGCGCTCTTTTTATTGTGAGGTTGCTTCATGAATAACTTCTGTCTTTGCTATAATCTAATTAAAAATTTTAGGAAATGTCCTCAAATTTAATTAGCTTTTAATTTTCTCCCTGTTGTTATTATTAATCTAGTCTAGACTAAAATCTTGCATTTACGTTTTCTCATTTAGCAGATGCAGAGTGACCTATAAGTTTACAACATTTATGGAAACAGTGGAACTACGTGGAGGAACTATAGATGTACTTATGGACAAATTACTTCAGTCTGTCATTGTGTTTTTGTTGCATTTTATCACATTTTTCTTTGACATTTTATCACACACAACAGTTAAAGGCAACTCTTCTACATTTTTGTATTAAAAAGCTGAATAGTGATTTCCAAATGGATCAATCAAACCAAAACATATTTATTAGTTTACAGATCATCATATTTGTTTCTACAGGTCCTGTCTACTAAAACCAAATATTCATTATTCCAGATATTAGACTTTATTAGTTTCTGCCTCCTCCACTTATTTTTCTTATTTTTGTTACTGTTATCTGTTAATTTGTTGAAAACGATGGATCACTGGAGGATAAAGACATGCATGTTCTTTTCTAATTAGTCACCTAAAAATAAATATTGGTGGTTTTAGTTGAAGGCGTTTCAAGGTGATCTGTTGGCAAGATGATGGTTGGTGACACATTGAAAATAAAAGCCGTTTTACTATAAAATATGATCCTTGGTGAGGATCCGCGAGCTTCAAGTGCACATATGATCACCCAACTGGGAGCATAATGGCTATTGTTTTGCAAATGCAAAGGCTGAAAAAGGCCAACTGTGCGGAAACTCATTAAATATTTAGAGAGCGGGGCTGCCTCTCCTAGTACGATCCTACCTCTGTCCTCTCCTCCAGATGGGATAATGTGACCTCATTTTTCTTGGCTGTGTGCTGTGCCACATTCCTTTCAGCCAATGATGTTGTTAGTGTCTGTGAAACAGGGTTGTTGTTTTTTTTTATATGAATTCATGTGGCCTGACTCAGACGCTCAGTCAGGTGTTGTTTTCTGATGCGAGGCCAACCGTCACTGGATATTAATGAAAATTATTCCATTACGACCCACAAATCTCATTCCCTTTTTTTTTAAATTACACTAAGAACTAAAAGGCCTCTTTGATTTAACTAGATGTTCAGAAGATAATTATTTAGCAGAGATAAAATCCGTGTTTAAGAATGAAAACACTCTGACGCCATCGGTCTGATAAAGGTATCATCGTCTGGCAGGTCTCATCATGAAACTCTACACCGTCTCTGTAACCAATGCAGCTCGGAGAAGTAAATATTTCTCAGTATGCAGTTTTGTTTGAGTTAAAAAAAACAGGGGGGGATTTGTGGAACCTGAGAACAGTGTTTTTGTAGAGTTTAAGGCACAAAAAAAGCCCCACCCTATTTTCAAGCCTTGTTTGTTAAAGGCAAAGAATTTAAACAGATTTTTTTCAAGCCATTCTTCTGCATTTAAAAAAAAAAAAAGGAGTCATTCAACAACAGAGTTGAGCAGAAAGTCTTTAGCAATCCCTCAGTTTTTGTATTTTGCCTCCAGTGACGACTTTTGTGTCTTTTAAAGTGGTCTTAAGCAAACGTTCTTTCTGACAGTCCTTCCAAGTGTCTTTTGGGGGGGTTTACTTTGTACCTGACTCTTATTAGAGGTGTTTCTTTTTTTTTCCTTTTAAGGGATAGTTTGGCCAATTTGAAGTGATGTTCTGTCAAATAGTTCTCAGTAGTTGCTGCCTTTCAGCTGTGAAATCGGTCAAAGGATGGAGGATGTAGAAAGATGTGAGATCCACCTAGACAGACCGATTTCTCTTCTGTCGCAGTTTTTTTGTTTTTAATTTTTAACCATATAAAACAACTCATGTCATGCTGATATGAAAGAACAGGATGTTGCCAAAATGAGACGGTTTATTTAGTTACTTAGTTAGTTGTTGATTTCTCAACAGAACAGCATTCGTGTTACTTCCTGAAGCGGCTGAATGTACCTGATGAGACTTTTCTCATCAGCAGGTCCCATCAGTCAGACGTTTCTGATTTTTCTTTAAAACATTTGCAGTAAAACATTTAAAAATGCAGAAACATCTCCCTATCTGGACTGCCTGTCTTATTAAGAAAGCTGGAGTTTATCTTGAGTGAAGATGTAGCAGGGTAGGTGCAAAATGTAGCCATTCCCAGCATGACAAGATAAAGAAAACTTTATTATGTATGTATTTAAAAAATAAAAAACCACCTCAATATTTAGCATATCGTGAGGATATCATTGGTAAGAACTGCAGCAAATTGTAGTGAAAAATCCTTTTACGAGATTTCCGCCACATGACTTTGGCTATCAGAAAGAGGAGCAAAACAAATGTCATAATGGAGACCAAAACACTGCTGAATTCTCTTTCAGCTCATGTCAGTGTTGTGTGCCTTGGATCCTTTTTAAGTAAAAGAATGACGGCTTCTCCACTTTTTTTTTTTTTTTACTTCAGTTTTACATTTCTATTGACTCAGCACAACTTAGTACAGTAGTCTGATAAAACAAGGACTGCTTATTGAAGGTTTTTCTTTTTTTTAGCTTTCTTAAAGGACCTTTTTTAATAGGTCTCTAACTAGCTGCAAGAAGAGGCGGATTTTCAGTCGTAGTTCCTTGAAGGCAATTAGGTTTGACCTGATTTCCTGTTCTTTGAGACCAAAAGTTCAGGATGTGGTCAGAATGACAGCAGACTGTAGGTGCTTCTAATTATAAGCAGTTTCAAGAAGAATGGGATTGCCTGTGGCTAAAAACTTGAATTAAATTATATCATGGGTGCATGATGGTTAGGATTTAGGTAATGAAAACGTGTATGAAAAGCTTTCCTGGATGCGTTTCCCGCAGGAGAGAAATTAAAATCGAGGCGCAGCTACCTTCAGCTTTAGCGGAGACTCGTCATTTTCAGAACCCCCGCATGGCAAAGACCCGAGCAAAGGAGCGTAAGGGTCTTCAAGGACTCGACACAAAACGCCACACTTGGAAGAGATGAAATGAGGGCCAGGATGATGGATTGAAGGACTGGTGGAGTAGTTGGAGCCTGTGGAGCTGACAGGATATGATGGATATGATTGTGTGGGGAATTTGTGATTTGAGTGACAAATTACATTTCAACAATGCTACTGCATAATTGAAGCACCGAGTATTCCTCTTACAAAGGATTTATTGTTCAGTTTAGCATTGAAATTAATGATGTAATGCGTTGGATCCTCTTTTAAGCACATTCCTTGAAGGAATACACGTCAACCACCGCCTTTCATGGCAGACTTTGCTGAATAGGGACCATGGTTTTAGCCATTTCGGACAAACCTTGTAAAAAAAAAAAATATATATTACATGCCATATTGTGACATCCTGCAAGATGTGTTGGGCATGACTCTCAGCTGCCACGCCAAATTTTAGCTCAATATCTGTAAAAATGACCGACTTGTAGCCATTTTTGTGTTTCCTAAGGTCACTTCTCTGTTACACCAAAAGTGAATCTGTTGTAGATGTACATCCAAATGATTACTGTCTGAGAGTTTCATTAAAGTCCATCCTCTCGTTCATGCAATATTTTGCCAAAGTCTATAAACGGTTGTGCACAGACACAAACAAATGTTATTGCCACTTTGCCTTCAACGGCGAGCAGCATAAAAAGTGGAGTATTTGAACAAATGCAACTTGTGAAGTCCTGTTTCTGTCTCTGTTTGTGTGTTACAGCGGAGGGTGTGCCTCAGGTGTTTTACTTCGGGCCTTGCGGGAAATACAACGCCATGGTCATGGAGCTGCTAGGACCGAGTCTAGAAGACCTGTTTGACCTTTGTGCCAGGACCTTTTCACTAAAGACCACCTTGATGATAGCAATTCAGCTGGTGGGTTGAAGGCATGCTGTGCCACAAGACAGATCAAAAAAGGCTTCTGCTTCCTTGACTGAATCGTGTATATTTAACATTTGTAAGGAGTGTTGCCTTCCTAGTTTTTTTTTTTTTTTTCCCACCAAAGGCTTATGTACTGTGAAAAAGTTTTATCTACTAGAGTTTTGAGCCAAATATCTGAAACGTCTCTATAAGAAGCTGGAGTCAGTAACAGCTAAAATGATCAAGTTATTGTGTATTTATTGTGACTACTCTTCCCTGAAAGAGGAACAAGTTACAACACATGAAGTATGGGATGTTATGCCCTCCGTTATTACTGTCATTCTCATTGGGGTGGTGTTGTGCTTCTTTCTATTTAGGGAACAGTACTGTATTTTCCAGACTTTAAGGCGCACTTAAAAGCCTTCCATTTTCTCAAAAACAGACTTTGCGCCTTATAATCCAGAGCACCTCATTTATGGAAGAAGTCATTGTTTTAGTACGACTTTGGTAAAACTACAAAGCTACGCCGCTCGCAGCATTAAGGCTCAGTTATAGTCGTGTGCGGTGGTGGCGTTTATACTTGACACTTGCGTCGGTGGCAGTATTCTCCGAAAAGACTGTTTCGCTTAATGTGCCTCATAGTTCGGTTCACCTTATATATGACAAAAGTTCGTAAACGGACCATTCATTGACAGCGAGTCTTATAATCCAGTGCGCCCTATAGTGCGGAAAATACGGTAGTTACATGTGTAACATTACATTCCCTTTCAGTCTGTATGACGTACAAAGTCTGGGACATATGGGACTTATGGACACGCACAGCAGCTGTCAAATACAGCACATTGTTGCAGCACCTTAGACCTAGCGGAGAGAACAAGGCGAGCCACAGAAGAGTCACATCTAAACAATAAAACTGAACAAAAGTGTTCTGGGAAGACCAGCTGGTCACAGCACTGATACAACTCATCTGCACCCGTGAGAACGTGCCGCTGATAAATGGAGCCTGGTGAGCGCGCAAGAAAGCATCCTGGAAACGCAGACGGCGGCAAGGAAAACCCCCGCGCTCAAATGGCTGATCGCACAACTTCACACTCTTGAGTGCGGTCGGTGTAAATGTAAATGCTTAAAGCCGCACGCTAGTCCTTCTTGTGAAGAGAGATGCTCATTCTCAACCACAGAGCTAAGCAGTAAGGAACACCCAGAACCGGCGCTCCGGGTGCAGGCAGTGGTGACTAACTCAACTTAACCAACAAAGCCCATTTTGAGTAAACAAAGCTAACTAGCAGCAGGCAGCTAGCCTAACTCTTAAGTTCGAGCGGGGCCTGTCACTTATCATCACATCTTTTTCCTCGAGGTGTGATTAGAGGTTTCTTCATCCAGGAAACGTAAGGTTGTAATGTCTCATACTTCATGTGTTGCACTGAGTGATTTGGCTGAAAGGGAACTGCAGTGTTCCCACAATGATTGGTGTACTGAAGCAATCGATGCGGGCAATAAAAAAAAAAAAAAAGTCAGCTTTTAGTCATTTTAACATTTTCATTTCCATTTGCAAACTGCCCTGCCGTGGGGTTTCTCTGGCTGTTGTTTAGTTTTGTTTGTTTGTGTTATTTGTCAGCTGGCTCTTCCGTTTCTCTGTGGCAGATTTCACGAATGGAGTACGTGCACTCGAAAAATCTCATCTATCGCGATGTCAAGCCGGAAAACTTCCTCATCGGGCGGCAAGGAAATAACAAGGAGCACATCATCCACATCATCGACTTTGGCCTGGCCAAAGAGTACATCGACCCCGAGACCAAAAAACACATTCCGTACCGGGAGCATAAGAGCCTGACTGGTACCGCCAGATACATGTCCATTAATACACACTTAGGCAAAGGTAAGAGTGCTGCCACGTTGTTTCTGGGTTGGAACTGTTATGTTTTTAAAAGCACCTTTTTATTTGTGGCGTTTCTAAATGAAATGTTATAAAATGAATTCAAACAGAGCAAAGCCGACGAGACGACCTCGAGGCCTTAGGGCACATGTTCATGTATTTCCTCCGTGGGACTCTACCCTGGCAAGGGCTGAAGGTACGCCTGATACGCAAACATGTTGTGAAATGTTTATTTTTTTTTAAATATAGCAGCACATTCATCAGTAGTGGCAAACATGCCTCACAGCTGATGATTAAAGGAAGTTTCGTAACTCCCCCTGGATAAAAAATTTAAAAAGTGAGTAAAAAGTTAAATGTTTTGCAGGGGTAAGGATTTAAAAATGGTTCCACTGTATCAGACGAAAGTGAGATTGTGGTTTTTTTTTTCCCAGATATGCGTCATCTGCAGTATTAGCAAAATATCTCACGAACCACTAGACAGATTTGAATGAGACTCAGAAAGTAATCACTGAATGTACACATCGAACTGATTTAACTTTTGGAGCTGCCTCAATTTATGTATTGCTCTGAAAAAAGGGAAACTCTCCGCATCGGTTCATTTATCTTAAAATAGCCACTGGTGTTACTGATTTGTGGTCAACCAAAAGGGTGTTTTGATCTTTTAAAATTGCAAAGTATCTATGAGGAGTCATTGTCTAATGAATAATCAGCAGACTTTGATTTTCAAGGAAGTAGGAAGAAAGATAAACCGAGTTAACCAACGCCTAAATCTGTCAGAGGAAGAACAACGACTCAAACTGTAAACTAATAGTAGTCCAAGCAAACGCTGTGATGTTTGCTTATTATACAGTTTATAAAAACAATTAACAAGGGAAACAGAGTGAGTTTATTCACTTCAGAGAATGCCGTTGTCTCCTCCTTCATGTACTTGGCACCAGTCGGAACTGAAGCGTAGGTCGTATCGTTACAAGAGTTATCCGTTAATCCATCTTTATTTGCGTCGCGCTTTTCAAGTGGAACAGTACGCTAAACGTAGATAAACCAGAAACAATCAGAAGATCAGCTATTATAAAAGCAGTCCAGTAAAAATGTAAAAACAGCAGATGAATCATGACTCTAAAACCAATCAAGTAAAAGCTGAATTAAAAAGGCAGGGAGGGTGTGGGTTGAACATGAATCATTGCTTGCAGTGATCATCAGGTTGTAGGCCCTAGCCTGCGAGCTCATCCCATCCAGCCCACAAAGTGTTTAATTATTAATAAATTACATACGAATCAGCTGTAGCCCCAAAGATTCTGTCCCAGGAGCAGCTTTTGTTGGTGATGGCTGTGAAGAGTTACTTGATAACTCTTTTCTTTACTGACGCCTAATAGAGCTGAACTAATGCAAATATCAGACATCTAGTTGTCCAAGTTCTTCAGCTTCTGCGTCCCTCTGAATCCCTTTCAGGCCGACACGTTGAAAGAGAGATACCAGAAGATTGGAGACACGAAACGAAACACTCCCATCGAGGTCCTCTGCGAGGACGTTCCAGGTATGCTAACGGCCATAATCAGCTCACGGGTTTGCGTGTCGGACGGTGTTAATCTTTCCTTTTTCTTTGTTTCGTTCCGTTCAGAGGAAATGGCCACCTATTTGCGGTATGTGAGACGGTTAGACTTCTTCGAAAAGCCCGACTACGAATATCTGAGGACTCTGTTTACTGAGCTCTTCGAGAGGAAAGGATACACCTTCGACTACACCTACGACTGGGTCGGAAAGCAGATAGTAAGTGACGCCTTCGCAGTTGGAGGTGGGGGGTTCGAGTCGGTCTGCAAGCGCCCCGCGCAGACATCAGCTAATCGTTACACCTCTCAGCCCACACCAGTGGGTTCTGTTCATATAGATTCTGGTGCTTCTGGTGTCACGAGAGACAGCCATCCTCCTCGGGACAGAACCGCGCAGCACCAACCAATTAGAAATCAGGTCGGTCACAGTTGTTTGTTTTGACATTTGTGTTTGAGTGAAAATGGGGAAACCGTGTGTGGAAACCTGACACTTCATTCTTCAGGGTTTTGAATTTTTACCATGATTTTTGTTCTGTACTCCAAATACTGACAAACCTTTCTGATGAGCTGGATCGTAAAAGAGTTGCTATCAAACTCAGACAATAAGTGCAAATAAAGCTTTGTTTGTATAGCCTCCCAAATAATACTACTAAGAATTTAAAGGTACTTATTGCAAACTATGAAGTCAAACCTAAAGAAAGGCTAACCTGAACTGTATCAAATTGTTCACCTGGTAAAAGTTTACTCCAGTAGTTTTCCATATACAGGTGCTGGTCATAAAATTAGAATATCATGAAAAAGTAGATTGATTTCAGTAATTCCATTTAAAAAGTGAAACTTGTATATTATATTCATACATTACATACAAACTCATATTTCAAATGTTTATTTCGTTTAATTTTGATG
>NC_051444.1:24376954-24407200 GCF_001649575.2 Kryptolebias marmoratus
ATCATCAAAATTAAACGAAATAAACATTTGAAATATATGAGTTTGTATGTAATGTATGAATATAATATACAAGTTTCACTTTTTAAATGGAATTACTGAAATCAATCTACTTTTTCATGATATTCTAATTTTATGACCAGCACCTGTATGTAATTCTGGAATGCGGGTATGCGCTCAATGTAAACAAAGCACTTCTATCTGCATATTTTACTCAACAAATCTGAGTGTAAATACGTACCAATACATCTAAACTGTTGGACTTTTCCATCCTAAGTGCTTCTGTTAAGGATGTGGCCATTTTTGACCCGTTTTCAGCCGATTCTGTAAGTAAACATTCACAGGTCGTAGCTGGCAGCCGTTCACAAATTTTGCTTTCGAGCTTTTAATTTAACGACACATTAACCATTAATATGAGAAACAAGTTATGTGGATTTTGTTTCTTTTATTGTTATTTTAGACCGGTCTTAATGAAATTGCAATGAGCATTTTTAGGCCTGTTTTTGGGAATTTAAACACAAAGCCTCACATCTGGGTTGAAAGATAAAAAACAGAATAATCCTTTAAGATCACAAAGAAAAAACATGTTTCTTAATATGTTAAAAACGCATTTAACCAAAGTATTTATCACATGGAGACCATTTTGATACAAACAGAACAATTTTCAATATTTTGATAAAAATAATTTTTCCAAAATAGTGTTTAATTTCTTGCATTCAGGTTTTGAATCAGTACCTTTACAGTTTATTCTGATTGCTTGACTACGTTGAAACAAAAAGCGCCGTGTTTTTAGAGTTGCTTCACTTATTCACTAAATTCAGTTAACTGTGTGATATTTCTGACCAATATTCGCTGTAAAAATTACAGCTAGCAGAGCTACGTTTGTTATACTGATGGGGAAAAATCTGCTGAAATTCCCCAGAACAAACCTGACTCAGACACCAAACATCAAGAAATCAAAGTCAGATGAAATAAATTAGCTCTTTAACCAGTTTAGTTCAAGGTAAATGGGAGTTTTGACTGAGTTCACTGCTAGTTTTTTTTCTTGCCTGTATAATTCCAACCATTAGGTTGGATGTTTGTCTGAACTGTAATAAGATCGGTGCTTCAGTTTGACTTGTGAGGGTTTATGTCCGTTTGGCTTAAGGCGCTTTAGTTTCTGAATCAGCCTTCTGCCTTCTGCCTTGCTTTGATTTGAATTCATGCTTTTATTTGATTACTTTTTGTTTCCTTCTCCATTTCTCACGCTGCTTTGCATGTCATCCTGACACGCTCACCCAAACGCCCATCTCTCCTAATTCGATTACCCCCCCACCCCACCCATCCTCCCTCCCTCCCTCCATCACACCCTCCCAATCCCGCCTCTCCCCCACCCCTCTCACATCCTCCAATGCACCCCCACCCACCCCCGACTCCTGAGCAGACAGCAGTCTCAGATCGACGAGGAGCATGGGAGGTGCAGCCCACACGACAAGCAAACTCCTCCTATCTGACCTCCCACCTGGCAGCGGACAGGCACGGGGGCTCAGTGCAGGTACACACCCCTCACCTGATCAGCCGGCTGCCCCACCCAGTTTTCATGGGAGTCAGATCTGTCTCACGGATTAAAAAATCTATATATAAGGGAATAAGACACTGAATCTCCGTGGACAGTCTCTGTTCTGTCAGACGTGTTTTTTGTTCCTGATCTGATTTCTCTGCTTTTTATCTCCTTTATTCAGAAAGTCCAGACACTGGGAGATTTCTGAACACAGATTTTGCTGATAGGCTCTTCTAAACTCAAAGAATCAGAATGTTTCGTCTTTGTTTTTGCCAAAAAAAAAAACAAAAAAACTTTAATTTAGAATTTGTCCCATGAAAAAAAAAAAAACATTCAGAATACGGTTTATGATTAATTAGAAATGGCGAATAATATAATGTTGAAGGCATTTCTAACACCTTTGCTGTTTTTGATCACAAGCAAGTGTTTGTTGGTAAATGTTCAACATTTTATATTATTATTTGCATCTAAAGGTTAATCTGATAAAAGCCTTGTGTGTGAGACAGATCTGCAACCACTTTACCTCTTCAGCTCCTTTACCCCTGGCTGGGAAATGGTTTTGTTTTGTTTTTGTTTTGTTTTTTGCTCCACCATATGCATGCCATCTGGTACGCGCCTGCAAAAACACACACACCCCAGATGTTGACAGCGTGACTTTTAGCTTTAGTCGCAGTTGTGTCCCACTTCCCGTCCCACACTTTCCTGATTCCGAGACACCTTTTGCATGGCAGGGTTAACGGGTTGAGATTAGCGCATGCTGTTAACGGTGGCGCCGCACAAAGACCAAGACTTTCTCCAGCTTTGACCAGGTTTAATGACAAAAATAAAGTGAGACGCAAAAACTCCAGCCTGCCGCCCGTTCTGCAGCTCGTCACTCATGTTGATATTATGTAAAAATCTAAAAAAGTCCCCAGTGATAATAAAGGTACAGCATCTGAAGCCTTTGTCTGGATTTTACCAGCTGAAATGTTCTGCTTCAGATCTGATTGGACTCAAGATTAGTAATCTAAATTTTAAACGTGACTTAATAATAATAATGATAATTTTGATAATAACCATTTTGATATGTTTTTCTTCATCTATGAAAAAGAGTTGTGTTATTCGTGCTTATACATGATGGTATTTAGGTTAAACACAAATTATATATAGATAGAGATGACTTTCTACCAAAATCTAACACAGATGGGCTGTTAAGCTGGTGGTAGGCAACCCTGGTCCTCGAGGGCCACCATCCTGCAGGTTTTACTTGTTTCTCTGCTCCAACACACCTGATTTGAATTAATGGCTGATTAACAGGCTTCTGCAGAACATGAAGAGGTGATTTAACCACTGAATCAGGTGTGTTGGAGCAGGGAAACAAGGAAAATATGCAGGATAGTGGCCCTCGAGGACCAGGGTTGCCTACCCCTAGTCTAATAAGAGAGGGCATTATCATTGGAGTCATTTTGAAGTGACTTCATCTACATGTGCAGGAAAAACAAACTTTATATTCTTTGGAATATGAAGTAATTCGTCATAAGTGTCAAATATTCGACAGTAGCTAATTTGTTCAGTCAGATGGAAAACAGAGCAACACATTCTGTCAATCACATTGCCATCAAAATGAAATTATTTAGGGTTGCCAGATTCAAACCTGTTGGAGAATTTTTATTTTATAGACTTAAAGTCCTCCAAGGCTTGTAAAACCTTTAGATTGTTTATAAATCTGACGAGGAAGTTTTAAACTTTAGTTTTTAGTGCAGCTATTCACTGTAAGGAGTCATGAGTTTATTTACTGCAAGACTGGCTTCCTCTGCTAAATCAGCTAAAAGCAAAAAAGGAGGTAAAACATCTTCGATAATCTCACTTTGACTTTATTGCTCGAAGGTTCCTCCTTCAGCTGTGTCCGAGTGCTTACATGTACAATAAGATTGCCCACTATTTGCTTCCATAGCTTGTTTTTCTACACACTAACGTCATAAATATTTTTGAAATGTTTAGTTTTTTTTGTTGCTCTTTTCAGATGCATCACTTTTATCTGCAGGGAGGCAACAATCACAACATTTTCTTATACATGCTTATAATGCAGCTATCAGCAATTCTTATGCTGATGTATAGATTTTACCTGAAAAGATTTTAGGTGTCCATTTTCTCCTAATTTTCAAGTTTTTTTTTTTTTCTTTTTAATGAGGTTCTATTTACTTCATAACTTAGCTGTATCCGTACGTACAGGACCTGAAATACTCCAGGCTAACCCAGTTGAAGGCATTTTTCTGTCCAGACTATTTTGTGTGCAGTAGAGCTTTGTCCGTTGTCGGGTTCAGTCCGGAGTAACACCACTCTGTGCTGCAGGTGGTCAGTTCAACCAACGGGGAGCTGAATGCAGACGACCCTCTGGCTCATTCCAACGCTCCCATACCAACTCAGGCAGAGGTGGAAGTGGTCGACGAGGCCAAGTACGTGTCCGTTCGCCCTCTCGTCCTCTCATCCGTGTCCATCTGTTGCTTCTCTCCACCCCCCCTCTCTCCCTACTTCTGTCCCTGACGTCTCCTTCTCTCCCTCTCTCTCACCACAACAGCCCCAAGCTTCAGCTGTAATGTTGCTCGTCCTCTAGCACAGCGGTCCCCGACCTTCTTAGCTCCACGGACCGGTTCATTATCGGACCGGCCTTTAAAGGTGTGGCAGATAAATACAACAAAATAAAAAGATACCACCGGCATGAAAACAGGGGTATTTTTTAAAACATAATAAAAGTAAATCCAACGTTTCCTCGCAGCTTTGTTAGCTGCGTCATCAACATGAATAACAGCCTCTCCTCCCCTTGATGTTCTCTGTGTTTAAACACGCCCTTCAAAATAAGAGACACCACAAACATAAAGTGCACAAAGAATCCAACTCACCGTAACGCTGAATCAGTGGAGCCCTGAGCCTGTTTCTCAGTAACCAGACCGTCCCATCTAAGGGCTTCCAGAGACGTTTGTTTTTTACTCATTTTGCTGCTTGTGGGTTTGTTTTTAGCGGTAACTGATCACATGACCTAGATAAGCATTTTGACACACATCAAGAGAGAGTCAGAGACGAATCTAGTGGAGAGAATCCGGTCAGTTTTCAAAATAAATGTCCTTCAAACTCTGAAAATTAAAACAAAAAAAATGGAAATACTGTAAGTTAATTGTTCTTTCTGTGGGGCCCGGGACCAAATGATCCACGGCCCGAGGGTTGGGGACCTCTGCTCATACCTGTGCAGCCAAAGAGAACGCTACTTTTTAGCTGGAAAGTTGCCTTTAAAACAAACCTAAACCTGATCCCGTCTTTAATTCTGCCCATATTGATCAGGAAGTGGGACTTGGTCACTTCCTGTTCTTACGTCTACATAATACCAGTGGTCCCAGAATACTACAGTAGACAGTAAAATTATAGTAAAGTACAAACAGGGACGTGCGCCTGAACTAATTAAAAGCAACAGATTATTTTTCCTCTTTAGTTGTCAGCACAATAATAATTTTGAGCTTGATTCTGGGAAGTAGCCACCCCCTTCAGAGGCCGTATTAACGCTCTCAGAAGGGTTTTCTCTTCACGACGAGCTCGTTTAGGTTTCTGCTGACACGATGAGCCGTGCTGTTTGATGTCCGTCTCTTTGGTTCCCCCGTCAAATCGGTCCTCTTTGGTTTGATCTGACGATAAACTACGATGAATGGGGATGAGGCGTTAGAAGCGGCTCGTGTTTGTGTTTTTAAAGAAGCTGCCTCTTCATCAGCGAGCACATTTAGAAACCTAATCTGACATGGGTTTTAAAAATATTAGGGATTTAATGCAGCTTTCATCGTCTATCTATCTGCATTGACAGTTCACTTCCTGTAGTGTCAGCTTGTTTCAACTTGCAGTATTTGGTTCCACAAACTGAACTTTCTTATTGGTAGAAAAAGTTATTTGCACTTACAGGTTTTACTTAAAATTGCTAAATTCAAATTTTGTCTTCATTAAATCATTTTTACAATAAGACTGGATTAATTTTCCCTATAAATTAACCTACAACATTCTCATTTCTCATTTTCTTGAAGCTTAAAGGATTATGGCTTATTTTACATAAATGAACACTTATATATTTAGGCTTTTTTCCTGTGGAATAAAGAGTGCATAATATATGTGACCTGTGCTGGCGAAATGAGTCACAATGAGGAATTTTTTTCCATATTATTTTCAAATTCTCTGTCTTAAAAGCTTCAAAATGATACGTTTGTTGAAATTTGGCGATTTATCTCCTGGCGACAGAAGAAGTCCAGATTAAAAACTCAATTTTTCTTAGTCTAGAACAATGTTATTGGGAATTATATCCTTATATTTAAAAAAGGCAGGCTTCATAATGACCCCAATCATTATATGAAGGGATTTCCCAGCTCTATAGCAACCAGCAGAGAAATGTGGTCAATTTCACAGGAAATAAGGGTTATAAAACAATTACTTCTGAAGACATACCTGTTAGGAAACTCAGATGTAAAAGGTGGATTATATGCTATTTGATCAAATCTCAATTAATGCAAAAATCTATATTTCCACGTTTTTTTTTGTTGTTTTTTTTGCACTGCAGCCCATGCTCGTTCTCATTTTATCAGCACAGGCCACATATGTTTAAAAAAAAAAAAAAAAACATTAATGACACAGTTCACCTGCAGTTATCAGAGATGCTACCTTAAAACCACGGGGGGCACGTCTGTCTGAGCTGATGTAAAATAGTTTGAATTAGATTTTTTGCAGTCTCAGAAATGTTCAATCTGCACTTTTCAAGGATTTATAAAAAGAAAGTAGAAGAAAATTCAATTCCGTTTTTGTCCTTTTTCTTCTTATAACGCAATTTTAGATATTTAATTACATAAGAACTGACAGATTCTGAAAGTTCTACTTCTCCTGGAAAAAGGGTGTAAATTATTTACACATGGGGAATTTTTTGACACAATCATTGACAGAAATAGACAAGAAAGACCAGGCGTTTTAATAAATATATCTATTATTACAAACCTCATAACAAAGCTAACATGGGGGGGGGGGGTCGTCATTTGGAGCCTTTTACTCATCAATTAGTTTCTCGAGGTTTTAACCAACATTGTTTTGTCTTTGTTGTGTGCTGATTTAAAAACCTGGGAGTCCCGCCTGCTTTCCCTTATTTTACAGACTGAAGCTTTTTCCATGAAAATTGGTAGATTGATGGATTTTTTGTTGTTGTTTTTAAACGTATCTCAGACTGAGAAATGGAAATGCAGGATAGATGAATATTAAAATAACAGCAAATCATCAGAAACTGAGCTTTTTTTTTTTTAGGAAAGCCCGTTGTTGTCGTCTTGTATTTACATTTGTCCGGGCCTCTTCGCCAGTTTTGGGTGGATTTTCACCTAAAAGTGGGTCACCGAGCGTCTCGTTTTGTTGACGTCTCGGGTCGACTGGCCGCTGTCCTGATGGAGACACTCGGCTCCAGACCGACATCAGCAAATGTTTAACAAGGTGGCTAAAAAAAAAAAGAAAAAAGGGGGGTTGCACAGTCACAGTTTTAGCACATCAGGCAGAATATTTCATGCTACGGTGTCCTCGTGTTTTTTAGAAATTCCGATAAACACGAACGCCGTAAAAGTGCCGCAACTTTTAATTTCTTCCCCTAATCGCTCCTCTGTTAATCTCTTCAGCCCCCCCTGCGTGTCTGCCCGTCTTCTGTCGTGGTGTGTTTGTGTGCACGTTTTTTTTTTGTTTTTTTTGTGTGGCATGTGCCCAGTCCCCTCCACCTAGCCTTACTGTTATTAATCTCTCTCTCTTTCTTTTCTCTTGACGCTCATCCCTCTCTCCTCCTCCTCCTCTTCTTCCTCTTCCTCTTCTTCTTCTTCTGTAGCTGCGTGAAAATGCTCAACCTGTGGTGAGTCCCTCTCTGCTTGTCCACATCATACTCATGGGACAGGGAGTGGACCAGCCGAGGCCCAGTGGAGTCGCCTCCTAAATTTAACTAGACTCTTCACTGGGAAACCCCAGAAATTAGATTCTCCCCCTTTTTCTGCCCCCTTTTCTCCCCTTCCTTAGTTAAAAACCATCTGATTAGTGAGTAAAACACGATGAAAGGTGCCACGTGTAATATTACTCCTCTGTAATTCTTGAGTGGTTTCTGAAGCCATCGATGAATGAGTCACTCTGAGACGACCCAGTCACTGTCCTATGTCTTGATCCGCAGCGTTTTTTTTTCTCTTGTCTCTGTGTTTTTTAGTTTTTTATTAACTGTTAAGGCTCACCATGTCTCGTGCTTTTTGTGTGCACTGCTGCCGCCTTTCTGAGTAACGCTGATGGGAGCTGAGTAAACACATGGTGGATGGCCGTGTCCTTGATGCTGACTTTGTACTTGTACAGTCTCAAATCTATAGATTTCCTGATATTTTTTTTTATTTTTTAAAGATTAATCTTACATTTTACAGCCAGTTTAAAGCTTGTTCGTTTAGTTTTTGTTTACGCGGAGGCGTTCTTACGTCCACATCAGCGCTAACGTCCGTCTCTGCCTGCAGGTGCTGCTGTTTCTTCAGGCGAAAACGAAAGAAGAACACGCCGAGGCACAATTGACGCCCCCCCCCCGTCCCCTTCCTCTGCACCAGACTGAAACGTTCCTGCCTGTCCGGCTCTGTCAAAAAAATTTTGTGCTTTCAGAAATCAAGATTCCCCCCCTCTCCCTTTCAGAAGTGCAGAGGGCGTCGGCTGAAAGATCTTGATGGAACCGTTCTCCTCTGGGACCGGTAAAACATGGTCTGAGACGGAAAAGACACGTGTCATTTCATGGGAGTCCTTTTCATTTTAGGTTTTTTATTTCCCCGCCCTGACGCTAAGGAGGACGTCCTGCCCGTCACTCAGGCGGACAGGGAACCATCTTGAAAAGGCTCAGCCGAGGAATGTCTTTTTGATTTCTTGTCCTCCACATGACACCCAGAGGGATCTTCTTTTTTTTTTTTCTCTTTTTGTTGTCACTTTTGCCATACGTTCTGCTCCGGTGTCTCCTCTGTGGAACCATGTGACCTTTGACCTGATCAGTGCCGGGTTTTTGGTTTTGGTTTTTTTTGACTGGCAAATCGACTCCCCTCCCCTCCCTTCCATGAATCCCAGATCATGTCACGTCGCCTCTTCAGTTGCTGACTCACTTTGACTCAAAGCCCCGCCCCCCCTTCTTTCGGTCGCTCCTGAATGTAACCCTGACCACGCGAGAAGACGAGAGCCGACCTGCCTCTGCTCACACACACACACACACACACACACACACACAGCCCCAAAGAGCACCGGTCTGCCACTTGCCCCCCCCTCCCTCCCTCCGGAGAGGTCAACCCTGGCGCTGTGATTTGAGCCTTGGACCACAGGCGGCCAGAGACGTCTCCCGCACTGTGTTCCTCGAGGATCGTTTTCTGCTCGCGGCGCCATCGAGAAACACTACGTTCTCTTTTTACTGGCGTGGTTTTTGCTCTTTGTCGTCTTTGTGAAAACGAGCAGCATTCTGACATTTGTAGACGGGGCTGGAAAAACAAAAACAAACAAAAAAGCTAGCTATTTATGCTATTTATCACTTGTTTGCCACTAGTTTTCTTAACTAATTCTTAATTATACACATTGAATGTATGACCAGAGAAGTCAGTTACTTTGGAGCATTTTATAATATCCATTATGTGCATGGGAAGGAAGTTCAATTTAATGTCTGGGGGGGAAAAAAGACGAGACCAAAACTGAGTGGGTTCGTAAACGAGGAGGATGAGGATGGTCTTAAATGTCCTTGATCTTAATAGTGGACTTTTTAGATATAGCTGACATCCTTTTTATTATTATTATTATTATTTTTATTTTTGAGCAACGAAGCCTCTAAAACATTTCTGTCCAATGCCTTAACCCCGATCAACCAACGAGTGGCCGCTGCGTTTTGTCCCCTGGACTGTGTGTGTGTGTGTTTGGGGGATCATCAGAATAATGAAGTCCAATGCCAAGACTGTTTGTAGCTGTTAAAGCAGGTAAAGGCTTCTCCTAACACACTGAAATGTATCCCTCCCTTCCCATTTAAGAATGCAAAGCCAAACGGAAGGTGTGTGTGTGTGTGTGTGTAACCGTGTCAGAGATGCCCCCCCTCCACCCCTCCACCCCCTGACATGTGAAGACCCCCTGTGCTGCAAAACCACGTTTGACGTTGGGACGGCTGCGGAAGAGCTGGATCAGTCTCTCCCGCCCCGAGATGGAACGGACGGACAAAAAAAAAAAAAAGAAAGAAAGCCCCCCCCCTGTCGGTGTGAGCGAGGCACGGAGGGGCCGCCTCCAACACGATGTTCCTTAATGTGTAACCTCCTAACAGAGAAGCGAACTTCAGTACACGCTTTGTTTCCTTCTTGTGCTAATGTGAATTTGTCTAATGCGAGTGAGTTTGTTTGGTGGTTTTTTTCCGCCCCTCCCATTCCAAACAGCCATGGGTTTTATTCTGAGGGGTTAAAAAGTGGGTAAACAGACAAACAAACAAACAAAAAAGCTTGAGATCATTACTGCACTACATACGTTGACCCAACTTTCCCTGGACTTTTAACGTGCTTTTAACTTTATTTTTAGTCGCCTCGTGTTCTAGGCCTTCCCTACAGGGTGCAGGGAAATACTTTGTTTGTTTTTTTTTATCTTTACCTGCTCCGTTTTATTTTATTTTTGTGTGCCATTACACCCTCCACTCCACCCCTTTTTTACCTCTACACACACACACACACAGGTGGAGTGTCAGATTTGGCGTTTTGTGGACCTTGATGAGAATGTCTCGTATGTCGCAGTGAGTCAGTACAGAAAACTGCTTCTTCTGTGTATTTACACTGTATAGCCTTTTTAGTTGTTGTTTTTTTTTCTCCCTACCTTTTGACATGTTGGTTTCTCTGAGGCCGAAGTTATTGTATTATCAAAAGTACTTGAATTTGAAAATCTATAGGATCTTTTTTTTTTGTTTTGTTTTTCTTGTTGTTGTTCAGAGTAATTCCAGACAAAAGGATTTGAGGGGAGCGATGGGGCGGCGGGCTGTTTGAATGACAGGTGTTCGTTTCCGTGGTGATTCTCGGGCCGGCTGGTGAGGGTGGGAGTGGCTGAGGGATCCTGAGCCGGCGTGTCATGTGACATCGGCTGCCTTGTCGTTCTCTCCACCAAGCCTCAGTGATCGAGACGGATATCGAGAGTAAATAGCCGTCAGTGCCCCCCCCCCCTCCTAACTGAATTCCCTCCAGTGCCATTTCTGAGACTACTACTAACCTAACCCCATGCCTTTTTTTTTGTTTTGTTTTTTTAAAACCTGTGCCAGGAAATTCTGAAAGATGAATGTCCCCCCCACCCCCCACCCGGTGTCCTCGGCGAGTCTCCTTTAGTAGAAGCAGCAGAGCAGCACGGCTCCGCGCCGTACCGGCCAGTGTTGCACACCGTCACCGAAAGTGTTCAAAGCGTCCTTACCATTTGTCTCCTACTTTACTTTATTGTTTTATTTTTAATTGTTCGTCAAAGCGCCTCAAAAGGAGAACAACCCGACCCCTCCGCACCCCCCCAAGCGCTCATTCGGACCCAGATTGTCGTCGCAGAGTTGGATCTGTTGACCCCGACCGTCTTTTAAAAGCGTCCTCCTTGAACCGCGGGTCATCTCGTTCTGAGCTGGTGTATATATATATATATATATATATATATATATCTATTACTGGGATGTATTTACTTTTTAAGTCTGTGAGCGTCTTGCAGAGCGATATAGGAGAACTCTGTCTGCATGGCTTACCTGGAGACCGCGAGCGGCCTCTGCAGCGAATCTGTCCCACGTAGGGCTCTTATACTGTTGGATCAGTGAGACGTTATGGCTTCCAGTCCTCCACGTGAGAAGACTTCTTTTAACGTCTTTTTTTTGTGTTTTTTTTTTTTTTTACAGCCCCTCCTGGTTCATTTCAGTCGGAGTTGTGTTTATGGCTTTGGTCGTGCCTCTGTGTGTGTGTGTGTGTGTGTGTGTGTGTGTGTGTGTGTGTGTGTGTAACCCATTCCTGTGTGCGTCACAGCTGTGTAAATCAAAGCAAAGGAACGCTGAAGTGTGACTCGACGGCTTTTAGGTCTTTTTTTTGTTGGGTTCTCTGGCACTTTTTCCTCGTTGCTGTACTGTAGAGTTCTGTTTTGATTTACTGTATTTTGTTTTTATTTTATTTTTTGTTTTGTTTTTTCTTCTTTGAGGGAGAGGTGTAGGGGTGATATTACTGCAATATTGTGCTGATTATTTGAACTGTAAATTGTACAGAGTTCACAGCTGTAGTCTTCGTTTGGGGATTTCTATAAAAGAAGTATTCTCAGATTTCTGTTCTCCGACTGTGGAAATCAAATTGTACAGCTCCAAGAATCTATCCTCCCCTCTGCTTTTTTTATTTTCCTTTTTGTTTTTGTTTTTTTTAGAGCTCTGATTAAGAAAAATCCTTAAACTGTAAATAAATGTTATTGTGTTGAAATATGAATGTCACTTCAAAAATGTATGATGAGTTAGTTTAAGGGCTTCAAGAATGAAGGACCCACATCCTTTTTTTTTTTTTTCTTTTTTTTTTATGGTTTCATAGTTTTAATTTGCCGGAAGATAAGTCCTTTTTTTATCTGAGATGACTGTTCCCTTTTTTTTTTTTTTTTTTTTTGTTCATGGATTTCTACAATAGTGTCTCTCACATGAACCTTACACAAATCAATTTTTATTCCCTCCACTCCGAAAGGGAAACTCAAATTTGCACCCTTTTTAATGTAAAATAAAAGATCTCTCCACCTTTCACGACTGTCTTTTTTTTTTTGTGAGCCTGTGCCATCGATCTGCTTCCCTTGAAGGAATGCATATCACCCGCCACCTCACATGGCAGAGTTTTAAACCAAGTTCTACGTAGGATTTTTTTTTTTTTTTTAAAGTCATTTTGGTCAAACATTGTGAGGTCTGAGGGACCGTACTCTCAGCTCTACATCAATTTGTTTTCCCAGAGTTATCCAATGATTCATGAGATATTTTGCTAACACAAACAGGCAAAAACATCAGTCCTTTGACCTTCGATGACAGGCGGTAAATAAAGATGGTATGGAAGAAAAGCTGTTCAGGGCTATTTCCAGGGCTTCTCTAACTTTAATCATGAAGCTTTAATTATTATTATTGTAATGTACAAAACAATTAAATTAAATTAGGGAAGTTTTGAAACGGGGACATGTTTACAAATCATATAAATTTAGACATAACTTTTATTGAACCTCTAAGAGAAGTCATTTAATAACTTATAACTTAGGGGTGTTTTGACCAGTAAGAGTCAATTTGCCTCCATTTATTTTTAAACGCTGCTTTAGTTCAACTTCCTCCTTTAAATAATTTATATATTGAACTTATAGGTTTGTCACAAATGTAACATAATTGTTGGAGAAGTTGAAACAAGACTTTTTGGTTCATCTCAAAAGCTTGATTTATCAATCAAGTTTATTTGTATAGCACATTTTAGCAACAAGCCAGTTCAAAGTGCTTTACATCCAAAAAAAACACAAAAATAAAAACATACAGTCACCAATTGGGAAACCAGTAGCAAACATCACATTCATCAATACACATCGAATATGTTGGTCAATGTTCCATTTATTTTTAGCCTTGATCTAACGGAGCTCAGTTTGTTCCATCTGCTGATTTATGATGTCAAACAGAGAAAAACATAACATTTAAAATGAAATGATAAAGGTTATAGGACTTCTGAAGACATACCTGTTTGAAAACTCAGATTTAAAGGTAGATTAGGAGGATTGTGGGCTATTTTAGCCACCAGGATGGCAAGTGTCAGCTCTTCATGAACTCATTATTAAACAAATCTCAATTTGCCACAATCCCTACAGCCTGTGCTCATTTTGACTCATTATGTCAACAAATGGTGAATAGACTGTACTGTTACAGCACCTTTCTAGTCAACCAGATCACTCAAAGCTGAATAAATCAGTCTATAGAGTCTAATCAGTGCTTTAAACTCCATTCATACGCTGATGCGGCTCATCAGTGTCATTTCCGTCCTCCCGCCAGCAGGGGGCGCTGAAGGCCGCGGGGCGCTGCTGCTCCTCGGCCTGTAACGATAAACATCCGGTCCCCTTTTGTTCCGGTTCTCTTCTGCCGGTCCGAGCCGATATGGTGGGTACTCAGAGGGAGCTTTTCTCTGCAGTTTTCAGCACAATCCTCCTCCATCCTCGGATCCGCTCGCTCCTTCAGCGACTCCGGACGACTCGAAGTGTTTATCTGTGTTTGTTACAAACAGGCCCGAGGCTAAGACGGGACATTAGGCGGCGGGCGGCGCAGAAAAACACCGACTATTTACGTGACGACATGTTGCTGCTTTTTGTTGTTTTATTCGCCTCAAAAAGTCACCAGAGAAAGTGGCAAGAGGACGGCGTGTCTCAGAAGTTTTATATATTTAGATGTTTTACACAACAACTAATAAAAGCTGCCGTGACGACTTAAAATCTGTATAATTGACGCACATTCAGGTGTCAAACTGCTAATTGCTAATTTTTTTTACGAGGTACATAGCATTTACGCACGTCTTTTAACTCCTTTTAAGCAGAAGTTGTATTTAACATAAAAGTGTTTACAGTTTAATCACCTATTTGTGGTGAAACCAGCAGGTTTCCTCCTGTGCAGCCTGTTCTTTAAGTTGTATTTGAATTTTTTTCCTCTCCTTGTTGTGAGAAGTCAGGAGATAATTTTTTTTTGTGTTCAGGGGCGAGTCAGGACCAAGACCGTGAAGAAGGCCGCCAGGGTCATCATTGAGAAGTACTACACCCGCCTGGGCAATGACTTCCACGTCAACAAGAGGCTGTGCGAGGAAATCGCCATCATCCCCAGCAAGCCGCTGCGCAACAAAATTGCGGGGTAAGGTGGGGAGGTTTGGCCTGTGTTTGTTGACTTTTTGTTGGTGTTATTTGTTTATTTTCGTTCCTTTGGGCTGCAGAGCGAGCTGATGCTCAGCAGCAGCAGCAGATGAGTGTATCTTAAATGATGACGACTTTCCTTTTGTACGTGTAGCTCTTTGCAACCGTCGAGTCACCCTCGGTTTGTTGAGGGATGCGTCTGAGTCTGAGCAGACCTTTGTCGGGTCCTAAAATGACAAATTTGATCTCAAGAGAACAAAACCAGCAGCTTCCACCCACAACAAGGGAGCTAAAATAGAAAAAATCAGCTTGAAGTAGTCGTCGTCCTCTATCTGTCTCTCAGGTGATTGTAGAGGAGTTTTGGCCCACTCCTCTCCATCCACGACAGCATTTCAAAGAAGTTGGGGTCTGGACTGGACCATTGCGACGACCTTGTATTTTTGTTTGTTTGTTTTTTAGCCGTTCTGTTGTAGATTAGCTGCTCTGTTCAGGATCACCATTTGGTCCGAGCAGCTGTCGGACAGATGGCCTCACATTTGATTGTAGAATATCTTGGCCTACAGAGGAGTTGGTGGTTGACTCAATGACCACAGGATGTCCAGGTCCCGCGGCTGCAAAAGTAGCCCAAATCATCAGCGCTCCACCACTGTACCTGACAGTTAGTATGAGGTGTTTGTGCTGATTTGTTGTGTTTAGGCTTTACAAACATGACCACTGCGGCTGTGGATCAGTGGTTAGAGCAGTTGTCCTCCAATGAGAGTCAGAGGTTTGATTCCTGGTAGCAGTCACATGTCGAAGTGTCCCCGGGCAAGACACTGAACCCCTCTTTGTCTCTGATGTGTCCCGTTTGTGTATAAATGGAGTTTAAAGCACTGATTAGACTCTATAGAATGATGTATTCAGATTATCTTTGTAGAGATGTAGCAGAGGGCTGTATGAATGTGTGGACGGGGAAATGAGGGCACAGATTGTGTTGTAAAGCTCTTTGAGTGGCCTGATTGGCTGGAAAGGTGCTATATAAGAACAGTCCATTTACCTGGGTCTCGTGGTTCATTCAGAACCCAAGTTGTGTCAACAAGTCAAACTTGTTCAGCGTTTCTCTAATCGTCCTGTCATGAACTTCAACCTTCTAACTGAGGCCGCCTGAGATGGAGCTCTTGTTTTTTTTTTGTTCTCAGTATTGCAGTCTGACATTGGGGTGAACTTGCTGAGATGTCCACTCACAAATAGATTGGCACCTCTCCTAAATGTTTTCCTTGTGTGAATAACCTTTGTTGCAACTGAACGACGGACTCCATGTTGTTTGGAAATGACCTTTAACCCTCCTCACATTGATAGCCAGCAACAGCTGCTTGTCTTTCCTCCTTGGCATTGGGTGAACACACACCCACACACACGCTCCAGAGCAACATGACTATTTGATTCGTAGCTGCTTGTGTCTCCGCTGTGAGACTTGGTGAAAGTGTTCAGTGTATAATATAATAAGTCGTACATAAATATTGTAACTCCCAGTGCCGCGTTCCTACACATGAGGTTCAGCGCTTGAGCTTTTTGTTTCTTCGTGAAGTCCATCAGATCGGTGGCTGACTGAGGAGGAACTGTATTTAAGCATTTCTGTAAAAAAGCTGTCAAGGCGCCGCTCTTATCGCTCACAGCTCAGTGTGGGTCAGACGTTCGTGCCGTTTCAGTTTGTTTGTTTTTTTTTCCCCCCAGGTACGTGACGCACCTGATGAAGCGCATCCAGCGCGGTCCCGTCAGAGGCATCTCCATCAAGCTGCAGGAGGAGGAGAGGGAGAGGAGGGACAACTACGTGCCCGAGGTCTGCTCACACAAAGCGGTTTGACCGAAGCATGTTATGTACTCCGCAAGAACGGACAGATTGGTTTGGGGCATTTCATACTTCCTGTGAAAGTGGAGCACAACCACTCTCGTGTTTCTTCTTTCCATGAATTATCAGCCATTTGCATGTCTTTTAAAGACAAAGCCTGTTTTGCTTTTCAGCATTAAACCAACTTTAGATATTTGACTTCTTGTGAAGTACGTAGCAGCCTTAATTGGTTTTAATGTCGCCATAGTGAGGAAGCAGGAAGCTCATTTGTCGTTTCTCATTCTGTAGATTTCCGCTCTGAACCAGGATCTCATCGAGGTGGATCCAGACACAAACGAAATGCTCAAGATGCTGGTGAGCATTTCTTCCACATCCAAAAAACAAACTTTGTAGTCAGTGGTACACTAGCATTGTTCATGTTATCACAAAGATAACGGGTGCCATTTTAATTCTTATGCAAACACTGAACAGGATTGTGAGTTCATGTCATAAAGAGATAGTTCTGTCAAATAGTACATGATCAGCTGTGAGAGTATGGAGGAAGAAGTCTTTGTCCAGGCTAGGCTAATGGTTAGCCAATCTACCATACAGCTGTGAAAGAATGTCACATTAGCTAATATTTAAACCTCTACACTTTTGCAGTTTGTTTAATGTGTTGAACACAGCTGGGTCATTTACATACCAAGGCTGCTGAATGTTTCTGCTGGGAGTTGAGTGAACTTGACACCCAGCAGCCTCCTCATACACACACACACACGTGTAGATCTGCGTAGTAACATGCTGTCATGCAGCAGTGCAGTAGTTTTATTATTAGCGTTCTTTCACTCCAGGATCTTTTTTAGTTAGCCAAAGGTTTCTTTCTCCATACTGTCACAGCTGATATGGTACTAATTATTGAGAACTATTTGTGAAACATCACTTTAAAAAGAATTGAGAAACTTAACCTTCAGAAATGACTTATTAGTTTGTAATTTTTTTTCTTTCCTCCCCCTTGTAGGACTTCGGTGGCCTCTCCAAACTTCAGGTCACTCAGCCAACCATTGGAATGAACTTCAAAACTCCACGAGGACTATAAAGTCATGTTGGCCACAATAAAGAGTTATTAAACAAGGACCCTTGTCCTTTTTTTGTTTTTTTAAACCCAGAAAACTTATCTCCCTGTGCACACAAGCCCTTACAAGTGTGTTTTGGAGTTTAGAAAGTAAGCATGCAAAGCATGGTTTTCTGTAAAAATTTCATCTCGTCCAGGCTAAACTTGGCCACCCTACGAAAGAAGCTTATTTTAGCTGCTGCTTATATTGGATTTTAATCTACAGTAAAATATCTGAACAGCTCAAACCTAAAACACCAAGAACCCTGATAGAGTGCTGGTCCCCCCTCTCTAAAAACTGCTTTACAAACAACTTTACTGTCCAATAATCATTCCCATCAAAATGCATCTGAGATTTGTTAGTAGACTTCAACTAAAGATGGCTAGACAATAAGGAACTGTTAAGAGTTTAAGGTTTTTAACCATTTTACTCTAAAGTTTAGGAAGAAATTGGGTCACTTCATTTGAATAAAGCCCAAAAATGCAGCAATTAATTTTAAAAACATAATACATCCTGACAAAATGTTTAGTTAGCAGTGGATCTTAGAGCTTGAGAACTAAAACGCATTAAGAGCCCAGACACGACATAATGCTTAAACACCTTTATTGTGCCCAATCTGAACAAACTCCACAACTGTTAAGTAGCAGCAAACTTGGCAGACCACAATGAGGTAGACTTTCAAAACTCTAAAAAAGCAGCTGGGCTAAAGGACAACAAGCTCAGCATGACAAACCTAATGAAGAAAGTAAAGACACGGAGTCTTTGGCACACAGCTTATTATGCATTTACGTCCAACTGGAACAGGAAGGCAAAAATCGGATAAGATAAGAAAGCGAGGGATCGTTTACAAGGGGTCTACTCAAGCTCTGAAAGAGAATTTATCAGCTAAGTGGAAGTTCTTACATCCAGCAGGAAACGCGCTGTCCCCTGCTGACGTACAAGGTGATTAAAACACTGCCACCTCTCCACACGTGCAAATTAAAAAGTGGGAAAGAAAAGTGACCAAATAAATCCAGTTTCAGTGGCGTCCATCAACTGGATTCCCCAGCTGAAACCTATCCAGTAGTACTGATACAAATTTAATAACTAGATCAAAGCAAGTTAAAGTAGTACATCCAACATTTGTGCCCATTCAGTTGAAATTTGGGAGGGCAAATTAAAAAAGAAAAACAAAAAGAGCCACTGAAAATGTCTGAGAAAAAAAAATAAAAAGGGGTTTTCCCATAAACAGCCACTTGGTGTAATTGTTCAAAATTTTCATGTCTTGACTTAAAACCGTTTGTTTACAAATTAGTAAAAAACTGCGTAAAAATGTCTGAAATGCGACTGGTTAAATGAAGCCCAACATTCAACTCCCAAAAGTAAGAAACACCAGCTGGCTTGCACAGGAAACCAGATGCCAACTGGGGTAAGGGGAGGGAAGAGGGGGAGGGGAAACTAAAAATTTAAAGGCACTGTATGGCATTTGCCAATGAATGGCAATGAGACTTGCGTGATTGCTCTTCACTATGCAACGCATGTAAACGAAAAAAAAAAAGTAAATAAATAAGAAAAGAAAAAAGGCATTTTCGTCCACATCTTTATGTTAGGCTGACTCCCATCATGGTCTGGCCACAAGTCAGAAAATGCTTTTAGTGTGAAGGGCCCCTTGTTTGTTCCTAACAAGGTCACTGTGCATAGTGCCACTGTGAACAACAGCAAAAATGTAGCAAGTGCAAAAGTGAACATTTTCTACAGTGATATCCCCAGTGCCTGGTGGAGTGCCATGGTGCCCTCGTGCAGAGGGATGCCCAGCACACGTGCTCTCCTCGGCGGGCAGCCTCACCCCATACGGGGGCTCTTCCTTTGTCCTTACAGACCGTCTGGATCCCTCCACTCTAGCTGGAGTCCCTGTTCTTCTGGTTGCGCATGAGGGGCCGATGGTTGCTCAAGATGTCCATCGAGTGCTGCCAGTGCCAGCAGGAGCGGCAGTAGTACTTGAAGCAGGCCTGGGTTTGGGGTCAGAAACCGTGTCAGTGGGGAAAAACCGTCACTGAGAATCAAGTCTCATGTCTTCAAGTTACTTTCAACGAGCTCGACTCCTGTAATCTCTGACTAGAAACTAAAGTTGTTCCTAAACCTTGAGAAACTCTGAATACTGCTCAGCTTCTAACATGACAAATGAGCACAAACAAACATAAATTCACCTTCAGCAGCAGGTCTTAAAAATGCAAAAGATAACCCTGACAAATAGTATTTTAGCACCAACAAGGTGATTTCCAAAGATCTATTAGCTGAAATAGAGTGTCAGGAATCTATACTTTAAATATGGCAAAAAAATATTTGAAACTTAACCAAGTAGTCATTGCATCAGCCTGAAGTGCTTAAATATAAACTTGTTTCCATATGGAACCAAAAAGCTTTGTGTCCTGATTAATCAAACATTCTTCAACAAACAATGGAAACTGCACCATCATGATGAAGCAGGAACTTGTACAGACCTGGTCTCTGCAGAAGAAAGGCCCGGGCTGACGAAGGCAAACCTGACACATGGAGTCCTCCAGGTACGGGTCGATCTGAACCTGAAAGAAAAACCACAGCCCTCAGCTAGAACGACTGACGCTACGACACCTGTGATACAGATACAAGTTGGTTGCACTAATAAAACAAGGGAAAACACACAAACTCACTTACGATTAGTAAAATATCCCATCTTACCTTCTTGGTAAACTTGGGTGTTTTAATCTCCACAAACGCTGCGCACACAGCCTTCAGGTAACTGCGCTGATTGTTGAAAGTGACGCGCCCCGATCCTGCACAAGAATCCAGTAGAGTGTAAAGCAGTGCTGCTACAACTCAACCCTTCGGCACAGACGTCCTGACGGACATGGCAGCAGCGTTACCTATGGGATACTTGTGTTTGTCCGTGTCGATGCCAGCATACATGACCCCTCCGAACAGGTCGTTCATGATGCTGGCCAGGGCCTCGGCGTTCAACATGCCGTGCAGAGCGCCGACAAACACAGTCTTACTGGGGTCCAGACGCTGGGCGGGGCAGCGCACGTAGTTACTGTCAGAGATCACCCAGGGAATCACCTGCACCTGTAGCAGGAGACATGATTCAGCTTTGGTCTTCATGTGAAGACTTCAACCTTAATGTCGTGTATAGGTTATAATGCTGTAATCTGCAGGAGTCAGATTCTCATGTTTGTAAAGCATCGAAAGCTATAAGTATTTGAGTTCTGCAAAACAGTCAAATTCATTTTTTAAAAAGTTTTCCTTTGTTTTAAAATTTCACGAATTTCCATGCAAGACAAAAAGGACCAAGGCTATGAAAAGGTTGAAATGCACACATGTGAATCCTATAGTGACAGGTACACAGAATCACCCTCATTTCACACAAAAATAGGCCACAATTTAAAAAAACAAAACAAACTACTTTTATTAATAATGTCACTAATCTCACAAGTGATCCGTCTTCATCCTCACCTGCAGCCATAGTGGTTTCACCTCAGTGAAAGTTTGCCAAAGAAAATGGATGAGAAGCAGTCCATACAAAGAATAGCAGCACAACCTTTTGTGTTCGGACACTTGAAAAGCAGATTTTCTTTTTTGTTAGCACAACCGTTTTAAATCAGAAAATTCACCGTCAATCCTTGAAGACAACTAGTTCTGTTTTCTTTGCTCAATGAGGAAACAGAAGCAGCACATGATTCACTTTAAGACAAACAATTGACCCATTTTCCAGTTTAAGCTGTGGCATGCATAACACTTGGATCTTTGAAGTGGCTACAATCGATAACGTGACGGGGCCTCACATCTGATTTAAGTGATAATCAGGGACCAGCACATGTGATGCAGTTTAATTTTCTGGAGTTTGTCCAAGTAAAGCTTAGATTACTGCATGTAAATCAAGTTGCCAGTTTGCTTTGATACAGATCCATCATGACTCTGAAAGGTTTCTTTTGCTCCAATATTCCTAAATGCTACAAATCAAAAAGCCATTTCATTCTGATGCTACAGAGCAACACTTTCACGTTTCTACTCACATCCTTGCATCGCATTCTGCGGCTGGACATCTTGAAGTAGTACTCCCTGTTGTCCTCTGGGTGAAAGGGGTCCTGGGAGCACGCTTGAAGCAAAGCCCGCACAGATTTCTCATTCTCAAACACCAGATAAACATAGCCTAAAGACATTGAAACAGTTTTAGTGACGAGAAAGAAAACTTGAAATGATTCACAAAATTTAATAATCCTAAAAGTCGAACCAAACTTCCCACTTTAGCCAGACTAAGTTTATAAAAAATGTTATTGCACAAAGTAAGGAGTTCATATGATGACAGCACAAAAAGAAAAAACAAATTCCATAAATTCAACTTCCACCTATAACAACAGAGGATCAAACCCCTTTTTTAAAGCTTAGGCTCATCAGTGCCAGCCAATAATGTTAACAGGCAAAACGCTGACAACGAGTCAGAACACCAGCTACTACTGGGAAGAAAAATGTTAGGAACATTTGTCCAAAACTTATTTGCAAGCCCCTGGATGAAAACCGTACCAAACGTTTCAAAATTGTTGGTTTGGATCCAGCTGACTAATTATTGCGACAAGCGATGGGTGAAAGGGAGCAGTTGTGTTTTGGCCCAAATGTTAAACAATCTTTAGTAAAACAATGTCCTTATAAATGACCCCTGCAGTACAACAATGCAAGCACACCTTTTAAAAGACTCCACATCTTTCCCAACCTTTAACAAATGTTCATCTATGTGACAAACTGCACAGATTCCTTTGTATTGCTGACTCTTTAGCTCAGCTCAATCCCTGCAGGAGTTTTGGTCAGTCTCAAGCACTTTGGATCGCCTTGCTGCTGAAAAGTGCTATATAAATAAATTTCACTTCATTGACTTTTGTCATCTTTTGCAATGATACAAAAATTGTAACTGAGCCAAAATAAATAAATCAAAGGCAGCCATTTTCTGCCATTTGACTCAACCTTGTGTTAAACCAAGGATTCATAATAGTAGCCAAAATAAATCAAAATGTCTCACATTTCTGTAAACTAGTACAATTAATGTTTTACAGTAAAATACTCCTCACATTATGTCACTCCTAAAAACATATGAGGCCTACAGTCTTAAGTTTAATAATTTTCTAAAATCAACAGTAAGTGAAGAAAACCACTAAATTTGTATGCATAATTTGTTTTAACATCTAAACTTACTAGTTAAAAATTGATTTTTTTTATTTTAAACACAACTAAAACATTTTGAAAAAAAAATCTGGTCATGGGTAACATTTGTCTTTGCCCAAACTTAATATATTATCAGTGTAACTTCATGGAGAAAAGTGTTTGACAAAAAGCCTTTGAACTGATCACATCCGTTCATTAGGTCACCAACCCAACCTATAAAGAACTACAACTTTCAGTATTCAGCACAAGGTTAATACGATGCTTTTTTTGCCAACTACCTGCTACAACCACCATGTTTTATGCTCCTCGTATGCCCAGGATCACCATTTTTTAAGGCTGCCTGAGACCGGCAGTTCAACCATGCAACGTGCTCACCACAGTGCCACCCTAAAACCAAGGAGGAAAAATGTAGCCTACCAGCTCGTCGTTACCTTTAGCCACATTACCTTTAGGAGGGCAGCGAGGATGCTTCCCATCCTTACCTGGCCACTCCACAGTCAGAGGGCCATAACCACTGAAGGTGTTGATCAGACCAGCTGCAATAAAGAACACGAGGACAACACGCAAACATGGATGAATTAAAATCAGATCATTTTAATGACGTTAGCTGTAAGATTTAGAATGCGTGGGAACAATGTAGGTTAAGATATGCACGAATGAACATTGTCATGATCGAGATCTTGCCATTTGTGGCTGTAGCACTTGCTAACTTTTCCTTTTTAAATCATGGCTTAGTTAGTGATGTTGGAGGATTTTAATTCAACTAAATGAGTCAAGTTACAATAAAAAGGTGTCAGGGTTTTGCTATAACAGGTATGTCTTAATACAAAGGGACTATGATAAAAAAACATTTCTGCTAGAGTTACAAGAATAAATCCATGCTATGCAGATACGCAAGCATAAATCTAGACGTGTCCATATTTTACTATAAAACGCAGGCAAAGAGCACATTTCTCAGAACCATTGTTCCTGTGAAGACAGCAGACAGTACCTTCAGTGATGTCCCAGGGCACGCCACCAAGAAAGACTTTGCAGGAGTAAATTGGATCCTTGTTGTTTCTGGGAGGCAGCTGACCACTCCAAGTGAATGTGGCTTCATTCACAGCTGATCAGAGCGGAAAAGGGAGTTAGTGAAAGTTTCCATTTTTAAGAATCTTAAAAAAAAAAAAAGGCAAGTTGAATGTGATGCAGCAGAACCTGCAGCCTGTCTGTGCAGACGGGCCTCCCTCTCAATGCTGAACGCATCATCCGACTGGTCTAGTAGCTCCGAACCCGGCCACGGAGAGCCAGCACGCCAGCGGCGGGAAATCGTTGAGGAGGCGGGGCTGGCACCGGATGGTGGGGTCAGAGGAGAACTAGTGTCCTGAGGGTCCAGACGAGAGCCCAGCCTCAGCAGATCCTTCTGCATGCTTGATGACAGATAAGGCAGGGGAGGGGAAATCCGCAAAGTTGACTGCAGAGGAAGACAGATCCAGACACGGCCAATTAAAACCTCTTTAAACCAAGGAGCAGAAGTTGAACCAATTCTTTGAGATCGTGAATAGGTTCTGCAAATCAGATATTGGTCTTGAATTGAATGGAGCAAAAAGTTATCATTTAAATTTTGTTACACTAAATCCCTAAAACCTGACTCATTTACATTTCTTAAAACTAGTACTCTTGAAACTACATGTTTAACAGGAAGAATTATTTGAATCCAATGTTATATTTTCCTTTTAAACTTACAAAAACAAAACCAATTTAACTTTGTCAACTGGTCCTAAAAAAAGCAAATTAGCAGGCCACTTCATTAATACAAGAAATAATTATTTCATTTGTAAACACATGACTACAGTTAATTGTTTAAGTGTAGGATATTTTTAACTTCCCCTTCAGTGTGTAAAGCTAAGGCCTTTCCTACATTTTTATCACAACAGCGGCCTTTGAGATGTTAACAGATCTGCATCAAGTATGAGACGACAAACATTTGTTTAATAAAACTTGTTCAATGCACATGTCTATTAAACCCTAAAATGTGTATAACTGAGGAGAAAATGCACTTTCAGTGGTCTTTGATTACGCTGCAAATGTCAAACTGCTGCCAAAGGTGTTTTTCCCCTAAAGACGCTCCAATAAGGATATCCCCAGAGTGCAATCATTTATGTGCCGTGTCAGCAATTATTCTGCCAACAAGTCAAAGACTGAATTCAACCATGTGCTCTTCAGCAGGCTGGACATAACTGAGCACAGGAGTACTGGATAGGACTGACGCACGTGTGTTTCAATCAGCTCTTGAAGCATTTATGTGTTGGAATACAGTCTTCATTCATTTAAATATTGTTTGAGTTGTAAAAGGCACTGTGAACCCATTGTTTACAAATCAGCAAATTTAAAAAAAAACATGACTGGAAATGAACAGGAGTAAAAGTGTTGCTAACATTAAGATTTATTCAACTTACCTTACATGAGAACATTCCCCTGTTTATTCTGTCAGGGCAGACAGAAGCCTTTATCATCAAATCAATTTGCCCATTTTAAGAGCTGCTTAATGTAAACTGCTATTGGGTTCACTAATACTTCCTGAACAGGTTTTACATTTAAAACTTATCAGTGGAAAGCTTTCCCAATGATTACTGTATAGAGTTAAGTAAACTTCCAGAAGAAGCCATTTTAGCAGTGCTTTATTTAAAGAAGCTCAATGAAATTGTGTCCAAATGCTTTAACATATTAATCTAGTGCATCATGAATTACTGTAATGATCTTAGTGCAATAACTGAGCAGAAAACAAGTTGACAAGATGTGTTTGAAAAACCAAATTAAGATGAGCCAGTTGCTACTGCTTTGCACATTTACCCATTATATTTGCATGTTGATGGGTAGCAGTTTGTAATATTAGGCACTGAAACGAACAGGAGCTGGAGGTGTGCGTCTTACCAGCATGTCACAGAGGTGATCTGACCCAGAGCTAAAGCCACTGGTCTCAGAGTCTTCAGGACTGCTGGAGCGAGAGTCCAAGAAAGAGCTGGAGTCCAGTCGGTTTGCCATCCGCGCTATGCCTGGGAATTTCTCCAGAAAGTCAGCAGTCATGCTCATGGACTCATGGGGCAAATACCCTGGGGACTTTCCAAGGATGCTACTGAAGGGGCTGTTCAGCATACCCAGCACTGAGGGAAAAGGACGCATTTACAGTATTACCAAGAAAGCTTGCTGAGTCTACAGAGCTGTATTGATTCGTCAGCAGGCAAGCTGCACAAAGTTTTTCAAAGTTCAATCTCTCAAACTAAAATGTTTTATGCCACTGGATGAGCCAAACAAAGATGGATTGTGCTGAATTTACAGTTTCACATTGATTTAGCTTGGTTGCAGCCTCTCATTTTGAGCTGGAGCTCTGCAAATAAGCTTGTAGAAGAGGCTACCTTACACCTCCACCAAAAGGAGCTCAAGTCCTTTTGGATCAAGCATTTCCAGTTTCACATCAGATATCTTGACCACAGAAGCTAGACATCATTAACTGCAGCAAACTTACTGCGGGTCGGTTCATCGGTCACCTTTGCCAAACCAGTTTAACGCCTACAAAGCAGTTCATTTAGTATCATTTTTACTTCTAATAAGTCAACAGTGCCAGGTACGTAATGTAATCTGGTTCATAACCATGAAGAGGAGACTGAGGGGGATTATTCAGCTGTAGACTGCATTCAAAGCTTTGTCCCACTTTACTGCAGGCCCAGTTTAGACGCCAGCTTGGTTTAGACACGTAGTAATAAGCCTTCACGCCTACAAATGGGGTCAGAACAAATGAGGGATCCTTTTAATTGGTGGTACCTCCCTGAAGACAAGCACTCAAAACAGATAAAAATGTCAGAGTAGTGCAGTCTCCTTTCATCAATATCTATGCTGTGGAACTAATCAACAGGTTATAAATAGGAGATAAAAAGCAGATCTACTGGCTTGTTTTTGTGCCTGCTGGCTTGGTATAGACGCAGCTAAGCAAAACTGCCACATCATCCTTCCTAACAAAGCTACAGCCTGTTCCCACACAATGACAGATAACTGTTAACCAATCGTACAAATTTACACATTAACTAGGGTTACACATAAAATACATACATCATAAAGTCCACCAAGTACAAATAAAGTGGGTCATAAGAACCTCCGACTATTAGAGGACTACCGTCAAGCAGAATGAGAGCAAACAGAAAACAGAGCCACGTTCAGGTAAACGGGACCTCTGGTGCTTACCAGAGGACGAGCTGGTCTGAACCTGGGACAGGGGTGTGCGCGTGTCGCTCTCCTGGCTGCTCCACGGTCTGTCCCAGCTCGACAGGCGGAGAGAGTGGAGGCCGAGGCCCAGGTCTGTGACGTCCGTCGGGCTCCTGGATGAAGGCATGTCCTGGGAGCCGGGCATGCCCCCACAGTTGGGAAAAAGCATCCTCCTGCTGCCCACCGCAGCCCGATCCGACTCTTCTGGATCCAAGATCAAGTTAAAAGACGCGCAGCAAAAAGAAGAGAAAAAAAACAAAAAGGGAAAAGAAAATAGAAAAGCGTTAGCCCAAACTGTTGTGTCAGTGCATCTTACAAAGGAAATGACAGAATAACGGCTGCTGACACATTGTTTGGAGAGAAGACTCATCTGAAAAGAAAACTCCCCTCATCGACTCGTTTCCCCTACCCTGGCTGACGGCGGAGCTAACCTGCTGCCTCGGCGCCTGATGCAACTGCCATGCATCTCCGTCCGCATCACTGACCCACCTAGCAGCATGTGACATGGCTGCTGATGCACTCGCACACCCCTGCTAATGACATCAGCTTCCTCCCCACCTCCCTGCCGCCTTGCTTTAACAACTGTGTAATGAAAAAAATTCCCATCGAAGCCACTGGCTCGTTGATAGAAGTCCTCCCCTCTCTGGCAGGCAGCGCACGTCTCAGAGAGAGCGAGCGGGACGACGGCTGCCGCCGGAGCTCACTGGGTCCAGCCTCGTTTCCTGAGCGAGCTGAGAGAAACAGGAGGGGGGGCGGGGGGCAGAGCTACAGCAGCGTGATGGGAGGGAATGACTCAGCAAACCTAAAGTTAAAAAGGTACTTCAAGCTCAAGGATGCTCAGGGAAATTTCTGAACAATCAGTGGTTTGTGAGTTTGCCTGATTTTTTCCTTTCTTTAAACAGACTGATAAAAGCAGGCATGTAGAGCCTTGCTGTAGCTGAAGCAGCTGACTGATCAGATGTTCATGACGGAGTCGATTTGCACTGCCAGCTCCCTCCCTCCTCCACGCCTGGACAGCTTCCAGCGGACCGCTGCTCCCCTGATTCAGCAACACCGAGCTCAGGCGACCGGGGCACAGGCCGAGAAGTGAAAGTTGAGCTCAGTTTACATCAAGATCAAGTTCACTTTTTTTGTTACGACACATTTTATGCTGTAGCACCAGATTCTGAGACGGTGCATTATGAAGGGTAAAACTTTGTTTTCAGCAAAGTAATTCAGATGAGACGAGACACCGGCACGATGCTGGGCTTTACTTCTTGGCAAATTACACTACTGGGCTTTAAAAAAAAAAAAAAAAAAAAAGGAGACATTGCTGCAGTGCTGCAGATCAGTGATTCAGCATGAATCAGCTGCTGGCAGCCAAATGAAAACAGCAAGCTGAAAAGAGGTTTAACATACAAAATGAGACGTGAACAACAACTACTTCAAAAGTGAAACTTCTTAAAACCGAGCATTGTTGCGTTTTGCACTTAAGGTCACCCTATGGCTTTTATCTTGACGATGCAAGGCTAAACAAGCTTTTAGTGAGAAATTTATCACTTTTGGGAAACCATTTAATTATTGTAAAACAGACTCAGGAACTGTGGGTACTTTCCACCTCATTTAGGTACTTTCCAGCTGATTCGTGTCCAACTAGGGGCACATTAAGTCACACCATTGAGCTAAAAAAAGAAAAAATAATTGCTCCAAATGACTTATTGTTAAAGAGTTTTGGCGAAGATTCTCATTTCCTGAGTAAATGCAATGGTCTGCTTTGTTTTTTCAGTCTCAGGCAGGCGTTTTAGAAATTCTGAAGTTGCATTTTATTGGTTTCGGACACTTTTGAGAGCTAAATTTATCATTTAAACGAGACATTCAAGCTGACAGTGAAAGTTTATAGTAGCTTTGGGAAAGTCAAACAAATGATAGGCCAATTTATAGTTTTAATCAACTTAAATGACTTTGTAACACCTTTAGAGCTTTATGTGCAGTAAGAAAAAGTAATATAAATGCATTTTTTTAACTTTAACTTGATAAAAGTGACCACTTTGCACGTTCACTCTAAACTTCCCAGGCTGTCAGGTGCACATTTTATTGCTGAGGTGGTCACACAAAGTATAATTATTTTTTGGAGGCAGAAGTGAAGCTCGTTTACCACACAGCAGGTCGGGCTTCTGCTTGGAGCTGTTCGGTGTGGTGCACACCCCGGTGAAGTCCAGGGCGTTCCCCAGCATGGTGTTCATCCTGCGGAAGATGTCCGCGTTGCTGCAGGTGGACAGAGCCGGAGACTCGGCGTCCGGGCTTTCAGGCCTGCGGGCATCGTTTCTCTGCAGGGAAAAAACACCCAGAAAGCCGGGGAGAGGGGGAGAAGTCAGCCTGAAGTCGTGCCAAACGTAATATTCACGGCGCTGACTGAATTAAAAGGTTTTATTTTTAATTTGTAGGCACTTCAGTTGGGGGACTGCAATGAGGAAAAGGCGTCGCTCGTTGTTTCATGACACCGAGCTGACCTTTGACTTGGCCGAAAGCTAATTTATTATTTTTTTTTATTTTGTTTAATTTCATTTTTCCTTCACTCACCAGGGAAAACGCCATGATGACGACGGGTGTGGACAGCCAGCCTAAAAGAAATGTCACAACAACGCCCTCCGCCTGAAATAAAGGCTCATATTTATCACGTCTGCTAGCGGCTAATTAAACTTAATTCGGGGAACGTGTGCGGCGCGGAGGACTGCGCCTCGAGGGCCTCCGTCCCTTCACGTGCTCCACATCAAAGGTGCCGCCGCCAACGGAGGGCAGGTCACGTGACCGAGAAGCCGTTTAATTTCAATTAAAACATATTCACACAAAATGAACACTTATCGTGTTTTTTGTTGTTTTCATTTCAAACATAATGTGGTATTATCAGAAATTATTATCTTTATTTTTTTTAAAAACATGACACTTTCCTCTCAACTAGAATCTGTACAATTTGATTGACAAACCCAAGGATTTAATTGTCCTAAACGTTCATGTTTACTTCTATAAATTGTTAGTTTCAGTAAAGCTCATGTGGGTGATGTGGATGTTCACCCAAAGCCTAAAGTTTGTATGTTTTTAACTTTTTATTTTGTGAAAATCTACATTTTTTAGTTTAGTTTTTTTTATTTATTGGAAAGACATTCAGTGTCTAAACTGCTCAGTTTTCAGCTAAATATGGTCGAAAAGTGAAATGTCTACACCTAGATGTTTGTTTACGTTACTTAAACAGATATATGTTTAAATTATACAAATTACAATTAAAATTTCACTTTTAGATTTAATGTACATGGCCAAAATTGTGCGTTGCTGTGTAAAAGATGTTTAAATGTCCATCTTAGTTTAAAAATATGTTTGACATCTTCTCAAAATTAATTCTTCACAATCCCAGATATGCTCCCTCTTTCTCTTTGTACATACATATACATATATATATATATATATATATATATATATATATATATATATATATATATATATATATATATATATATATATATATATAT